>NW_028324320.1:0-600000 GCF_058129835.1 Hydra viridissima
TTTTCCTCTTGATCTAGGTGTTTAGAAATGTGTTCCGTTCCACAACGACGGTCCCTGGTGCACAGGCTCACAAGGTGTATTTCTGTCTCCTCCAAATATAATCCTGCAAAAATGTATTTGTTTACTGTAATATTTTATCAATTAAAATTCCATGATGAGGCGTTTACAGTATAAAGTCGTTAATGGGTGACAACCTCTTCGCCTACGACCATACCACGGTGAACACACCCGTTCTCGTCCGATCACGGAAGTTAAGCACCGTCGGGCCAGGGTAGTACTTGGATGGGTGACCGCCTGGGAACTCCTGGTGCCGTAGGCTTTTGTTTTGCCCTAGCCAAAACAAAATAATAGCTTGAAGTGCGTGTGTGAGTGTGTGCCTTTTATTTCTGCAAATCCGTGTTTGAGACTATTGCTATTGGGTAAAAACGAACACGCATGCTAGTTGACCAACATTTTAAGTTCAATGTTTTGGGGTTGCTAAGGTGCTTCCCAAAAAAGAACAAACGTTAGGGTTGGGTCCACAAGGAAGCCAAAACAAGATAGTACTACACTAGTAGACAGCATAAAGACATACCTCTCCAATGAAGTGCATGCACATTCAAAGCAAATCAGAAGTTCCGAAGAAAAAGTGTAAAGCAAAACCATTCTCGGCAGCCATTGTTATTGAACATAAACTTTAACCTAAGGGAGAATAAAGTAAGAGAATTTGGTAAAAATGCGTCATAGGTCACGTGGATGTACCAAATTCCTCACTTTTGCGCGGATCCAGCGTAACATGAATAGAAAGTGTGCACGCACGTGACCTTATTGGCACCCATCCATTGGTATTCTATAAACACAAAGGAAACTTAATCTCCGTAAGAAGTTAGCTCCATAATGCTCTTGTAATGTAACACTTAACGGAGAAAGAAAATTGGCAAAAGTTGCAGAAGCCGGAACTGGGCAGCAGCACCTGCAGTTAAAAAAAGAAAAAAGGGAGCGCTCATTGCGTCTAATTTAGGAGCCTAATGTTTAGGCTCGAGAAGCGATGCTTTTGATTGCATCGTAAGAGAAAGGGGCGAGCGCCAACGCAGGCCCCCACAGCCAGAAAGTGTACGGTCGAGTTACCGACGTTAGCGGTAATCGCAGTCAACCCAGAGTCAGCCCAGGCGAAGTGCAATGCAAAAGCCTCACCCTGGAAGAAGCCCCATGTTGATCAGGTTTGCTTCACCGTCAGGTAAGTATGCTTTTTCCCGCTATCTAACGTTTTCTCACTGTAAGTAAGTACGAGTTGGTCGATTCGCTGATCTCGTGCTCGTGCATAAACGGTTGATGCGTCCGAAGACGATGTTTCGCTTTTGTACATTTGTGGTTGCCCTTCCCGAAGCCCGAAACTAACGAAATTCGACAGTTAAAGAGTTGACATGTACCTTAATACACAGTGACTTAGTAGAAGTGTGTGTTTTTTCCGTGCCTATCGAGGCGCTGAGAAAGGTCGAGCTTTAGTAAATATTCAAATGCTTGTGGCGAGTGGTTTGTCCCCATGCCTTTTTGTTGCCGTACAATTGAAAAATCAGTCAGCTGGGCTCTTCAATTACTGGCCTTCAATTAATCAGTCAGCTGGGCTTCAATTACTTGCTAAACTAAGGTATTGTCAGTATTGCAGTTGGACAGTACATTTTGTCTCAAATTTTCACTGTTCAACTCAATTACTTATTCATTCCTATTTGTTTTCGTATTCCAACATGAATTCGTTTAACCGACCGGTAAAAATGACATGCACTTTCTACTTCCCTTTCTTTCGTTTTGTTGGTCCCTGAAATCTGCTCTTAAAAGTTGTTTCTTTTTTGAAATCTGCTCTTCAAAGTTGTTCTTTAAAACTGCTTTTGGCAAATCTCCTTTTGAAAGTTCTGCTTGTGTTCGTCACGCTTTGCTAAATTGTTAAAAAGAATCAATGAGTTCGTCGTTACCTTTGTTTTCTGTTAACCCATGCCCATGCTTCGACGTAAAAACGTTGGTAAAAGTCATTAACTAAACTTGGCTTCTTTTCCTTTTCCTCGAATGGATCTAACCGTCAAAATTGAGTAACATCTGCAGACAATTTAATGTTCTTCTTAATGACCCTAAGTTTGTCTCTTAAAACGCTAGTTATCTCATCAATGCTCCTTACTTTACAAAAGCAACTTTAAAGTTGACGCGAAAAGACTCGATTTATGAACTCAGCCATCATCAGCAGCAGGTAAATGTAGTACTTTAGATTAAAAGCACTTTTTCCTACGTAAGAAGTTACGTGCTGTTACTAGTCTTTTAACAAGCGTACCCGAGGGACTCAAAAAAGGTGAAATTGAATTTTTGCATCTTGACGTATAGTATATCTAAAGATTGACATAAGCAACTCTAACCTATACTAAAAGCGAGCTCTTTCTTTTTCTTCTAGTTTAGAACTTTTTTTTTTTACAAAATAAACTCCATGAAATAAACTAATCGATGGCTGCACCAAGAATAAAACAGGAGTTTGTCTTCTCACCGAGCTCCATTTTAAAAAATGTAAGAGTATATAGTAAAAAATGACAAAGTTAACACAGTTGTGAAATGAAAAAAAAAAAAAAAAAAAAAAAAAAAAAAAAAAAAAAATTTTAGAAAAAAAACGTTTAAAAGTTAAACCTTAAAGTGGAGTTTCATGAGTATTTTCCCAAACACCTGTATGCATTTGAATGTAACAAAGTCATATAAGTAATGAAAAGCGTTTACATTCAGCTTCCAATTGTTTTAGCGTAGTTTTCCTCTTGATCTAGGTGTTTAGAAATGTGTTCCGTTCCACAACGACGGTCCCTGGTGCACAGGCTCACAAGGTGTATTTCTGTCTCCTCCAAATATAATCCTGCAAAAATGTATTTGTTTACTGTAATATTTTATCAATTAAAATTCCATGATGAGGCGTTTACAGTATAAAGTCGTTAATGGGTGACAACCTCTTCGCCTACGACCATACCACGGTGAACACACCCGTTCTCGTCCGATCACGGAAGTTAAGCACCGTCGGGCCAGGGTAGTACTTGGATGGGTGACCGCCTGGGAACTCCTGGTGCCGTAGGCTTTTGTTTTGCCCTAGCCAAAACAAAATAATAGCTTGAAGTGCGTGTGTGAGTGTGTGCCTTTTATTTCTGCAAATCCGTGTTTGAGACTATTGCTATTGGGTAAAAACGAACACGCATGCTAGTTGACCAACATTTTAAGTTCAATGTTTTGGGGTTGCTAAGGTGCTTCCCAAAAAGAACAAACGTTAGGGTTGGGTCCACAAGGAAGCCAAAACAAGATAGTACTACACTAGTAGACAGCATAAAGACATACCTCTCCAATGAAGTGCATGCACATTCAAAGCAAATCAGAAGTTCCGAAGAAAAAGTGTAAAGCAAAACCATTCTCGGCAGCCATTGTTATTGAACATAAACTTTAACCTAAGGGAGAATAAAGTAAGAGAATTTGGTAAAAATGCGTCATAGGTCACGTGGATGTACCAAATTCCTCACTTTTGCGCGGATCCAGCGTAACATGAATAGAAAGTGTGCACGCACGTGACCTTATTGGCACCCATCCATTGGTATTCTATAAACACAAAGGAAACTTAATCTCCGTAAGAAGTTAGCTCCATAATGCTCTTGTAATGTAACACTTAACGGAGAAAGAAAATTGGCAAAAGTTGCAGAAGCCGGAACTGGGCAGCAGCACCTGCAGTTAAAAAAAGAAAAAGGGAGCGCTCATTGCGTCTAATTTAGGAGCCTAATGTTTAGGCTCGAGAAGCGATGCTTTTGATTGCATCGTAAGAGAAAGGGGCGAGCGCCAACGCAGGCCCCCACAGCCAGAAAGTGTACGGTCGAGTTACCGACGTTAGCGGTAATCGCAGTCAACCCAGAGTCAGCCCAGGCGAAGTGCAATGCAAAAGCCTCACCCTGGAAGAAGCCCCATGTTGATCAGGTTTGCTTCACCGTCAGGTAAGTATGCTTTTTCCCGCTATCTAACGTTTTCTCACTGTAAGTAAGTACGAGTTGGTCGATTCGCTGATCTCGTGCTCGTGCAATAAACGGTTGATGCGTCCGAAGACGATGTTTCGCTTTTGTACATTTGTGGTTGCCCTTCCCGAAGCCCCGAAACTAACGAAATTCGACAGTTAAAGAGTTGACATGTACCTTAATACACAGTGACTTAGTAGAAGTGTGTGTTTTTTCCGTGCCTATCGAGGCGCTGAGAAAGGTCGAGCTTTAGTAAATATTCAAATGCTTGTGGCGAGTGGTTTGTCCCCATGCCTTTTTGTTGCCGTACAATTGAAAAATCAGTCAGCTGGGCTCTTCAATTACTGGCCTTCAATTAATCAGTCAGCTGGGCTTCAATTACTTGCTAAACTAAGGTATTGTCAGTATTGCAGTTGGACAGTACATTTTGTCTCAAATTTTCACTGTTCAACTCAATTACTTATTCATTCCTATTTGTTTTCGTATTCCAACATGAATTCGTTTAACCGACCGGTAAAAATGACATGCACTTTCTACTTCCCTTTCTTTCGTTTTGTTGGTCCCTGAAATCTGCTCTTAAAAGTTGTTTCTTTTTTGAAATCTGCTCTTCAAAGTTGTTCTTTAAAACTGCTTTTGGCAAATCTCCTTTTGAAAGTTCTGCTTGTGTTCGTCACGCTTTGCTAAATTGTTAAAAAGAATCAATGAGTTCGTCGTTACCTTTGTTTTCTGTTAACCCATGCCCATGCTTCGACGTAAAACGTTGGTAAAAGTCATTAACTAAACTTGGCTTCTTTTCCTTTTCCTCGAATGGATCTAACCGTCAAAATTGAGTAACATCTGCAGACAATTTAATGTTCTTCTTAATGACCCTAAGTTTGTCTCTTAAACGCTAGTTATCTCATCAATGCTCCTTACTTTACAAAAGCAACTTTAAAGTTGACGCGAAAAGACTCGATTTATGAACTCAGCCATCATCAGCAGCAGGTAAATGTAGTACTTTAGATTAAAAGCACTTTTTCCTACGTAAGAAGTTACGTGCTGTTACTAGTCTTTTAACAAGCGTACCCGAGGGACTCAAAAAAGGTGAAATTGAATTTTTGCATCTTGACGTATAGTATATCTAAAGATTGACATAAGCAACTCTAACCTATACTAAAAGCGAGCTCTTTCTTTTTCTTCTAGTTTAGAACTTTTTTTTTTTACAAAATAAACTCCATGAAATAAACTAATCGATGGCTGCACCAAGAATAAAACAGGAGTTTGTCTTCTCACCGAGCTCCATTTTAAAAAATGTAAGAGTATATAGTAAAAAATGACAAAGTTAACACAGTTGTGAAATGAAAAAAAAAAAAAAAAAAAAAAAAAAAAAAAAAAAAAAAATTTTAGAAAAAAAACGTTTAAAAGTTAAACCTTAAAGTGGAGTTTCATGAGTATTTTCCCAAACACCTGTATGCATTTGAATGTAACAAAGTCATATAAGTAATGAAAAGCGTTTACATTCAGCTTCCAATTGTTTTAGCGTAGTTTTCCTCTTGATCTAGGTGTTTAGAAATGTGTTCCGTTCCACAACGACGGTCCCTGGTGCACAGGCTCACAAGGTGTATTTCTGTCTCCTCCAAATATAATCCTGCAAAAATGTATTTGTTTACTGTAATATTTTATCAATTAAAATTCCATGATGAGGCGTTTACAGTATAAAGTCGTTAATGGGTGACAACCTCTTCGCCTACGACCATACCACGGTGAACACACCCGTTCTCGTCCGATCACGGAAGTTAAGCACCGTCGGGCCAGGGTAGTACTTGGATGGGTGACCGCCTGGGAACTCCTGGTGCCGTAGGCTTTTGTTTTGCCCTAGCCAAAACAAAATAATAGCTTGAAGTGCGTGTGTGAGTGTGTGCCTTTTATTTCTGCAAATCCGTGTTTGAGACTATTGCTATTGGGTAAAAACGAACACGCATGCTAGTTGACCAACATTTTAAGTTCAATGTTTTGGGGTTGCTAAGGTGCTTCCCAAAAAAGAACAAACGTTAGGGTTGGGTCCACAAGGAAGCCAAAACAAGATAGTACTACACTAGTAGACAGCATAAAGACATACCTCTCCAATGAAGTGCATGCACATTCAAAGCAAATCAGAAGTTCCGAAGAAAAAGTGTAAAGCAAAACCATTCTCGGCAGCCATTGTTATTGAACATAAACTTTAACCTAAGGGAGAATAAAGTAAGAGAATTTGGTAAAAATGCGTCATAGGTCACGTGGATGTACCAAATTCCTCACTTTTGCGCGGATCCAGCGTAACATGAATAGAAAGTGTGCACGCACGTGACCTTATTGGCACCCATCCATTGGTATTCTATAAACACAAAGGAAACTTAATCTCCGTAAGAAGTTAGCTCCATAATGCTCTTGTAATGTAACACTTAACGGAGAAAGAAAATTGGCAAAAGTTGCAGAAGCCGGAACTGGGCAGCAGCACCTGCAGTTAAAAAAAGAAAAAAGGGAGCGCTCATTGCGTCTAATTTAGGAGCCTAATGTTTAGGCTCGAGAAGCGATGCTTTTGATTGCATCGTAAGAGAAAGGGGCGAGCGCCAACGCAGGCCCCCACAGCCAGAAAGTGTACGGTCGAGTTACCGACGTTAGCGGTAATCGCAGTCAACCCAGAGTCAGCCCAGGCGAAGTGCAATGCAAAAGCCTCACCCTGGAAGAAGCCCCATGTTGATCAGGTTTGCTTCACCGTCAGGTAAGTATGCTTTTTCCCGCTATCTAACGTTTTCTCACTGTAAGTAAGTACGAGTTGGTCGATTCGCTGATCTCGTGCTCGTGCATAAACGGTTGATGCGTCCGAAGACGATGTTTCGCTTTTGTACATTTGTGGTTGCCCTTCCCGAAGCCCCGAAACTAACGAAATTCGACAGTTAAAGAGTTGACATGTACCTTAATACACAGTGACTTAGTAGAAGTGTGTGTTTTTTCCGTGCCTATCGAGGCGCTGAGAAAGGTCGAGCTTTAGTAAATATTCAAATGCTTGTGGCGAGTGGTTTGTCCCCATGCCTTTTTGTTGCCGTACAATTGAAAAATCAGTCAGCTGGGCTCTTCAATTACTGGCCTTCAATTAATCAGTCAGCTGGGCTTCAATTACTTGCTAAACTAAGGTATTGTCAGTATTGCAGTTGGACAGTACATTTTGTCTCAAATTTTCACTGTTCAACTCAATTACTTATTCATTCCTATTTGTTTTCGTATTCCAACATGAATTCGTTTAACCGACCGGTAAAAATGACATGCACTTTCTACTTCCCTTTCTTTCGTTTTGTTGGTCCCTGAAATCTGCTCTTAAAAGTTGTTTCTTTTTTGAAATCTGCTCTTCAAAGTTGTTCTTTAAAACTGCTTTTGGCAAATCTCCTTTTGAAAGTTCTGCTTGTGTTCGTCACGCTTTGCTAAATTGTTAAAAAGAATCAATGAGTTCGTCGTTACCTTTGTTTTCTGTTAACCCATGCCCATGCTTCGACGTAAAAACGTTGGTAAAAGTCATTAACTAAACTTGGCTTCTTTTCCTTTTCCTCGAATGGATCTAACCGTCAAAATTGAGTAACATCTGCAGACAATTTAATGTTCTTCTTAATGACCCTAAGTTTGTCTCTTAAACGCTAGTTATCTCATCAATGCTCCTTACTTTACAAAAGCAACTTTAAAGTTGACGCGAAAAGACTCGATTTATGAACTCAGCCATCATCAGCAGCAGGTAAATGTAGTACTTTAGATTAAAAGCACTTTTTCCTACGTAAGAAGTTACGTGCTGTTACTAGTCTTTTAACAAGCGTACCCGAGGGACTCAAAAAAGGTGAAATTGAATTTTTGCATCTTGACGTATAGTATATCTAAAGATTGACATAAGCAACTCTAACCTATACTAAAAGCGAGCTCTTTCTTTTTCTTCTAGTTTAGAACTTTTTTTTTTTACAAAATAAACTCCATGAAATAAACTAATCGATGGCTGCACCAAGAATAAAACAGGAGTTTGTCTTCTCACCGAGCTCCATTTTAAAAAATGTAAGAGTATATAGTAAAAAATGACAAAGTTAACACAGTTGTGAAATGAAAAAAAAAAAAAAAAAAAAAAAAAAAAAAAAAAAAAAAAAAATTTTAGAAAAAAAACGTTTAAAAGTTAAACCTTAAAGTGGAGTTTCATGAGTATTTTCCCAAACACCTGTATGCATTTGAATGTAACAAAGTCATATAAGTAATGAAAAGCGTTTACATTCAGCTTCCAATTGTTTTAGCGTAGTTTTCCTCTTGATCTAGGTGTTTAGAAATGTGTTCCGTTCCACAACGACGGTCCCTGGTGCACAGGCTCACAAGGTGTATTTCTGTCTCCTCCAAATATAATCCTGCAAAAATGTATTTGTTTACTGTAATATTTTATCAATTAAAATTCCATGATGAGGCGTTTACAGTATAAAGTCGTTAATGGGTGACAACCTCTTCGCCTACGACCATACCACGGTGAACACACCCGTTCTCGTCCGATCACGGAAGTTAAGCACCGTCGGGCCAGGGTAGTACTTGGATGGGTGACCGCCTGGGAACTCCTGGTGCCGTAGGCTTTTGTTTTGCCCTAGCCAAAACAAAATAATAGCTTGAAGTGCGTGTGTGAGTGTGTGCCTTTTATTTCTGCAAATCCGTGTTTGAGACTATTGCTATTGGGTAAAAACGAACACGCATGCTAGTTGACCAACATTTTAAGTTCAATGTTTTGGGGTTGCTAAGGTGCTTCCCAAAAAAGAACAAACGTTAGGGTTGGGTCCACAAGGAAGCCAAAACAAGATAGTACTACACTAGTAGACAGCATAAAGACATACCTCTCCAATGAAGTGCATGCACATTCAAAGCAAATCAGAAGTTCCGAAGAAAAAGTGGTAAAGCAAAACCATTCTCGGCAGCCATTGTTATTGAACATAAACTTTAACCTAAGGGAGAATAAAGTAAGAGAATTTGGTAAAAATGCGTCATAGGTCACGTGGATGTACCAAATTCCTCACTTTTGCGCGGATCCAGCGTAACATGAATAGAAAGTGTGCACGCACGTGACCTTATTGGCACCCATCCATTGGTATTCTATAAACACAAAGGAAACTTAATCTCCGTAAGAAGTTAGCTCCATAATGCTCTTGTAATGTAACACTTAACGGAGAAAGAAAATTGGCAAAAGTTGCAGAAGCCGGAACTGGGCAGCAGCACCTGCAGTTAAAAAAAGAAAAAAGGGAGCGCTCATTGCGTCTAATTTAGGAGCCTAATGTTTAGGCTCGAGAAGCGATGCTTTTGATTGCATCGTAAGAGAAAGGGGCGAGCGCCAACGCAGGCCCCCACAGCCAGAAAGTGTACGGTCGAGTTACCGACGTTAGCGGTAATCGCAGTCAACCCAGAGTCAGCCCAGGCGAAGTGCAATGCAAAAGCCTCACCCTGGAAGAAGCCCCATGTTGATCAGGTTTGCTTCACCGTCAGGTAAGTATGCTTTTTCCCGCTATCTAACGTTTTCTCACTGTAAGTAAGTACGAGTTGGTCGATTCGCTGATCTCGTGCTCGTGCATAAACGGTTGATGCGTCCGAAGACGATGTTTCGCTTTTGTACATTTGTGGTTGCCCTTCCCGAAGCCCCGAAACTAACGAAATTCGACAGTTAAAGAGTTGACATGTACCTTAATACACAGTGACTTAGTAGAAGTGTGTGTTTTTTCCGTGCCTATCGAGGCGCTGAGAAAGGTCGAGCTTTAGTAAATATTCAAATGCTTGTGGCGAGTGGTTTGTCCCCATGCCTTTTTGTTGCCGTACAATTGAAAAATCAGTCAGCTGGGCTCTTCAATTACTGGCCTTCAATTAATCAGTCAGCTGGGCTTCAATTACTTGCTAAACTAAGGTATTGTCAGTATTGCAGTTGGACAGTACATTTTGTCTCAAATTTTCACTGTTCAACTCAATTACTTATTCATTCCTATTTGTTTTCGTATTCCAACATGAATTCGTTTAACCGACCGGTAAAAATGACATGCACTTTCTACTTCCCTTTCTTTCGTTTTGTTGGTCCCTGAAATCTGCTCTTAAAAGTTGTTTCTTTTTTGAAATCTGCTCTTCAAAGTTGTTCTTTAAAACTGCTTTTGGCAAATCTCCTTTTGAAAGTTCTGCTTGTGTTCGTCACGCTTTGCTAAATTGTTAAAAAGAATCAATGAGTTCGTCGTTACCTTTGTTTTCTGTTAACCCATGCCCATGCTTCGACGTAAAAACGTTGGTAAAAGTCATTAACTAAACTTGGCTTCTTTTCCTTTTCCTCGAATGGATCTAACCGTCAAAATTGAGTAACATCTGCAGACAATTTAATGTTCTTCTTAATGACCCTAAGTTTGTCTCTTAAACGCTAGTTATCTCATCAATGCTCCTTACTTTACAAAAGCAACTTTAAAGTTGACGCGAAAAGACTCGATTTATGAACTCAGCCATCATCAGCAGCAGGTAAATGTAGTACTTTAGATTAAAAGCACTTTTTCCTACGTAAGAAGTTACGTGCTGTTACTAGTCTTTTAACAAGCGTACCCGAGGGACTCAAAAAAGGTGAAATTGAATTTTTGCATCTTGACGTATAGTATATCTAAAGATTGACATAAGCAACTCTAACCTATACTAAAAGCGAGCTCTTTCTTTTTCTTCTAGTTTAGAACTTTTTTTTTTTTACAAAATAAACTCCATGAAATAAACTAATCGATGGCTGCACCAAGAATAAAACAGGAGTTTGTCTTCTCACCGAGCTCCATTTTAAAAAATGTAAGAGTATATAGTAAAAAATGACAAAGTTAACACAGTTGTGAAATGAAAAAAAAAAAAAAAAAAAAAAAAAAAAAAAAAAAAAAAATTTTAGAAAAAAACGTTTAAAAGTTAAACCTTAAAGTGGAGTTTCATGAGTATTTTCCCAAACACCTGTATGCATTTGAATGTAACAAAGTCATATAAGTAATGAAAAGCGTTTACATTCAGCTTCCAATTGTTTTAGCGTAGTTTTCCTCTTGATCTAGGTGTTTAGAAATGTGTTCCGTTCCACAACGACGGTCCCTGGTGCACAGGCTCACAAGGTGTATTTCTGTCTCCTCCAAATATAATCCTGCAAAAATGTATTTGTTTACTGTAATATTTTATCAATTAAAATTCCATGATGAGGCGTTTACAGTATAAAGTCGTTAATGGGTGACAACCTCTTCGCCTACGACCATACCACGGTGAACACACCCGTTCTCGTCCGATCACGGAAGTTAAGCACCGTCGGGCCAGGGTAGTACTTGGATGGGTGACCGCCTGGGAACTCCTGGTGCCGTAGGCTTTTGTTTTGCCCTAGCCAAAACAAAATAATAGCTTGAAGTGCGTGTGTGAGTGTGTGCCTTTTATTTCTGCAAATCCGTGTTTGAGACTATTGCTATTGGGTAAAAACGAACACGCATGCTAGTTGACCAACATTTTAAGTTCAATGTTTTGGGGTTGCTAAGGTGCTTCCCAAAAAAGAACAAACGTTAGGGTTGGGTCCACAAGGAAGCCAAAACAAGATAGTACTACACTAGTAGACAGCATAAAGACATACCTCTCCAATGAAGTGCATGCACATTCAAAGCAAATCAGAAGTTCCGAAGAAAAAGTGTAAAGCAAAACCATTCTCGGCAGCCATTTTTATTGAACATAAACTATAACCTAAGGGAGAATAAAGTAAGAGAATTTGGTAAAAATGCGTCATAGGTCACGTGGATGTACCAAATTCCTCACTTTTGCGCGGATCCAGCGTAACATGAATAGAAAGTGTGCACGCACGTGACCTTATTGGCACCCATCCATTGGTATTCTATAAACACAAAGGAAACTTAATCTCCGTAAGAAGTTAGCTCCATAATGCTCTTGTAATGTAACACTTAACGGAGAAAGAAAATTGGCAAAAGTTGCAGAAGCCGGAACTGGGCAGCAGCACCTGCAGTTAAAAAAAGAAAAAAGGGAGCGCTCATTGCGTCTAATTTAGGAGCCTAATGTTTAGGCTCGAGAAGCGATGCTTTTGATTGCATCGTAAGAGAAAGGGGCGAGCGCCAACGCAGGCCCCCACAGCCAGAAAGTGTACGGTCGAGTTACCGACGTTAGCGGTAATCGCAGTCAACCCAGAGTCAGCCCAGGCGAAGTGCAATACAAAAGCCTCACCCTGGAAGAAGCCCCATGTTGATCAGGTTTGCTTCACCGTCAGGTAAGTATGCTTTTTCCCGCTATCTAACGTTTTCTCACTGTAAGTAAGTACGAGTTGGTCGATTGGCTGATCTCGTGCTCGTGCATAAACGGTTGATGCGTCCGAAGACGATGTTTCGCTTTTGTACATTTGTGGTTGCCCTTCCTGAAGCCCCGAAACTAACGAAATTCGACAGTTAAAGAATTGACATGTACCTTAATACACAGTGACTTAGTAGAAGTGTGTGTTTTTTCCGTGCCTATCGAGGCGCTGAGAAAGGTCGAGCTTTAGTAAATATTCAAATGCTTGTGGCGAGTGGTTTGTCCCCATGCCTTTTTGTTGCCGTACAATTGAAAAATCAGTCAGCTGGGCTCTTCAATTACTGGCCTTCAATTAATCAGTCAGCTGGGCTTCAATTACTTGCTAAACTAAGGTATTGTCAGTATTGCAGTTGGACAGTACATTTTGTCTCAAATTTTCACTGTTCAACTCAATTACTTATTCATTCCTATTTGTTTTCGTATTCCAACATGAATTCGTTTAACCGACCAGTAAAAATGACATGCACTTTCTACTTCCCTTTCTTTCGTTTTGTTGGTCCCTGAAATCTGCTCTTAAAAGTTGTTTCTTTTTTGAAATCTGCTCTTCAAAGTTGTTCTTTAAAACTGCTTTTGGCAAATCTCCTTTTGAAAGTTCTGCTTGTGTTCGTCACGCTTTGCTAAATTGTTAAAAAGAATCAATGAGTTCGTCGTTACCTTTGTTTTCTGTTAACCCATGCCCATGCTTCGACGTATAAACGTTGGTAAAAGTCATTAACTAAACTTGGCTTCTTTTCCTTTTCCTCGAATGGATCTAACCGTCAAAATTGAGTAACATCTGCAGACAATTTAATGTTCTTCTTAATGACCCTAAGTTTGTCTCTTAAACGCTAGTTATCTCATCAATGCTCCTTACTTTACAAAAGCAACTTTAAAGTTGACGCGAAAAGACTCGATTTATGAACTCAGCCATCATCAGCAGCAGGTAAATGTAGTACTTTAGATTAAAAGCACTTTTTCCTACGTAAGAAGTTACGTGCTGTTACTAGTCTTTTAACAAGCGTACCCGAGGGACTCAAAAAAGGTGAAATTGAATTTTTGCATCTTGACGTATAGTATATCTAAAGATTGACATAAGCAACTCTAACCTATACTAAAAGCGAGCTCTTTCTTTTTCTTCTAGTTTAGAACTTTTTTTTTTACAAAATAAACTCCATGAAATAAACTAATCGATGGCTGCACCAAGAATAAAACAGGAGTTTGTCTTCTCACCGAGCTCCATTTTAAAAAATGTAAGAGTATATAGTAAAAAATGACAAAGTTAACACAGTTGTGAAATGAAAAAAAAAAAAAAAAAAAAAAAAAAAAAAAAAAAAAAAATTTTAGAAAAAAACGTTTAAAAGTTAAACCTTAAAGTGGAGTTTCATGAGTATTTTCCCAAACACCTGTATGCATTTGAATGTAACAAAGTCATATAAGTAATGAAAAGCGTTTACATTCAGCTTCCAATTGTTTTAGCGTAGTTTTCCTCTTGATCTAGGTGTTTAGAAATGTGTTCCGTTCCACAACGACGGTCCCTGGTGCACAGGCTCACAAGGTGTATTTCTGTCTCCTCCAAATATAATCCTGCAAAAATGTATTTGTTTACTGTAATATTTTATCAATTAAAATTCCATGATGAGGCGTTTACAGTATAAAGTCGTTAATGGGTGACAACCTCTTCGCCTACGACCATACCACGGTGAACACACCCGTTCTCGTCCGATCACGGAAGTTAAGCACCGTCGGGCCAGGGTAGTACTTGGATGGGTGACCGCCTGGGAACTCCTGGTGCCGTAGGCTTTTGTTTTGCCCTAGCCAAAACAAAATAATAGCTTGAAGTGCGTGTGTGAGTGTGTGCCTTTTATTTCTGCAAATCCGTGTTTGAGACTATTGCTATTGGGTAAAAACGAACACGCATGCTAGTTGACCAACATTTTAAGTTCAATGTTTTGGGGTTGCTAAGGTGCTTCCCAAAAAAGAACAAACGTTAGGGTTGGGTCCACAAGGAAGCCAAAACAAGATAGTACTACACTAGTAGACAGCATAAAGACATACCTCTCCAATGAAGTGCATGCACATTCAAAGCAAATCAGAAGTTCCGAAGAAAAAGTGTAAAGCAAAACCATTCTCGGCAGCCATTGTTATTGAACATAAACTTTAACCTAAGGGAGAATAAAGTAAGAGAATTTGGTAAAAATGCGTCATAGGTCACGTGGATGTACCAAATTCCTCACTTTTGCGCGGATCCAGCGTAACATGAATAGAAAGTGTGCACGCACGTGACCTTATTGGCACCCATCCATTGGTATTCTATAAACACAAAGGAAACTTAATCTCCGTAAGAAGTTAGCTCCATAATGCTCTTGTAATGTAACACTTAACGGAGAAAGAAAATTGGCAAAAGTTGCAGAAGCCGGAACTGGGCAGCAGCACCTGCAGTTAAAAAAAGAAAAAAGGGAGCGCTCATTGCGTCTAATTTAGGAGCCTAATGTTTAGGCTCGAGAAGCGATGCTTTTGATTGCATCGTAAGAGAAAGGGGCGAGCGCCAACGCAGGCCCCCACAGCCAGAAAGTGTACGGTCGAGTTACCGACGTTAGCGGTAATCGCAGTCAACCCAGAGTCAGCCCAGGCGAAGTGCAATGCAAAAGCCTCACCCTGGAAGAAGCCCCATGTTGATCAGGTTTGCTTCACCGTCAGGTAAGTATGCTTTTTCCCGCTATCTAACGTTTTCTCACTGTAAGTAAGTACGAGTTGGTCGATTCGCTGATCTCGTGCTCGTGCATAAACGGTTGATGCGTCCGAAGACGATGTTTCGCTTTTGTACATTTGTGGTTGCCCTTCCCGAAGCCCCGAAACTAACGAAATTCGACAGTTAAAGAGTTGACATGTACCTTAATACACAGTGACTTAGTAGAAGTGTGTGTTTTTTCCGTGCCTATCGAGGCGCTGAGAAAGGTCGAGCTTTAGTAAATATTCAAATGCTTGTGGCGAGTGGTTTGTCCCCATGCCTTTTTGTTGCCGTACAATTGAAAAATCAGTCAGCTGGGCTCTTCAATTACTGGCCTTCAATTAATCAGTCAGCTGGGCTTCAATTACTTGCTAAACTAAGGTATTGTCAGTATTGCAGTTGGACAGTACATTTTGTCTCAAATTTTCACTGTTCAACTCAATTACTTATTCATTCCTATTTGTTTTCGTATTCCAACATGAATTCGTTTAACCGACCGGTAAAAATGACATGCACTTTCTACTTCCCTTTCTTTCGTTTTGTTGGTCCCTGAAATCTGCTCTTAAAAGTTGTTTCTTTTTTGAAATCTGCTCTTCAAAGTTGTTCTTTAAAACTGCTTTTGGCAAATCTCCTTTTGAAAGTTCTGCTTGTGTTCGTCACGCTTTGCTAAATTGTTAAAAAGAATCAATGAGTTCGTCGTTACCTTTGTTTTCTGTTAACCCATGCCCATGCTTCGACGTAAAAACGTTGGTAAAAGTCATTAACTAAACTTGGCTTCTTTTCCTTTTCCTCGAATGGATCTAACCGTCAAAATTGAGTAACATCTGCAGACAATTTAATGTTCTTCTTAATGACCCTAAGTTTGTCTCTTAAACGCTAGTTATCTCATCAATGCTCCTTACTTTACAAAAGCAACTTTAAAGTTGACGCGAAAAGACTCGATTTATGAACTCAGCCATCATCAGCAGCAGGTAAATGTAGTACTTTAGATTAAAAGCACTTTTTCCTACGTAAGAAGTTACGTGCTGTTACTAGTCTTTTAACAAGCGTACCCGAGGGACTCAAAAAAGGTGAAATTGAATTTTTGCATCTTGACGTATAGTATATCTAAAGATTGACATAAGTTACTCTAACCTATACTAAAAGCGAGCTCTTTCTTTTTCTTCTAGTTTAGAACTTTTTTTTACAAAATAAACTCCATGAAATAAACTAATCGATGGCTGCACCAAGAATAAAACAGGAGTTTGTCTTCTCACCGAGCTCCATTTTAAAAAATGTAAGAGTATATAGTAAAAAATGACAAAGTTAACACAGTTGTGAAATGAAAAAAAAAAAAAAAAAAAAAAAAAAAAAAAAAAAAAAAAAAAATTTTAGAAAAAAACGTTTAAAAGTTAAACCTTAAAGTGGAGTTTCATGAGTATTTTCCCAAACACCTGTATGCATTTGAATGTAACAAAGTCATATAAGTAATGAAAAGCGTTTACATTCAGCTTCCAATTGTTTTAGCGTAGTTTTCCTCTTGATCTAGGTGTTTAGAAATGTGTTCCGTTCCACAACGACGGTCCCTGGTGCACAGGCTCACAAGGTGTATTTCTGTCTCCTCCAAATATAATCCTGCAAAAATGTATTTGTTTACTGTAATATTTTATCAATTAAAATTCCATGATGAGGCGTTTACAGTATAAAGTCGTTAATGGGTGACAACCTCTTCGCCTACGACCATACCACGGTGAACACACCCGTTCTCGTCCGATCACGGAAGTTAAGCACCGTCGGGCCAGGGTAGTACTTGGATGGGTGACCGCCTGGGAACTCCTGGTGCCGTAGGCTTTCGTTTTGCCCTAGCCAAAACAAAATAATAGCTTGAAGTGCGTGTGTGAGTGTGTGCCTTTTATTTCTGCAAATCCGTGTTTGAGACTATTGCTATTGGGTAAAAACGAACACGCATGCTAGTTGACCAACATTTTAAGTTCAATGTTTTGGGGTTGCTAAGTGCTTCCCAAAAAAGAACAAACGTTAGGGTTGGGTCCACAAGGAAGCCAAAACAAGATAGTACTACACTAGTAGACAGCATAAAGACATACCTCTCCAATGAAGTGCATGCACATTCAAAGCAAATCAGAAGTTCCGAAGAAAAAGTGTAAAGCAAAACCATTCTCGGCAGCCATTTTTATTGAACATAAACTATAACCTAAGGGAGAATAAAGTAAGAGAATTTGGTAAAATGCGTCATAGGTCACGTGGATGTACCAAATTCCTCACTTTTGCGCGGATCCAGCGTAACATGAATAGAAAGTGTGCACGCACGTGACCTTATTGGCACCCATCCATTGGTATTCTATAAACACAAAGGAAACTTAATCTCCGTAAGAAGTTAGCTCCATAATGCTCTTGTAATGTAACACTTAACGGAGAAAGAAAATTGGCAAAAGTTGCAGAAGCCGGAACTGGGCAGCAGCACCTGCAGTTAAAAAAAGAAAAAAGGAGCGCTCATTGCGTCTAATTTAGGAGCCTAATGTTTAGGCTCGAGAAGCGATGCTTTTGATTGCATCGTAAGAGAAAGGGGCGAGCGCCAACGCAGGCCCCCACAGCCAGAAAGTGTACGGTCGAGTTACCGACGTTAGCGGTAATCGCAGTCAACCCAGAGTCAGCCCAGGCGAAGTGCAATACAAAAGCCTCACCCTGGAAGAAGCCCCATGTTGATCAGGTTTGCTTCACCGTCAGGTAAGTATGCTTTTTCCCGCTATCTAACGTTTTCTCACTGTAAGTAAGTACGAGTTGGTCGATTGGCTGATCTCGTGCTCGTGCATAAATGGTTGATGCGTCCGAAGACGATGTTTCGCTTTTGTACATTTGTGGTTGCCCTTCCTGAAGCCCCGAAACTAACGAAATTCGACAGTTAAAGAATTGACATGTACCTTAATACACAGTGACTTAGTAGAAGTGTGTGTTTTTTCCGTGCCTATCGAGGCGCTGAGAAAGGTCGAGCTTTAGTAAATATTCAAATGCTTGTGGCGAGTGGTTTGTCCCCATGCCTTTTTGTTGCCGTACAATTGAAAAATCAGTCAGCTGGGCTCTTCAATTACTGGCCTTCAATTAATCAGTCAGCTGGGCTTCAATTACTTGCTAAACTAAGGTATTGTCAGTATTGCAGTTGGACAGTACATTTTGTCTCAAATTTTCACTGTTCAACTCAATTACTTATTCATTCCTATTTGTTTCGTATTCCAACATGAATTCGTTTAACCGACCAGTAAAAATGACATGCACTTTCTACTTCCCTTTCTTTCGTTTTGTTGGTCCCTGAAATCTGCTCTTAAAAGTTGTTTCTTTTTTGAAATCTGCTCTTCAAAGTTGTTCTTTAAAACTGCTTTTGGCAAATCTCCTTTTGAAAGTTCTGCTTGTGTTCGTCACGCTTTGCTAAATTGTTAAAAAGAATCAATGAGTTCGTCGTTACCTTTGTTTTCTGTTAACCCATGCCCATGCTTCGACGTAAAAACGTTGGTAAAAGTCATTAACTAAACTTGGCTTCTTTTCCTTTTCCTCGAATGGATCTAACCGTCAAAATTGAGTAACATCTGCAGACAATTTAATGTTCTTCTTAATGACCCTAAGTTTGTCTCTTAAACGCTAGTTATCTCATCAATGCTCCTTACTTTACAAAAGCAACTTTAAAGTTGACGCGAAAAGACTCGATTTATGAACTCAGCCATCATCACCAGCAGGTAAATGTAGTACTTTAGATTAAAAGCAACTTTTCCTACGTAAGAAGTTACGTGCTGTTACTAGTCTTTTAACAAGCGTACCCGAGGGACTCAAAAAAGGTGAAATTGAATTTTTGCATCTTGACGTATAGTATATCTAAAGATTGACATAAGTTACTCTAACCTATACTAAAAGCGAGCTCTTTCTTTTTCTTCTAGTTTAGAACTTTTTTTTTACAAAATAAACTCCATGAAATAAACTAATCGATGGCTGCACCAAGAATAAAACAGGAGTTTGTCTTCTCACCGAGCTCCATTTTAAAAAATGTAAGAGTATATAGTAAAAAATGACAAAGTTAACACAGTTGTGAAATGAAAAAAAAAAAAAAAAAAAAAAAAAAAAAAAAAAAAAAAAAATTTTAGAAAAAAACGTTTAAAAGTTAAACCTTAAAGTGGAGTTTCATGAGTATTTTCCCAAACACCTGTATGCATTTGAATGTAACAAAGTCATATAAGTAATGAAAAGCGTTTACATTCAGCTTCCAATTGTTTTAGCGTAGTTTTCCTCTTGATCTAGGTGTTTAGAAATGTGTTCCGTTCCAGTGTTCCGTTCCACAACGACGGTCCCTGGTGCACAGGCTCACAAGGTGTATTTCTGTCTCCTCCAAATATAATCCTGCAAAAATGTATTTGTTTACTGTAATATTTTATCAATTAAAATTCCATGATGAGGCGTTTACAGTATAAAGTCGTTAATGGGTGACAACCTCTTCGCCTACGACCATACCACGGTGAACACACCCGTTCTCGTCCGATCACGGAAGTTAAGCACCGTCGGGCCAGGGTAGTACTTGGATGGGTGACCGCCTGGGAACTCCTGGTGCCGTAGGCTTTTGTTTTGCCCTAGCCAAAACAAAATAATAGCTTGAAGTGCGTGTGTGAGTGTGTGCCTTTTATTTTCTGCAAATCCGTGTTTGAGACTATTGCTATTGGGTAAAAACGAACACGCATGCTAGTTGACCAACATTTTAAGTTCAATGTTTTGGGGTTGCTAAGGTGCTTCCCAAAAAAGAACAAACGTTAGGGTTGGGTCCACAAGGAAGCCAAAACAAGATAGTACTACACTAGTAGACAGCATAAAGACATACCTCTCCAATGAAGTGCATGCACATTCAAAGCAAATCAGAAGTTCCGAAGAAAAAGTGTAAAGCAAAACCATTCTCGGCAGCCATTGTTATTGAACATAAACTTTAACCTAAGGGAGAATAAAGTAAGAGAATTTGGTAAAAATGCGTCATAGGTCACGTGGATGTACCAAATTCCTCACTTTTGCGCGGATCCAGCGTAACATGAATAGAAAGTGTGCACGCACGTGACCTTATTGGCACCCATCCATTGGTATTCTATAAACACAAAGGAAACTTAATCTCCGTAAGAAGTTAGCTCCATAATGCTCTTGTAATGTAACACTTAACGGAGAAAGAAAATTGGCAAAAGTTGCAGAAGCCGGAACTGGGCAGCAGCACCTGCAGTTAAAAAAAGAAAAAAGGGAGCGCTCATTGCGTCTAATTTAGGAGCCTAATGTTTAGGCTCGAGAAGCGATGCTTTTGATTGCATCGTAAGAGAAAGGGGCGAGCGCCAACGCAGGCCCCCACAGCCAGAAAGTGTACGGTCGAGTTACCGACGTTAGCGGTAATCGCAGTCAACCCAGAGTCAGCCCAGGCGAAGTGCAATGCAAAAGCCTCACCCTGGAAGAAGCCCCATGTTGATCAGGTTTGCTTCACCGTCAGGTAAGTATGCTTTTTCCCGCTATCTAACGTTTTCTCACTGTAAGTAAGTACGAGTTGGTCGATTCGCTGATCTCGTGCTCGTGCATAAACGGTTGATGCGTCCGAAGACGATGTTTCGCTTTTGTACATTTGTGGTTGCCCTTCCCGAAGCCCCGAAACTAACGAAATTCGACAGTTAAAGAGTTGACATGTACCTTAATACACAGTGACTTAGTAGAAGTGTGTGTTTTTTCCGTGCCTATCGAGGCGCTGAGAAAGGTCGAGCTTTAGTAAATATTCAAATGCTTGTGGCGAGTGGTTTGTCCCCATGCCTTTTTGTTGCCGTACAATTGAAAAATCAGTCAGCTGGGCTCTTCAATTACTGGCCTTCAATTAATCAGTCAGCTGGGCTTCAATTACTTGCTAAACTAAGGTATTGTCAGTATTGCAGTTGGACAGTACATTTTGTCTCAAATTTTCACTGTTCAACTCAATTACTTATTCATTCCTATTTGTTTTCGTATTTCCAACATGAATTCGTTTAACCGACCGGTAAAAATGACATGCACTTTCTACTTCCCTTTCTTTCGTTTTGTTGGTCCCTGAAATCTGCTCTTAAAAGTTGTTTCTTTTTTGAAATCTGCTCTTCAAAGTTGTTCTTTAAAACTGCTTTTGGCAAATCTCCTTTTGAAAGTTCTGCTTGTGTTCGTCACGCTTTGCTAAATTGTTAAAAAGAATCAATGAGTTCGTCGTTACCTTTGTTTTCTGTTAACCCATGCCCATGCTTCGACGTAAAAACGTTGGTAAAAGTCATTAACTAAACTTGGCTTCTTTTCCTTTTCCTCGAATGGATCTAACCGTCAAAATTGAGTAACATCTGCAGACAATTTAATGTTCTTCTTAATGACCCTAAGTTTGTCTCTTAAACGCTAGTTATCTCATCAATGCTCCTTACTTTACAAAAGCAACTTTAAAGTTGACGCGAAAAGACTCGATTTATGAACTCAGCCATCATCAGCAGCAGGTAAATGTAGTACTTTAGATTAAAAGCACTTTTTCCTACGTAAGAAGTTACGTGCTGTTACTAGTCTTTTAACAAGCGTACCCGAGGGACTCAAAAAAGGTGAAATTGAATTTTTGCATCTTGACGTATAGTATATCTAAAGATTGACATAAGCAACTCTAACCTATACTAAAAGCGAGCTCTTTCTTTTTCTTCTAGTTTAGAACTTTTTTTTTTTACAAAATAAACTCCATGAAATAAACTAATCGATGGCTGCACCAAGAATAAAACAGGAGTTTGTCTTCTCACCGAGCTCCATTTTAAAAAATGTAAGAGTATATAGTAAAAAATGACAAAGTTAACACAGTTGTGAAATGAAAAAAAAAAAAAAAAAAAAAAAAAAAAAAAAAAAAAAATTTTAGAAAAAAAACGTTTAAAAGTTAAACCTTAAAGTGGAGTTTCATGAGTATTTTCCCAAACACCTGTATGCATTTGAATGTAACAAAGTCATATAAGTAATGAAAAGCGTTTACATTCAGCTTCCAATTGTTTTAGCGTAGTTTTCCTCTTGATCTAGGTGTTTAGAAATGTGTTCCGTTCCACAACGACGGTCCCTGGTGCACAGGCTCACAAGGTGTATTTCTGTCTCCTCCAAATATAATCCTGCAAAAATGTATTTGTTTACTGTAATATTTTATCAATTAAAATTCCATGATGAGGCGTTTACAGTATAAAGTCGTTAATGGGTGACAACCTCTTCGCCTACGACCATACCACGGTGAACACACCCGTTCTCGTCCGATCACGGAAGTTAAGCACCGTCGGGCCAGGGTAGTACTTGGATGGGTGACCGCCTGGGAACTCCTGGTGCCGTAGGCTTTTGTTTTGCCCTAGCCAAAACAAAATAATAGCTTGAAGTGCGTGTGTGAGTGTGTGCCTTTTATTTCTGCAAATCCGTGTTTGAGACTATTGCTATTGGGTAAAAACGAACACGCATGCTAGTTGACCAACATTTTAAGTTCAATGTTTTGGGGTTGCTAAGGTGCTTCCCAAAAAAGAACAAACGTTAGGGTTGGGTCCACAAGGAAGCCAAAACAAGATAGTACTACACTAGTAGACAGCATAAAGACATACCTCTCCAATGAAGTGCATGCACATTCAAAGCAAATCAGAAGTTCCGAAGAAAAAGTGTAAAGCAAAACCATTCTCGGCAGCCATTGTTATTGAACATAAACTTTAACCTAAGGGAGAATAAAGTAAGAGAATTTGGTAAAAATGCGTCATAGGTCACGTGGATGTACCAAATTCCTCACTTTTGCGCGGATCCAGCGTAACATGAATAGAAAGTGTGCACGCACGTGACCTTATTGGCACCCATCCATTGGTATTCTATAAACACAAAGGAAACTTAATCTCCGTAAGAAGTTAGCTCCATAATGCTCTTGTAATGTAACACTTAACGGAGAAAGAAAATTGGCAAAAGTTGCAGAAGCCGGAACTGGGCAGCAGCACCTGCAGTTAAAAAAAGAAAAAAGGGAGCGCTCATTGCGTCTAATTTAGGAGCCTAATGTTTAGGCTCGAGAAGCGATGCTTTTGATTGCATCGTAAGAGAAAGGGGCGAGCGCCAACGCAGGCCCCCACAGCCAGAAAGTGTACGGTCGAGTTACCGACGTTAGCGGTAATCGCAGTCAACCCAGAGTCAGCCCAGGCGAAGTGCAATGCAAAAGCCTCACCCTGGAAGAAGCCCCATGTTGATCAGGTTTGCTTCACCGTCAGGTAAGTATGCTTTTTCCCGCTATCTAACGTTTTCTCACTGTAAGTAAGTACGAGTTGGTCGATTCGCTGATCTCGTGCTCGTGCATAAACGGTTGATGCGTCCGAAGACGATGTTTCGCTTTTGTACATTTGTGGTTGCCCTTCCCGAAGCCCGAAACTAACGAAATTCGACAGTTAAAGAGTTGACATGTACCTTAATACACAGTACTTAGTAGAAGTGTGTGTTTTTTCCGTGCCTATCGAGGCGCTGAGAAAGGTCGAGCTTTAGTAAATATTCAAATGCTTGTGGCGAGTGGTTTGTCCCCATGCCTTTTTGTTGCCGTACAATTGAAAAATCAGTCAGCTGGGCTCTTCAATTACTGGCCTTCAATTAATCAGTCAGCTGGGCTTCAATTACTTGCTAAACTAAGGTATTGTCAGTATTGCAGTTGGACAGTACATTTTGTCTCAAATTTTCACTGTTCAACTCAATTACTTATTCATTCCTATTTGTTTTCGTATTCCAACATGAATTCGTTTAACCGACCGGTAAAAATGACATGCACTTTCTACTTCCCTTTCTTTCGTTTTGTTGGTCCCTGAAATCTGCTCTTAAAAGTTGTTTCTTTTTTGAAATCTGCTCTTCAAAGTTGTTCTTTAAAACTGCTTTTGGCAAATCTCCTTTTGAAAGTTCTGCTTGTGTTCGTCACGCTTTGCTAAATTGTTAAAAAGAATCAATGAGTTCGTCGTTACCTTTGTTTTCTGTTAACCCATGCCCATGCTTCGACGTAAAAACGTTGGTAAAAGTCATTAACTAAACTTGGCTTCTTTTCCTTTTCCTCGAATGGATCTAACCGTCAAAATTGAGTAACATCTGCAGACAATTTAATGTTCTTCTTAATGACCCTAAGTTTGTCTCTTAAACGCTAGTTATCTCATCAATGCTCCTTACTTTACAAAAGCAACTTTAAAGTTGACGCGAAAAGACTCGATTTATGAACTCAGCCATCATCAGCAGCAGGTAAATGTAGTACTTTAGATTAAAAGCACTTTTTCCTACGTAAGAAGTTACGTGCTGTTACTAGTCTTTTAACAAGCGTACCCGAGGGACTCAAAAAAGGTGAAATTGAATTTTTGCATCTTGACGTATAGTATATCTAAAGATTGACATAAGCAACTCTAACCTATACTAAAAGCGAGCTCTTTCTTTTTCTTCTAGTTTAGAACTTTTTTTTTTTACAAAATAAACTCCATGAAATAAACTAATCGATGGCTGCACCAAGAATAAAACAGGAGTTTGTCTTCTCACCGAGCTCCATTTTAAAAAATGTAAGAGTATATAGTAAAAAATGACAAAGTTAACACAGTTGTGAAATGAAAAAAAAAAAAAAAAAAAAAAAAAAAAAAAAAAAAAATTTTAGAAAAAAAAACGTTTAAAAGTTAAACCTTAAAGTGGAGTTTCATGAGTATTTTCCCAAACACCTGTATGCATTTGAATGTAACAAAGTCATATAAGTAATGAAAAGCGTTTACATTCAGCTTCCAATTGTTTTAGCGTAGTTTTCCTCTTGATCTAGGTGTTTAGAAATGTGTTCCGTTCCACAACGACGGTCCCTGGTGCACAGGCTCACAAGGTGTATTTCTGTCTCCTCCAAATATAATCCTGCAAAAATGTATTTGTTTACTGTAATATTTTATCAATTAAAATTCCATGATGAGGCGTTTACAGTATAAAGTCGTTAATGGGTGACAACCTCTTCGCCTACGACCATACCACGGTGAACACACCCGTTCTCGTCCGATCACGGAAGTTAAGCACCGTCGGGCCAGGGTAGTACTTGGATGGGTGACCGCCTGGGAACTCCTGGTGCCGTAGGCTTTTGTTTTGCCCTAGCCAAAACAAAATAATAGCTTGAAGTGCGTGTGTGAGTGTGTGCCTTTTATTTCTGCAAATCCGTGTTTGAGACTATTGCTATTGGGTAAAAACGAACACGCATGCTAGTTGACCAACATTTTAAGTTCAATGTTTTGGGGTTGCTAAGGTGCTTCCCAAAAAAGAACAAACGTTAGGGTTGGGTCCACAAGGAAGCCAAAACAAGATAGTACTACACTAGTAGACAGCATAAAGACATACCTCTCCAATGAAGTGCATGCACATTCAAAGCAAATCAGAAGTTCCGAAGAAAAAGTGTAAAGCAAAACCATTCTCGGCAGCCATTGTTATTGAACATAAACTTTAACCTAAGGGAGAATAAAGTAAGAGAATTTGGTAAAAATGCGTCATAGGTCACGTGGATGTACCAAATTCCTCACTTTTTGCGCGGATCCAGCGTAACATGAATAGAAAGTGTGCACGCACGTGACCTTATTGGCACCCATCCATTGGTATTCTATAAACACAAAGGAAACTTAATCTCCGTAAGAAGTTAGCTCCATAATGCTCTTGTAATGTAACACTTAACGGAGAAAGAAAATTGGCAAAAGTTGCAGAAGCCGGAACTGGGCAGCAGCACCTGCAGTTAAAAAAAAGAAAAAAGGGAGCGCTCATTGCGTCTAATTTAGGAGCCTAATGTTTAGGCTCGAGAAGCGATGCTTTTGATTGCATCGTAAGAGAAAGGGGCGAGCGCCAACGCAGGCCCCCACAGCCAGAAAGTGTACGGTCGAGTTACCGACGTTAGCGGTAATCGCAGTCAACCCAGAGTCAGCCCAGGCGAAGTGCAATGCAAAAGCCTCACCCTGGAAGAAGCCCCATGTTGATCAGGTTTGCTTCACCGTCAGGTAAGTATGCTTTTTCCCGCTATCTAACGTTTTCTCACTGTAAGTAAGTACGAGTTGGTCGATTCGCTGATCTCGTGCTCGTGCATAAACGGTTGATGCGTCCGAAGACGATGTTTCGCTTTTGTACATTTGTGGTTGCCCTTCCCGAAGCCCCGAAACTAACGAAATTCGACAGTTAAAGAGTTGACATGTACCTTAATACACAGTGACTTAGTAGAAGTGTGTGTTTTTTCCGTGCCTATCGAGGCGCTGAGAAAGGTCGAGCTTTAGTAAATATTCAAATGCTTGTGGCGAGTGGTTTGTCCCCATGCCTTTTTGTTGCCGTACAATTGAAAAATCAGTCAGCTGGGCTCTTCAATTACTGGCCTTCAATTAATCAGTCAGCTGGGCTTCAATTACTTGCTAAACTAAGGTATTGTCAGTATTGCAGTTGGACAGTACATTTTGTCTCAAATTTTCACTGTTCAACTCAATTACTTATTCATTCCTATTTGTTTTCGTATTCCAACATGAATTCGTTTAACCGACCGGTAAAAATGACATGCACTTTCTACTTCCCTTTCTTTCGTTTTGTTGGTCCCTGAAATCTGCTCTTAAAAGTTGTTTCTTTTTTGAAATCTGCTCTTCAAAGTTGTTCTTTAAAACTGCTTTTGGCAAATCTCCTTTTGAAAGTTCTGCTTGTGTTCGTCACGCTTTGCTAAATTGTTAAAAAGAATCAATGAGTTCGTCGTTACCTTTGTTTTCTGTTAACCCATGCCCATGCTTCGACGTAAAAACGTTGGTAAAAGTCATTAACTAAACTTGGCTTCTTTTCCTTTTCCTCGAATGGATCTAACCGTCAAAATTGAGTAACATCTGCAGACAATTTAATGTTCTTCTTAATGACCCTAAGTTTGTCTCTTAAACGCTAGTTATCTCATCAATGCTCCTTACTTTACAAAAGCAACTTTAAAGTTGACGCGAAAAGACTCGATTTATGAACTCAGCCATCATCAGCAGCAGGTAAATGTAGTACTTTAGATTAAAAGCACTTTTTCCTACGTAAGAAGTTACGTGCTGTTACTAGTCTTTTAACAAGCGTACCCGAGGGACTCAAAAAAGGTGAAATTGAATTTTTGCATCTTGACGTATAGTATATCTAAAGATTGACATAAGCAACTCTAACCTATACTAAAAGCGAGCTCTTTCTTTTTCTTCTAGTTTAGAACTTTTTTTTTTTACAAAATAAACTCCATGAAATAAACTAATCGATGGCTGCACCAAGAATAAAACAGGAGTTTGTCTTCTCACCGAGCTCCATTTTAAAAAATGTAAGAGTATATAGTAAAAAATGACAAAGTTAACACAGTTGTGAAATGAAAAAAAAAAAAAAAAAAAAAAAAAAAAAAAAAAAAAAATTTTAGAAAAAAAACGTTTAAAAGTTAAACCTTAAAGTGGAGTTTCATGAGTATTTTCCCAAACACCTGTATGCATTTGAATGTAACAAAGTCATATAAGTAATGAAAAGCGTTTACATTCAGCTTCCAATTGTTTTAGCGTAGTTTTCCTCTTGATCTAGGTGTTTAGAAATGTGTTCCGTTCCACAACGACGGTCCCTGGTGCACAGGCTCACAAGGTGTATTTCTGTCTCCTCCAAATATAATCCTGCAAAAATGTATTTGTTTACTGTAATATTTTATCAATTAAAATTCCATGATGAGGCGTTTACAGTATAAAGTCGTTAATGGGTGACAACCTCTTCGCCTACGACCATACCACGGTGAACACACCCGTTCTCGTCCGATCACGGAAGTTAAGCACCGTCGGGCCAGGGTAGTACTTGGATGGGTGACCGCCTGGGAACTCCTGGTGCCGTAGGCTTTTGTTTTGCCCTAGCCAAAACAAAATAATAGCTTGAAGTGCGTGTGTGAGTGTGTGCCTTTTATTTCTGCAAATCCGTGTTTGAGACTATTGCTATTGGGTAAAAACGAACACGCATGCTAGTTGACCAACATTTTAAGTTCAATGTTTTGGGGTTGCTAAGGTGCTTCCCAAAAAAGAACAAACGTTAGGGTTGGGTCCACAAGGAAGCCAAAACAAGATAGTACTACACTAGTAGACAGCATAAAGACATACCTCTCCAATGAAGTGCATGCACATTCAAAGCAAATCAGAAGTTCCGAAGAAAAAGTGTAAAGCAAAACCATTCTCGGCAGCCATTGTTATTGAACATAAACTTTAACCTAAGGGAGAATAAAGTAAGAGAATTTGGTAAAAATGCGTCATAGGTCACGTGGATGTACCAAATTCCTCACTTTTGCGCGGATCCAGCGTAACATGAATAGAAAGTGTGCACGCACGTGACCTTATTGGCACCCATCCATTGGTATTCTATAAACACAAAGGAAACTTAATCTCCGTAAGAAGTTAGCTCCATAATGCTCTTGTAATGTAACACTTAACGGAGAAAGAAAATTGGCAAAAGTTGCAGAAGCCGGAACTGGGCAGCAGCACCTGCAGTTAAAAAAAGAAAAAAGGGAGCGCTCATTGCGTCTAATTTAGGAGCCTAATGTTTAGGCTCGAGAAGCGATGCTTTTGATTGCATCGTAAGAGAAAGGGGCGAGCGCCAACGCAGGCCCCCACAGCCAGAAAGTGTACGGTCGAGTTACCGACGTTAGCGGTAATCGCAGTCAACCCAGAGTCAGCCCAGGCGAAGTGCAATGCAAAAGCCTCACCCTGGAAGAAGCCCCATGTTGATCAGGTTTGCTTCACCGTCAGGTAAGTATGCTTTTTCCCGCTATCTAACGTTTTCTCACTGTAAGTAAGTACGAGTTGGTCGATTCGCTGATCTCGTGCTCGTGCATAAACGGTTGATGCGTCCGAAGACGATGTTTCGCTTTTGTACATTTGTGGTTGCCCTTCCCGAAGCCCCGAAACTAACGAAATTCGACAGTTAAAGAGTTGACATGTACCTTAATACACAGTGACTTAGTAGAAGTGTGTGTTTTTTCCGTGCCTATCGAGGCGCTGAGAAAGGTCGAGCTTTAGTAAATATTCAAATGCTTGTGGCGAGTGGTTTGTCCCCATGCCTTTTTGTTGCCGTACAATTGAAAAATCAGTCAGCTGGGCTCTTCAATTACTGGCCTTCAATTAATCAGTCAGCTGGGCTTCAATTACTTGCTAAACTAAGGTATTGTCAGTATTGCAGTTGGACAGTACATTTTGTCTCAAATTTTCACTGTTCAACTCAATTACTTATTCATTCCTATTTGTTTTCGTATTCCAACATGAATTCGTTTAACCGACCGGTAAAAATGACATGCACTTTCTACTTCCCTTTCTTTCGTTTTGTTGGTCCCTGAAATCTGCTCTTAAAAGTTGTTTCTTTTTTGAAATCTGCTCTTCAAAGTTGTTCTTTAAAACTGCTTTTGGCAAATCTCCTTTTGAAAGTTCTGCTTGTGTTCGTCACGCTTTGCTAAATTGTTAAAAAGAATCAATGAGTTCGTCGTTACCTTTGTTTTCTGTTAACCCATGCCCATGCTTCGACGTAAAAACGTTGGTAAAAGTCATTAACTAAACTTGGCTTCTTTTCCTTTTCCTCGAATGGATCTAACCGTCAAAATTGAGTAACATCTGCAGACAATTTAATGTTCTTCTTAATGACCCTAAGTTTGTCTCTTAAACGCTAGTTATCTCATCAATGCTCCTTACTTTACAAAAGCAACTTTAAAGTTGACGCGAAAAGACTCGATTTATGAACTCAGCCATCATCAGCAGCAGGTAAATGTAGTACTTTAGATTAAAAGCACTTTTTCCTACGTAAGAAGTTACGTGCTGTTACTAGTCTTTTAACAAGCGTACCCGAGGGACTCAAAAAAGGTGAAATTGAATTTTTGCATCTTGACGTATAGTATATCTAAAGATTGACATAAGCAACTCTAACCTATACTAAAAGCGAGCTCTTTCTTTTTCTTCTAGTTTAGAACTTTTTTTTTTTACAAAATAAACTCCATGAAATAAACTAATCGATGGCTGCACCAAGAATAAAACAGGAGTTTGTCTTCTCACCGAGCTCCATTTTAAAAAATGTAAGAGTATATAGTAAAAAATGACAAAGTTAACACAGTTGTGAAATGAAAAAAAAAAAAAAAAAAAAAAAAAAAAAAAAAAAAAAAATTTTAGAAAAAAAACGTTTAAAAGTTAAACCTTAAAGTGGAGTTTCATGAGTATTTTCCCAAACACCTGTATGCATTTGAATGTAACAAAGTCATATAAGTAATGAAAAGCGTTTACATTCAGCTTCCAATTGTTTTAGCGTAGTTTTCCTCTTGATCTAGGTGTTTAGAAATGTGTTCCGTTCCACAACGACGGTCCCTGGTGCACAGGCTCACAAGGTGTATTTCTGTCTCCTCCAAATATAATCCTGCAAAAATGTATTTGTTTACTGTAATATTTTATCAATTAAAATTCCATGATGAGGCGTTTACAGTATAAAGTCGTTAATGGGTGACAACCTCTTCGCCTACGACCATACCACGGTGAACACACCCGTTCTCGTCCGATCACGGAAGTTAAGCACCGTCGGGCCAGGGTAGTACTTGGATGGGTGACCGCCTGGGAACTCCTGGTGCCGTAGGCTTTTGTTTTGCCCTAGCCAAAACAAAATAATAGCTTGAAGTGCGTGTGTGAGTGTGTGCCTTTTATTTCTGCAAATCCGTGTTTGAGACTATTGCTATTGGGTAAAAACGAACACGCATGCTAGTTGACCAACATTTTAAGTTCAATGTTTTGGGGTTGCTAAGGTGCTTCCCAAAAAAGAACAAACGTTAGGGTTGGGTCCACAAGGAAGCCAAAACAAGATAGTACTACACTAGTAGACAGCATAAAGACATACCTCTCCAATGAAGTGCATGCACATTCAAAGCAAATCAGAAGTTCCGAAGAAAAAGTGTAAAGCAAAACCATTCTCGGCAGCCATTGTTATTGAACATAAACTTTAACCTAAGGGAGAATAAAGTAAGAGAATTTGGTAAAAATGCGTCATAGGTCACGTGGATGTACCAAATTCCTCACTTTTGCGCGGATCCAGCGTAACATGAATAGAAAGTGTGCACGCACGTGACCTTATTGGCACCCATCCATTGGTATTCTATAAACACAAAGGAAACTTAATCTCCGTAAGAAGTTAGCTCCATAATGCTCTTGTAATGTAACACTTAACGGAGAAAGAAAATTGGCAAAAGTTGCAGAAGCCGGAACTGGGCAGCAGCACCTGCAGTTAAAAAAAGAAAAAAGGGAGCGCTCATTGCGTCTAATTTAGGAGCCTAATGTTTAGGCTCGAGAAGCGATGCTTTTGATTGCATCGTAAGAGAAAGGGGCGAGCGCCAACGCAGGCCCCCACAGCCAGAAAGTGTACGGTCGAGTTACCGACGTTAGCGGTAATCGCAGTCAACCCAGAGTCAGCCCAGGCGAAGTGCAATGCAAAAGCCTCACCCTGGAAGAAGCCCCATGTTGATCAGGTTTGCTTCACCGTCAGGTAAGTATGCTTTTTCCCGCTATCTAACGTTTTCTCACTGTAAGTAAGTACGAGTTGGTCGATTCGCTGATCTCGTGCTCGTGCATAAACGGTTGATGCGTCCGAAGACGATGTTTCGCTTTTGTACATTTGTGGTTGCCCTTCCCGAAGCCCCGAAACTAACGAAATTCGACAGTTAAAGAGTTGACATGTACCTTAATACACAGTGACTTAGTAGAAGTGTGTGTTTTTTCCGTGCCTATCGAGGCGCTGAGAAAGGTCGAGCTTTAGTAAATATTCAAATGCTTGTGGCGAGTGGTTTGTCCCCATGCCTTTTTGTTGCCGTACAATTGAAAAATCAGTCAGCTGGGCTCTTCAATTACTGGCCTTCAATTAATCAGTCAGCTGGGCTTCAATTACTTGCTAAACTAAGGTATTGTCAGTATTGCAGTTGGACAGTACATTTTGTCTCAAATTTTCACTGTTCAACTCAATTACTTATTCATTCCTATTTGTTTTCGTATTCCAACATGAATTCGTTTAACCGACCGGTAAAAATGACATGCACTTTCTACTTCCCTTTCTTTCGTTTTGTTGGTCCCTGAAATCTGCTCTTAAAAGTTGTTTCTTTTTTGAAATCTGCTCTTCAAAGTTGTTCTTTAAAACTGCTTTTGGCAAATCTCCTTTTGAAAGTTCTGCTTGTGTTCGTCACGCTTTGCTAAATTGTTAAAAAGAATCAATGAGTTCGTCGTTACCTTTGTTTTCTGTTAACCCATGCCCATGCTTCGACGTAAAAACGTTGGTAAAAGTCATTAACTAAACTTGGCTTCTTTTCCTTTTCCTCGAATGGATCTAACCGTCAAAATTGAGTAACATCTGCAGACAATTTAATGTTCTTCTTAATGACCCTAAGTTTGTCTCTTAAACGCTAGTTATCTCATCAATGCTCCTTACTTTACAAAAGCAACTTTAAAGTTGACGCGAAAAGACTCGATTTATGAACTCAGCCATCATCAGCAGCAGGTAAATGTAGTACTTTAGATTAAAAGCACTTTTTCCTACGTAAGAAGTTACGTGCTGTTACTAGTCTTTTAACAAGCGTACCCGAGGGACTCAAAAAAGGTGAAATTGAATTTTTGCATCTTGACGTATAGTATATCTAAAGATTGACATAAGCAACTCTAACCTATACTAAAAGCGAGCTCTTTCTTTTTCTTCTAGTTTAGAACTTTTTTTTTTTACAAAATAAACTCCATGAAATAAACTAATCGATGGCTGCACCAAGAATAAAACAGGAGTTTGTCTTCTCACCGAGCTCCATTTTAAAAAATGTAAGAGTATATAGTAAAAAATGACAAAGTTAACACAGTTGTGAAATGAAAAAAAAAAAAAAAAAAAAAAAAAAAAAAAAAAAATTTTAGAAAAAAAACGTTTAAAAGTTAAACCTTAAAGTGGAGTTTCATGAGTATTTTCCCAAACACCTGTATGCATTTGAATGTAACAAAGTCATATAAGTAATGAAAAGCGTTTACATTCAGCTTCCAATTGTTTTAGCGTAGTTTTCCTCTTGATCTAGGTGTTTAGAAATGTGTTCCGTTCCACAACGACGGTCCCTGGTGCACAGGCTCACAAGGTGTATTTCTGTCTCCTCCAAATATAATCCTGCAAAAATGTATTTGTTTACTGTAATATTTTATCAATTAAAATTCCATGATGAGGCGTTTACAGTATAAAGTCGTTAATGGGTGACAACCTCTTCGCCTACGACCATACCACGGTGAACACACCCGTTCTCGTCCGATCACGGAAGTTAAGCACCGTCGGGCCAGGGTAGTACTTGGATGGGTGACCGCCTGGGAACTCCTGGTGCCGTAGGCTTTTGTTTTGCCCTAGCCAAAACAAAATAATAGCTTGAAGTGCGTGTGTGAGTGTGTGCCTTTTATTTCTGCAAATCCGTGTTTGAGACTATTGCTATTGGGTAAAAACGAACACGCATGCTAGTTGACCAACATTTTAAGTTCAATGTTTTGGGGTTGCTAAGGTGCTTCCCAAAAAAGAACAAACGTTAGGGTTGGGTCCACAAGGAAGCCAAAACAAGATAGTACTACACTAGTAGACAGCATAAAGACATACCTCTCCAATGAAGTGCATGCACATTCAAAGCAAATCAGAAGTTCCGAAGAAAAAGTGTAAAGCAAAACCATTCTCGGCAGCCATTGTTATTGAACATAAACTTTAACCTAAGGGAGAATAAAGTAAGAGAATTTGGTAAAAATGCGTCATAGGTCACGTGGATGTACCAAATTCCTCACTTTTGCGCGGATCCAGCGTAACATGAATAGAAAGTGTGCACGCACGTGACCTTATTGGCACCCATCCATTGGTATTCTATAAACACAAAGGAAACTTAATCTCCGTAAGAAGTTAGCTCCATAATGCTCTTGTAATGTAACACTTAACGGAGAAAGAAAATTGGCAAAAGTTGCAGAAGCCGGAACTGGGCAGCAGCACCTGCAGTTAAAAAAAGAAAAAAGGGAGCGCTCATTGCGTCTAATTTAGGAGCCTAATGTTTAGGCTCGAGAAGCGATGCTTTTGATTGCATCGTAAGAGAAAGGGGCGAGCGCCAACGCAGGCCCCCACAGCCAGAAAGTGTACGGTCGAGTTACCGACGTTAGCGGTAATCGCAGTCAACCCAGAGTCAGCCCAGGCGAAGTGCAATGCAAAAGCCTCACCCTGGAAGAAGCCCCATGTTGATCAGGTTTGCTTCACCGTCAGGTAAGTATGCTTTTTCCCGCTATCTAACGTTTTCTCACTGTAAGTAAGTACGAGTTGGTCGATTCGCTGATCTCGTGCTCGTGCATAAACGGTTGATGCGTCCGAAGACGATGTTTCGCTTTTGTACATTTGTGGTTGCCCTTCCCGAAGCCCCGAAACTAACGAAATTCGACAGTTAAAGAGTTGACATGTACCTTAATACACAGTGACTTAGTAGAAGTGTGTGTTTTTTCCGTGCCTATCGAGGCGCTGAGAAAGGTCGAGCTTTAGTAAATATTCAAATGCTTGTGGCGAGTGGTTTGTCCCCATGCCTTTTTGTTGCCGTACAATTGAAAAATCAGTCAGCTGGGCTCTTCAATTACTGGCCTTCAATTAATCAGTCAGCTGGGCTTCAATTACTTGCTAAACTAAGGTATTGTCAGTATTGCAGTTGGACAGTACATTTTGTCTCAAATTTTCACTGTTCAACTCAATTACTTATTCATTCCTATTTGTTTTCGTATTCCAACATGAATTCGTTTAACCGACCGGTAAAAATGACATGCACTTTCTACTTCCCTTTCTTTCGTTTTGTTGGTCCCTGAAATCTGCTCTTAAAAGTTGTTTCTTTTTTGAAATCTGCTCTTCAAAGTTGTTCTTTAAAACTGCTTTTGGCAAATCTCCTTTTGAAAGTTCTGCTTGTGTTCGTCACGCTTTGCTAAATTGTTAAAAAGAATCAATGAGTTCGTCGTTACCTTTGTTTTCTGTTAACCCATGCCCATGCTTCGACGTAAAAACGTTGGTAAAAGTCATTAACTAAACTTGGCTTCTTTTCCTTTTCCTCGAATGGATCTAACCGTCAAAATTGAGTAACATCTGCAGACAATTTAATGTTCTTCTTAATGACCCTAAGTTTGTCTCTTAAACGCTAGTTATCTCATCAATGCTCCTTACTTTACAAAAGCAACTTTAAAGTTGACGCGAAAAGACTCGATTTATGAACTCAGCCATCATCAGCAGCAGGTAAATGTAGTACTTTAGATTAAAAGCACTTTTTCCTACGTAAGAAGTTACGTGCTGTTACTAGTCTTTTAACAAGCGTACCCGAGGGACTCAAAAAAGGTGAAATTGAATTTTTGCATCTTGACGTATAGTATATCTAAAGATTGACATAAGCAACTCTAACCTATACTAAAAGCGAGCTCTTTCTTTTTCTTCTAGTTTAGAACTTTTTTTTTTTACAAAATAAACTCCATGAAATAAACTAATCGATGGCTGCACCAAGAATAAAACAGGAGTTTGTCTTCTCACCGAGCTCCATTTTAAAAAATGTAAGAGTATATAGTAAAAAATGACAAAGTTAACACAGTTGTGAAATGAAAAAAAAAAAAAAAAAAAAAAAAAAAAAAAAAAATTTTAGAAAAAAAACGTTTAAAAGTTAAACCTTAAAGTGGAGTTTCATGAGTATTTTCCCAAACACCTGTATGCATTTGAATGTAACAAAGTCATATAAGTAATGAAAAGCGTTTACATTCAGCTTCCAATTGTTTTAGCGTAGTTTTCCTCTTGATCTAGGTGTTTAGAAATGTGTTCCGTTCCACAACGACGGTCCCTGGTGCACAGGCTCACAAGGTGTATTTCTGTCTCCTCCAAATATAATCCTGCAAAAATGTATTTGTTTACTGTAATATTTTATCAATTAAAATTCCATGATGAGGCGTTTACAGTATAAAGTCGTTAATGGGTGACAACCTCTTCGCCTACGACCATACCACGGTGAACACACCCGTTCTCGTCCGATCACGGAAGTTAAGCACCGTCGGGCCAGGGTAGTACTTGGATGGGTGACCGCCTGGGAACTCCTGGTGCCGTAGGCTTTTGTTTTGCCCTAGCCAAAACAAAATAATAGCTTGAAGTGCGTGTGTGAGTGTGTGCCTTTTATTTCTGCAAATCCGTGTTTGAGACTATTGCTATTGGGTAAAAACGAACACGCATGCTAGTTGACCAACATTTTAAGTTCAATGTTTTGGGGTTGCTAAGGTGCTTCCCAAAAAAGAACAAACGTTAGGGTTGGGTCCACAAGGAAGCCAAAACAAGATAGTACTACACTAGTAGACAGCATAAAGACATACCTCTCCAATGAAGTGCATGCACATTCAAAGCAAATCAGAAGTTCCGAAGAAAAAGTGTAAAGCAAAACCATTCTCGGCAGCCATTGTTATTGAACATAAACTTTAACCTAAGGGAGAATAAAGTAAGAGAATTTGGTAAAAATGCGTCATAGGTCACGTGGATGTACCAAATTCCTCACTTTTGCGCGGATCCAGCGTAACATGAATAGAAAGTGTGCACGCACGTGACCTTATTGGCACCCATCCATTGGTATTCTATAAACACAAAGGAAACTTAATCTCCGTAAGAAGTTAGCTCCATAATGCTCTTGTAATGTAACACTTAACGGAGAAAGAAAATTGGCAAAAGTTGCAGAAGCCGGAACTGGGCAGCAGCACCTGCAGTTAAAAAAAGAAAAAAGGGAGCGCTCATTGCGTCTAATTTAGGAGCCTAATGTTTAGGCTCGAGAAGCGATGCTTTTGATTGCATCGTAAGAGAAAGGGGCGAGCGCCAACGCAGGCCCCCACAGCCAGAAAGTGTACGGTCGAGTTACCGACGTTAGCGGTAATCGCAGTCAACCCAGAGTCAGCCCAGGCGAAGTGCAATGCAAAAGCCTCACCCTGGAAGAAGCCCCATGTTGATCAGGTTTGCTTCACCGTCAGGTAAGTATGCTTTTTCCCGCTATCTAACGTTTTCTCACTGTAAGTAAGTACGAGTTGGTCGATTCGCTGATCTCGTGCTCGTGCATAAACGGTTGATGCGTCCGAAGACGATGTTTCGCTTTTGTACATTTGTGGTTGCCCTTCCCGAAGCCCCGAAACTAACGAAATTCGACAGTTAAAGAGTTGACATGTACCTTAATACACAGTGACTTAGTAGAAGTGTGTGTTTTTTCCGTGCCTATCGAGGCGCTGAGAAAGGTCGAGCTTTAGTAAATATTCAAATGCTTGTGGCGAGTGGTTTGTCCCCATGCCTTTTTGTTGCCGTACAATTGAAAAATCAGTCAGCTGGGCTCTTCAATTACTGGCCTTCAATTAATCAGTCAGCTGGGCTTCAATTACTTGCTAAACTAAGGTATTGTCAGTATTGCAGTTGGACAGTACATTTTGTCTCAAATTTTCACTGTTCAACTCAATTACTTATTCATTCCTATTTGTTTTCGTATTCCAACATGAATTCGTTTAACCGACCGGTAAAAATGACATGCACTTTCTACTTCCCTTTCTTTCGTTTTGTTGGTCCCTGAAATCTGCTCTTAAAAGTTGTTTCTTTTTTGAAATCTGCTCTTCAAAGTTGTTCTTTAAAACTGCTTTTGGCAAATCTCCTTTTGAAAGTTCTGCTTGTGTTCGTCACGCTTTGCTAAATTGTTAAAAAGAATCAATGAGTTCGTCGTTACCTTTGTTTTCTGTTAACCCATGCCCATGCTTCGACGTAAAAACGTTGGTAAAAGTCATTAACTAAACTTGGCTTCTTTTCCTTTTCCTCGAATGGATCTAACCGTCAAAATTGAGTAACATCTGCAGACAATTTAATGTTCTTCTTAATGACCCTAAGTTTGTCTCTTAAACGCTAGTTATCTCATCAATGCTCCTTACTTTACAAAAGCAACTTTAAAGTTGACGCGAAAAGACTCGATTTATGAACTCAGCCATCATCAGCAGCAGGTAAATGTAGTACTTTAGATTAAAAGCACTTTTTCCTACGTAAGAAGTTACGTGCTGTTACTAGTCTTTTAACAAGCGTACCCGAGGGACTCAAAAAAGGTGAAATTGAATTTTTGCATCTTGACGTATAGTATATCTAAAGATTGACATAAGCAACTCTAACCTATACTAAAAGCGAGCTCTTTCTTTTTCTTCTAGTTTAGAACTTTTTTTTTTTACAAAATAAACTCCATGAAATAAACTAATCGATGGCTGCACCAAGAATAAAACAGGAGTTTGTCTTCTCACCGAGCTCCATTTTAAAAAATGTAAGAGTATATAGTAAAAAATGACAAAGTTAACACAGTTGTGAAATGAAAAAAAAAAAAAAAAAAAAAAAAAAAAAAAAAAAAAAAATTTTAGAAAAAAAACGTTTAAAAGTTAAACCTTAAAGTGGAGTTTCATGAGTATTTTCCCAAACACCTGTATGCATTTGAATGTAACAAAGTCATATAAGTAATGAAAAGCGTTTACATTCAGCTTCCAATTGTTTTAGCGTAGTTTTCCTCTTGATCTAGGTGTTTAGAAATGTGTTCCGTTCCACAACGACGGTCCCTGGTGCACAGGCTCACAAGGTGTATTTCTGTCTCCTCCAAATATAATCCTGCAAAAATGTATTTGTTTACTGTAATATTTTATCAATTAAAATTCCATGATGAGGCGTTTACAGTATAAAGTCGTTAATGGGTGACAACCTCTTCGCCTACGACCATACCACGGTGAACACACCCGTTCTCGTCCGATCACGGAAGTTAAGCACCGTCGGGCCAGGGTAGTACTTGGATGGGTGACCGCCTGGGAACTCCTGGTGCCGTAGGCTTTTGTTTTGCCCTAGCCAAAACAAAATAATAGCTTGAAGTGCGTGTGTGAGTGTGTGCCTTTTATTTCTGCAAATCCGTGTTTGAGACTATTGCTATTGGGTAAAAACGAACACGCATGCTAGTTGACCAACATTTTAAGTTCAATGTTTTGGGGTTGCTAAGGTGCTTCCCAAAAAAGAACAAACGTTAGGGTTGGGTCCACAAGGAAGCCAAAACAAGATAGTACTACACTAGTAGACAGCATAAAGACATACCTCTCCAATGAAGTGCATGCACATTCAAAGCAAATCAGAAGTTCCGAAGAAAAAGTGTAAAGCAAAACCATTCTCGGCAGCCATTGTTATTGAACATAAACTTTAACCTAAGGGAGAATAAAGTAAGAGAATTTGGTAAAAATGCGTCATAGGTCACGTGGATGTACCAAATTCCTCACTTTTGCGCGGATCCAGCGTAACATGAATAGAAAGTGTGCACGCACGTGACCTTATTGGCACCCATCCATTGGTATTCTATAAACACAAAGGAAACTTAATCTCCGTAAGAAGTTAGCTCCATAATGCTCTTGTAATGTAACACTTAACGGAGAAAGAAAATTGGCAAAAGTTGCAGAAGCCGGAACTGGGCAGCAGCACCTGCAGTTAAAAAAAGAAAAAAGGGAGCGCTCATTGCGTCTAATTTAGGAGCCTAATGTTTAGGCTCGAGAAGCGATGCTTTTGATTGCATCGTAAGAGAAAGGGGCGAGCGCCAACGCAGGCCCCCACAGCCAGAAAGTGTACGGTCGAGTTACCGACGTTAGCGGTAATCGCAGTCAACCCAGAGTCAGCCCAGGCGAAGTGCAATGCAAAAGCCTCACCCTGGAAGAAGCCCCATGTTGATCAGGTTTGCTTCACCGTCAGGTAAGTATGCTTTTTCCCGCTATCTAACGTTTTCTCACTGTAAGTAAGTACGAGTTGGTCGATTCGCTGATCTCGTGCTCGTGCATAAACGGTTGATGCGTCCGAAGACGATGTTTCGCTTTTGTACATTTGTGGTTGCCCTTCCCGAAGCCCCGAAACTAACGAAATTCGACAGTTAAAGAGTTGACATGTACCTTAATACACAGTGACTTAGTAGAAGTGTGTGTTTTTTCCGTGCCTATCGAGGCGCTGAGAAAGGTCGAGCTTTAGTAAATATTCAAATGCTTGTGGCGAGTGGTTTGTCCCCATGCCTTTTTGTTGCCGTACAATTGAAAAATCAGTCAGCTGGGCTCTTCAATTACTGGCCTTCAATTAATCAGTCAGCTGGGCTTCAATTACTTGCTAAACTAAGGTATTGTCAGTATTGCAGTTGGACAGTACATTTTGTCTCAAATTTTCACTGTTCAACTCAATTACTTATTCATTCCTATTTGTTTTCGTATTCCAACATGAATTCGTTTAACCGACCGGTAAAAATGACATGCACTTTCTACTTCCCTTTCTTTCGTTTTGTTGGTCCCTGAAATCTGCTCTTAAAAGTTGTTTCTTTTTTGAAATCTGCTCTTCAAAGTTGTTCTTTAAAACTGCTTTTGGCAAATCTCCTTTTGAAAGTTCTGCTTGTGTTCGTCACGCTTTGCTAAATTGTTAAAAAGAATCAATGAGTTCGTCGTTACCTTTGTTTTCTGTTAACCCATGCCCATGCTTCGACGTAAAAACGTTGGTAAAAGTCATTAACTAAACTTGGCTTCTTTTCCTTTTCCTCGAATGGATCTAACCGTCAAAATTGAGTAACATCTGCAGACAATTTAATGTTCTTCTTAATGACCCTAAGTTTGTCTCTTAAACGCTAGTTATCTCATCAATGCTCCTTACTTTACAAAAGCAACTTTAAAGTTGACGCGAAAAGACTCGATTTATGAACTCAGCCATCATCAGCAGCAGGTAAATGTAGTACTTTAGATTAAAAGCACTTTTTCCTACGTAAGAAGTTACGTGCTGTTACTAGTCTTTTAACAAGCGTACCCGAGGGACTCAAAAAAGGTGAAATTGAATTTTTGCATCTTGACGTATAGTATATCTAAAGATTGACATAAGCAACTCTAACCTATACTAAAAGCGAGCTCTTTCTTTTTCTTCTAGTTTAGAACTTTTTTTTTTTACAAAATAAACTCCATGAAATAAACTAATCGATGGCTGCACCAAGAATAAAACAGGAGTTTGTCTTCTCACCGAGCTCCATTTTAAAAAATGTAAGAGTATATAGTAAAAAATGACAAAGTTAACACAGTTGTGAAATGAAAAAAAAAAAAAAAAAAAAAAAAAAAAAAAAAAATTTTAGAAAAAAAACGTTTAAAAGTTAAACCTTAAAGTGGAGTTTCATGAGTATTTTCCCAAACACCTGTATGCATTTGAATGTAACAAAGTCATATAAGTAATGAAAAGCGTTTACATTCAGCTTCCAATTGTTTTAGCGTAGTTTTCCTCTTGATCTAGGTGTTTAGAAATGTGTTCCGTTCCACAACGACGGTCCCTGGTGCACAGGCTCACAAGGTGTATTTCTGTCTCCTCCAAATATAATCCTGCAAAAATGTATTTGTTTACTGTAATATTTTATCAATTAAAATTCCATGATGAGGCGTTTACAGTATAAAGTCGTTAATGGGTGACAACCTCTTCGCCTACGACCATACCACGGTGAACACACCCGTTCTCGTCCGATCACGGAAGTTAAGCACCGTCGGGCCAGGGTAGTACTTGGATGGGTGACCGCCTGGGAACTCCTGGTGCCGTAGGCTTTTGTTTTGCCCTAGCCAAAACAAAATAATAGCTTGAAGTGCGTGTGTGAGTGTGTGCCTTTTATTTCTGCAAATCCGTGTTTGAGACTATTGCTATTGGGTAAAAACGAACACGCATGCTAGTTGACCAACATTTTAAGTTCAATGTTTTGGGGTTGCTAAGGTGCTTCCCAAAAAAGAACAAACGTTAGGGTTGGGTCCACAAGGAAGCCAAAACAAGATAGTACTACACTAGTAGACAGCATAAAGACATACCTCTCCAATGAAGTGCATGCACATTCAAAGCAAATCAGAAGTTCCGAAGAAAAAGTGTAAAGCAAAACCATTCTCGGCAGCCATTGTTATTGAACATAAACTTTAACCTAAGGGAGAATAAAGTAAGAGAATTTGGTAAAAATGCGTCATAGGTCACGTGGATGTACCAAATTCCTCACTTTTGCGCGGATCCAGCGTAACATGAATAGAAAGTGTGCACGCACGTGACCTTATTGGCACCCATCCATTGGTATTCTATAAACACAAAGGAAACTTAATCTCCGTAAGAAGTTAGCTCCATAATGCTCTTGTAATGTAACACTTAACGGAGAAAGAAAATTGGCAAAAGTTGCAGAAGCCGGAACTGGGCAGCAGCACCTGCAGTTAAAAAAAGAAAAAAGGGAGCGCTCATTGCGTCTAATTTAGGAGCCTAATGTTTAGGCTCGAGAAGCGATGCTTTTGATTGCATCGTAAGAGAAAGGGGCGAGCGCCAACGCAGGCCCCCACAGCCAGAAAGTGTACGGTCGAGTTACCGACGTTAGCGGTAATCGCAGTCAACCCAGAGTCAGCCCAGGCGAAGTGCAATGCAAAAGCCTCACCCTGGAAGAAGCCCCATGTTGATCAGGTTTGCTTCACCGTCAGGTAAGTATGCTTTTTCCCGCTATCTAACGTTTTCTCACTGTAAGTAAGTACGAGTTGGTCGATTCGCTGATCTCGTGCTCGTGCATAAACGGTTGATGCGTCCGAAGACGATGTTTCGCTTTTGTACATTTGTGGTTGCCCTTCCCGAAGCCCCGAAACTAACGAAATTCGACAGTTAAAGAGTTGACATGTACCTTAATACACAGTGACTTAGTAGAAGTGTGTGTTTTTTCCGTGCCTATCGAGGCGCTGAGAAAGGTCGAGCTTTAGTAAATATTCAAATGCTTGTGGCGAGTGGTTTGTCCCCATGCCTTTTTGTTGCCGTACAATTGAAAAATCAGTCAGCTGGGCTCTTCAATTACTGGCCTTCAATTAATCAGTCAGCTGGGCTTCAATTACTTGCTAAACTAAGGTATTGTCAGTATTGCAGTTGGACAGTACATTTTGTCTCAAATTTTCACTGTTCAACTCAATTACTTATTCATTCCTATTTGTTTTCGTATTCCAACATGAATTCGTTTAACCGACCGGTAAAAATGACATGCACTTTCTACTTCCCTTTCTTTCGTTTTGTTGGTCCCTGAAATCTGCTCTTAAAAGTTGTTTCTTTTTTGAAATCTGCTCTTCAAAGTTGTTCTTTAAAACTGCTTTTGGCAAATCTCCTTTTGAAAGTTCTGCTTGTGTTCGTCACGCTTTGCTAAATTGTTAAAAAGAATCAATGAGTTCGTCGTTACCTTTGTTTTCTGTTAACCCATGCCCATGCTTCGACGTAAAAACGTTGGTAAAAGTCATTAACTAAACTTGGCTTCTTTTCCTTTTCCTCGAATGGATCTAACCGTCAAAATTGAGTAACATCTGCAGACAATTTAATGTTCTTCTTAATGACCCTAAGTTTGTCTCTTAAACGCTAGTTATCTCATCAATGCTCCTTACTTTACAAAAGCAACTTTAAAGTTGACGCGAAAAGACTCGATTTATGAACTCAGCCATCATCAGCAGCAGGTAAATGTAGTACTTTAGATTAAAAGCACTTTTTCCTACGTAAGAAGTTACGTGCTGTTACTAGTCTTTTAACAAGCGTACCCGAGGGACTCAAAAAAGGTGAAATTGAATTTTTGCATCTTGACGTATAGTATATCTAAAGATTGACATAAGCAACTCTAACCTATACTAAAAGCGAGCTCTTTCTTTTTCTTCTAGTTTAGAACTTTTTTTTTTTACAAAATAAACTCCATGAAATAAACTAATCGATGGCTGCACCAAGAATAAAACAGGAGTTTGTCTTCTCACCGAGCTCCATTTTAAAAAATGTAAGAGTATATAGTAAAAAATGACAAAGTTAACACAGTTGTGAAATGAAAAAAAAAAAAAAAAAAAAAAAAAAAAAAAAAAAAAAAAATTTTAGAAAAAAACGTTTAAAAGTTAAACCTTAAAGTGGAGTTTCATGAGTATTTTCCCAAACACCTGTATGCATTTGAATGTAACAAAGTCATATAAGTAATGAAAAGCGTTTACATTCAGCTTCCAATTGTTTTAGCGTAGTTTTCCTCTTGATCTAGGTGTTTAGAAATGTGTTCCGTTCCACAACGACGGTCCCTGGTGCACAGGCTCACAAGGTGTATTTCTGTCTCCTCCAAATATAATCCTGCAAAAATGTATTTGTTTACTGTAATATTTTATCAATTAAAATTCCATGATGAGGCGTTTACAGTATAAAGTCGTTAATGGGTGACAACCTCTTCGCCTACGACCATACCACGGTGAACACACCCGTTCTCGTCCGATCACGGAAGTTAAGCACCGTCGGGCCAGGGTAGTACTTGGATGGGTGACCGCCTGGGAACTCCTGGTGCCGTAGGCTTTTGTTTTGCCCTAGCCAAAACAAAATAATAGCTTGAAGTGCGTGTGTGAGTGTGTGCCTTTTATTTCTGCAAATCCGTGTTTGAGACTATTGCTATTGGGTAAAAACGAACACGCATGCTAGTTGACCAACATTTTAAGTTCAATGTTTTGGGGTTGCTAAGGTGCTTCCCAAAAAAGAACAAACGTTAGGGTTGGGTCCACAAGGAAGCCAAAACAAGATAGTACTACACTAGTAGACAGCATAAAGACATACCTCTCCAATGAAGTGCATGCACATTCAAAGCAAATCAGAAGTTCCGAAGAAAAAGTGTAAAGCAAAACCATTCTCGGCAGCCATTGTTATTGAACATAAACTTTAACCTAAGGGAGAATAAAGTAAGAGAATTTGGTAAAAATGCGTCATAGGTCACGTGGATGTACCAAATTCCTCACTTTTGCGCGGATCCAGCGTAACATGAATAGAAAGTGTGCACGCACGTGACCTTATTGGCACCCATCCATTGGTATTCTATAAACACAAAGGAAACTTAATCTCCGTAAGAAGTTAGCTCCATAATGCTCTTGTAATGTAACACTTAACGGAGAAAGAAAATTGGCAAAAGTTGCAGAAGCCGGAACTGGGCAGCAGCACCTGCAGTTAAAAAAAGAAAAAAGGGAGCGCTCATTGCGTCTAATTTAGGAGCCTAATGTTTAGGCTCGAGAAGCGATGCTTTTGATTGCATCGTAAGAGAAAGGGGCGAGCGCCAACGCAGGCCCCCACAGCCAGAAAGTGTACGGTCGAGTTACCGACGTTAGCGGTAATCGCAGTCAACCCAGAGTCAGCCCAGGCGAAGTGCAATGCAAAAGCCTCACCCTGGAAGAAGCCCCATGTTGATCAGGTTTGCTTCACCGTCAGGTAAGTATGCTTTTTCCCGCTATCTAACGTTTTCTCACTGTAAGTAAGTACGAGTTGGTCGATTCGCTGATCTCGTGCTCGTGCATAAACGGTTGATGCGTCCGAAGACGATGTTTCGCTTTTGTACATTTGTGGTTGCCCTTCCCGAAGCCCCGAAACTAACGAAATTCGACAGTTAAAGAGTTGACATGTACCTTAATACACAGTGACTTAGTAGAAGTGTGTGTTTTTTCCGTGCCTATCGAGGCGCTGAGAAAGGTCGAGCTTTAGTAAATATTCAAATGCTTGTGGCGAGTGGTTTGTCCCCATGCCTTTTTGTTGCCGTACAATTGAAAAATCAGTCAGCTGGGCTCTTCAATTACTGGCCTTCAATTAATCAGTCAGCTGGGCTTCAATTACTTGCTAAACTAAGGTATTGTCAGTATTGCAGTTGGACAGTACATTTTGTCTCAAATTTTCACTGTTCAACTCAATTTTTTATTCATTCCTATTTGTTTTCGTATTCCAAAATAAAATAGATTATAAACAACAGAGTTGTTTTCTTGTGAAGAAGACATGTTCTTTTCATTAACTGCAACTGATTTTTTATAACCTTTCTTTTCGTCTGTCTATTTATTCGCCCATTTCCTTGATCAATTACGCCCTGAAACCATCTTTAAACGATCATGTAAATATCTTTATCTTTGGAATTAAGATACTGAGTTCTTACTGTTGCTACTAGAATAAAATGAAAATTAATTTAAAAACTCAATTTGTTTTTTGTTTATATATAATTTATTTTTAAGTGATTTTTAAGCTTTTATACGTATACTTTGCAAATCAAGAATTACATTAACTGGTTAGCAGTGTTAAAAATATGTGCATATGATAACCGAGAGCAATTAGCTTATCAGTTCAAGACAAACTTCTTTATGCTCTTATAGAATCATATAAATGAATTCTAATAAATCAAGGTTTCCATTGGCAATTAATGTCTCTAGTTTTCACCAAAATACGGCATTAATAAGTTCAAGTCACCAAGGGAGAACATAATATCTTACAAATTTACATAATATCTTGCAAAATTCACGACTAATGACAACGCTGATAATTGTCATAAGTACTAACATATTATATACTTTCTTAGTGTTATAAACATATTTTTGTAAATATAAAAATACGGTTGACTTTAATAGACTAAAAATTTACATAACTAGTAATACTTACATAGTAAGCACTTAAACACAAATGACAACATTGCAACTTAATCTTGCCCATTCCAATAGCTATCATCTTACTTGAAGATCCCTTTAGATTACATAAAATGCTAAAATTTTTGGAAAACATGGCTCCCAACACACATCGTATGTATTTTGGACGTTCAACTTTACTGCTAATAGAACGCAGATATTCGACCTAAAAACAAATAATGCTACATATTACAACTTTTTTTTATTTAAATTATTTTTTCAAAGGTAAATGAAAATGTAATGCGGTATAATACAACCAAGGTTTTATTTAATTACCTTTGATAAATTACAATTATAAGACTTATAAAAAAACTTATCTTTGATCTTATATAAATAATAGTTACTAGTTTAAACGCAACCTGTAGACTGCTAGAAACATTATAATATAAAAAACAATTTTAAATTTTATAGAGAGCCATATCAGATTTCGTCCACTGTGTCACGAAATGACTATTAATTCGAACCTCTTGTACCGATAAAACCCTTTGGAGGTTTGAGAGTACACATGTGTAGAATTACACTAGAGTTGGTTCTGAAATCTTTCATCATTGTCCGAGAAAGAAAAATCTGTTTAAAATTTCTAATTTTATGCTTACTTAATAAGGTCAGTAAACTAAGAGTTTTTTTTTCTTTCTCAAAAATACTGTCTATTTTGGTTACTTGTTTTGCAAATAGTACATAAAAAATATTTTAGCAAAAAAATAATTAACTCCAAAATTCCGGGAAAAACCTGCAAACAGTTTAGAAACCGTTTTAAAAGAACAAGGTGTGCGTCATTTTTCAAAATGCCTAACCAAGCAAAAACTCATGAAGACAACAGGAAAACTGTCTGTTTTCTCTGTATGAACAAAGCTAACAGGCAGCTGACTGATTTTATGATTAAACGCAGTCAAGAAATTTTGGGCCAAAGAATCAACTTTGAAGACCAAAGAGTACCAATTGGAATCTGTGAAAACTGTCGAGTAAGTCTCAGAAGAAAAGGTGAAGGGAGAGATGTCCAACTTCCTTCCTTGCCAGACTATCAAAACATAAAGATCCGTCCTGCAACAAGAGAATCAGCATGTGATTGCTTGATTTGTAGTGTGGGAAAAGCAAAATTCAGAAGCCCTCAGATAAGTGGAGCAACAAACACTGCCAGTCAGCTTATAGAACAGCCAATTGTTGAGAAAAGATGTTCAGCATGCTTTTCATTGATAGGAAGAGGCATCCCTCATGTCTGTACTAAAGCAATGTTACGACAGAACTTACTCGAAGTTGCAGAAAAAGACAAAAAAGCAGCAGAAAGAGTGGCTGTTTCTGTAATTGCCAACAAAGTTCCTTCCCCCCCATGGCACTGTCCGTCTCAATCAAGGAGTAGGAAGACCCTTTCCAGGTAAAAACTGCAGGTAAAAACTGTACTTTTTAAACAAAAAAAACTTTTGTCAAAGGGCATAGCAATAAAATATACACTATGAATTTCGGAAATGATACAATGGTAACTTTCTGTGATTTTTTGCAGGTCGATCGCGACAAAGAGAATTATTTCCTTCATCTACACCCACCTTGACTGCACAACATCTAGTACAAGTTCAAAACCAGATTGGTCTTTCAAATAGAGGAATGAATATGCTTGCTTCAACTCTAAACAAAGTAGTTCCACAGCGTGTTGTGGAGAAAAATTTCAGAGAAAAGTTTGAATCTCTTGGAAAGCAACTTTCTGACCTCTTTGTCACCTCAGTAATTACTGATACATCCAAAAGCACTAGCCAAGAGTCTAAACATTTATTGGTGTACTGCAATGAAATGGAGTCATTAAGAAACACTGTTGCTGAAGTCAGAGGCCCTCAGTCAGACCAGCTTATTAAGGTGGGGATAGATGGTGGAGGCGGGTTCGTGAAAGTTTCTTTTGGTATTATGAGCTTAGAAACACCAGATACTTCTCCTCCATCAAAGAAACCTCTCTTTAAAAATTTCAAAGACTCAGGAGTGAAGCGTCAACTTTTGGTGGCCATTGCAGAAAATGTCTCTGAAAACTATGACAATGTCAAACAAATCCTGGATAAACTGTGTTTAGAGAGAATGTCTTTTGTGTTGTCATGCGACATGAAGCTTGCTAACATAATTTGTGGCTTGCAATCTCACTCTAGTGAACACCCTTGCACCTGGTGTGACATTGAGTCAAAGAATCTTCATCACAGTGGTGAGCTTCGAACATTTGGCTCCATTCGTTCTGATTTTGAAGGCTTCCAAGCAGCCGGTGCCCAAACAAAAAAGGCAAGGGACTTTCAAAATGTTGTTCACCAGCCAATAATAAGATTTTATGATGATACTCTTGTCCTAGATTTTATTCCTCCTATGGAACTTCACCTTCTTATTGGTGTTGTGAACCACCTCTTTAAGAACCTCTGTCAGGTTTGGCAAAATGCAGATGAGTGGCCAAAGATGATCAACATTCAACAACAACCTTTTCATGGAGGACAATTTGCTGGCAATGGTCGTCTTTTAAAGCATTTGGATCGGTGACGTTGATCAGTTTGTGAGAATTTCAATCCCAGTTTCTCGTGATGGTGCTCGATCCGCCCAATTTAACATTCATGCTCGAGCTGACATCAACGTAACTTTTTGTGGCAGCTTCATGAAGAGCCGTCGGTTTGTTCAAATTGATCGATTTGTGAAAATTTAAGTCCAAGTCTGCCGTTCCCACTGTAGTCCCATCCGACGAATGCGTGTCCACGTAATTTTTCGTAGCAGCGTCATGAGAAGTAGTCGGTTCTGCGAGGTTAATGATTTTGTGAGATTTAAAATCCAAATCTGCAGTGATGGTGCTGTTTCCATCTGTCCTGACATACAGATCGCTTGAAAGAGAGGTGGAATAAGGGTTGTATAAATACTGACCCAATTCTGATCTACCAAATTTGTCAATCATTTTTTATATGCCTCAGATTTTATTTTTCGGTCACCACAAGGTATTGATGACGTCTTGAAAGTCAAACCCTTCGTCCCATTTTTTCAAGACGTAAAGACACAAGTGACCACAGTAAACCGTGTATCCTTTTTGAATCCTTTCGCTGTTGTAATAAACAAGACTTTTTAAATGTTTAACGAGCTCGACAAGAGGAGGTTGACCATAAGAATCGAAACTGTATTTCTTATCACCGTCTTTAAACCAACACATCCAATGAAAACCACCTGTGCTCGAGTCTCCTGTATTCACAATACCGCATTCTTTTCTTCTCGGTTTTTTAGGCAATGTGTCTCTTTCAAAAACACCCTGAAAGCTTCTTATTTTCAGCTTCTTTGCAACCTCTATCAATTGAAAATTCGTCAAAGCCTCGTTTGGCAATTTTATTCCTTCAACGTTGATCATTTTTAAATTCGCGCAAAATTTAAAAATCACTTTTGACTTAACAAATCTTCATCAGTCTCTCCCAAATCCAAATCGCTCATAATGCTTTGAACAGAAGAAGAAGGCGCATTTTTTGCAATGACCACTTCGAGAATTTTAACCTGAATGGACTCAATCTGAGAGCTATTAAAAACACCTTCAATCCTCAAATATGCAACAGCAAAACACCTTTGACGAAAATAATTCAAAGCTTTTACAACACTCTTATTCTCCCTTTTTAAAAACAAGGAAGTAATGCTCGTTTCTTTTGTAAACAACTTTCCGAAAAGAATACCGTTTTGACTCTCTGATCTCTTCTTAAAGATAGACAAGTCCTCAGTCATTATTTTTTTAGTTCTTCCTCCTTTTTTCAACAAGGCTGTCTTATGGATGACTTGCTCGCGAAGAAATTTTGATATTTTCTGTAACCTCCATAAACTTTTCCTATTCTGATGTAGCACCCTTTTTCTCGTCAAAAGCAACAAAAGACATGGAATATCCTGTCAGCTCTTTTGTCTTGGTGTCGAGGTTTTTAAACACACCCAAAGAAAACAAAACGGGTGTTTCTAAAACGAAAGGACCTTTTCCACTCGCATACTCGTAATACAACGTAATCTTTTGGTACTGAATGGGCTTTGTGGCTGAATAAATCTCCCCAGCCAATAATTTGCTCTCGTCAAAATTTTCAATCGTCACAAAATTCATCTTTTTTAATAGAAAGAAAAATTTTATTTAGATCAATTCAAAATTCGACGCTTTGACTTTATCCTGCTCCCTGACTTTATTTATTTTTCTTCGAGCATATTCAAACATATCCTCCATCACCATGCCGCTTTTTTCAAAACGAATCCCTCCACACTTTATTTTCAACTCAAATTCATCCATTCGACGAATAATGGTGAAATCCAAATCATTTTCAAAGCTGTAAATCTTGTAATGGTGTTTTTCTTCATAAGGCGAATAATAATACGACTCCTCGTAATCTTCCGTCTTAAGGTACTCATTTATAAAAGGCTCAAACAAAACCATCATCTTGCTCATTTTTTAATGGGAAGGAAAAATTTTTTTTGGGAAAAGATATGGCCAATGTCGCTCGAAAGCAAACTAATTAATTCTTTATTATCCACCCACGAATTAAACGAGTCTGGGTATCCCAACCATTTAACCAGTGATTTGCTCTTGGTTCTGCGAACGATTTTTTCAATTCTGAATATGTCTTGATGCGTCTTTTGCATCTCCTGCTCGTAAAAAGTGCCTTGAATTTCTTCACCGTTAGCATCAGCGATTTTATACGTGGGAGGATCCGTATACTGCCCTTTTGACACGGTAAAAACCTCTTCAGTCCATCTCGGCGTATACCCCTTTTCAAAATGAGACTTCTTTTTTGTGATCCTCTCTTTGTCACCCATTAAGAATTTCGGTGCTGCTCTTTCTTTCTGTTTGCCATACAGGTTGATCCAGACTTTATTTTTATTCTTTTCATCGCTGGCTTCAACTGGCGTCATTTTGATGGAAGAGTGTCTTGTGCTGTTATAATTTTTTACCATTTTGTCTAAAACGTCAATGTATTTATTGGTGTTGTTGGCTGAAAAATATTTAAACATTCTCTCTTTCATCGTTCTGTTCCATCGCTCAACGACAGAACTTTTTTCCTCGTTTTCAGTAGAATACAATTGCACACCCAACGCTCTCACATGCTTGTTGTAAAATTCTTTCCCTTTGTCCACCCACAAAATGGAAGTCATTGATTTGTCATGGAATATCGGTAAAAACAAAAGAAACAACAACGCGCTTTTGCCAAGAAGCATCCGAGGAATCATCGTTGGAAAGTCCGGTTGCGGGAAAACAACGTTGCTGCTCAATTTGCTCCTTAGACCTGGATGGCTGGATTATAACCGCTTGCAAGTCTTTGGCAAATCCCTTTTTCAACCCGAATACAAAATACTCAAAAGCACCTTTGAAAAAAAACTGCCAAAAGAAATCATCCTCCAATTGTTCAACATTCAAAACAAAATGGAAAAATTGAATTTAAACACAGAAGCCGTCATTGAAGAAGTCTCTAAAAAATGGAACGAAGAAACAGACATGGAGTGCAAATTTTTCGAAAGTGATGAAGACGTGCCTGAACCTGAATCCTTAGACTCGACCAAAAACAATTTGATGATCTTTGACGACTTGCAACTCACCAAGCAAAACAAATGGGAAAAATATTACATACGAGGAAGACACTCTAACGTCGACTGCTTTTACCTCGCTCAAAATTATTTCATGCTTCCAAGACAAACCATCTGAGAAAATGCCAACTTTATCTGTCTCTTTCCACTAGACCAAAAAAACGTCCACCACATTTATCAAGATCACGTTTCGAGCGACATGAAAAAAGAAGAATTTAAAAAGTTTTGCAGATATTGCTGGTCTCAGTCTCACGGATTTGCCGTTATTGATTTATCCTCCAAAAAAAGCCATGGAAAATACAGAAGCGGGTTTGACGATTTTTTTCTTTATCATCTTACACATATCGCTAAACCTCGAAGCCGAAATTCTTCTCTTTGACCGAAAAGAATAGCGCTCACTCAAATTCACGTTTAGAACGCTTTCCGTCGCCACCATAGTATTATACGAAAACTGGTCTAAAGATCTCACGGCGGTTTCCAAACTTCCCGCATTCAAAATCGACAAAGTCAACTCGCTACCACTTTTCACCGTTTTAAACGCCTTGCTCATACAACTCTCAACACCCACATGCAACGACTCATCAAAATCAAACACATACTCGTCAAACTTCTCTGCTAAAAGTTCCACTTCAAACATCAAATTTATCGTTGTTTTTGTTTTCACATGAATTCCTTCTTTACTTATATTCAAACACACCATCCTCATGTTATTGAACAAAAGATCAAACAACGCTTTCATTTCACCTGCATGCTTTGTTCTCTCTAAAAACATTTTTTTAAAAGAAGAAAATAATTTTAAATCATTGCGGTAAGATATTTTTTATGAAAACATAATCATGGCAAGAAATATTTTATAACAAGAAAAAATTTTATAACTTAACGGAAAGAAAACAACACTTTTTTTTCAAAGGTAAGTCAACGCATCAAAATTATTAACCTTAAGTATAGGAGAGGAGCCAATAGGAAAGGTATCAATGCGCTAGAATCGGCACTTCCTAGTAGTAACGTGTGATTTTAACACCAACCAATTTTGATTCATTATCAATCGATGAAGAAGTGCTTGAATGTCGGCCGGGTGAGGTCAAAATATATTTCAGGGCTGATCAAATTGATACTGATGACCTTAATGAAAGAAATAACTTTTCTGTTGAGTTTTTGAAAAGCTTAACTCCTTCAGGTATGCCACCTCATTGTTTAAAATTGAAAATTGGTTGTCTTATTGTACTACTTAGAAATTTAGATCTCAAAGCTAGGTTATGCAATAGTACTCGAATGAAGGTTTGTGCTCTTCAAAATGATAATATTGATGCAGAGGTTTTGACAGGTGTTTCTGGTAGTAAACGGGTTTTTGTTCCTCGAATTCAATTGGCTCCATCAGATTCTAATTTACCTTTTGTTCTGAAACGTCGTCAGTTTCCTGTCAGATTGGCATATTCAATGACAATTAACAAGTCAAGGTCAAACATTTGATAGAGTTGGGGTATATCTCAAAAAACCGTGTTTTTCTCACAGTGCCACGAAATGACTTTTAATTCGAACCACTTGTCCCGAGAAAACCCTTTGTAGGTTTGAGAGTACACATGTGTAGAATAACACTAGAGTTGGTTTTGAAATCTTTCATCATCGTCCGAGAAAGAAAAATCAATTTAAAGTTTTTAGTTTTATTGCTCAGAATAAAAATTTTACAAAAAAATAATTTCTTTAAAAAAATCTTGTTCTCTATTATAACATATAAATTTCTTCAACATATAATGTGTTTGCAACTCTAAACAAAGCAAAACCAAAAAAAATACATACAAACTATTCTTGAAAGACAAACAGTTTTCTACTTTCAGCTTTGAAATTCAAGCTGTGAAAAACATTAATGATTCTAGATACTTATACAAAATTATTCTACTCAATTGATTAAGAAGCAAGCCTTTATTAAACTCTTACATACCATATGTAATTAATAACTGTAAATGTCTCTTCCACAAATAGAAATCAAAATAAATGTTTACTGTTATACTCGATCAAACAGTTTCGAAGATTCCTGGGATAATCCCGATGGATGGCTGGCCTCTTGAAACGTTGCCAATGAAGACTGAAGCTGTGGTGAAGTGGCTCTATGGCTTGCCCAGAAAAGATGCCCAGAGAGTGGTTGTGGCGATCAATAAACTGTGTCACATGGAAGAAAACAGCATGTGCTTTGGGGGTAACACTTGTGTTTGGAAGGTTGAGATAGGAAGCTTTAAACTCTTCATTAAGCTCACAGTAGTTCTGTTGGAGTGTATTCCCAAAGCAGGCATGAATAACAGCATCAAATTTTCTGAGGGTTTCAATAAATGGAAATGCCAAAAAGCAAGCATGATTCTCTGCAAGTCGTTGAAGTGAGTCAACATTTCTCAAAAGCTTTCTACACTCTGCCAGCATATTGTCCTCCATGAAAAGGTTGTTGTTGAATGTTGATCATCTTTGGCCACTCATCTGCATTTTGCCAAACCTGACAGAGGTTCTTAAAGAGGTGGTTCACAACACCAATAAGAAGGTGAAGTTCCATAGGAGGAATAAAATCTAGGACAAGAGTATCATCAGAAAGTCTTATTATTGGCTGGTGAACAACATTTTGAAAGTCCCTTGCCTTTTTTGTTTGGGCACCGGCTGCTTGGAAGCCTTCAAAATCAGAACGAATGGTGCCAAATGTTCGAAGCTCACCACTGTGATGAAGATTCTTTGACTCAATGTCACACCAGGTGCAAGGGTGTGCACTAGAGTGAGATTGCATGCCACAAATTATGTTAGCAAGCTTCATGTCGCATGACAACACAAAAGACATTCTCTCTAAACACAGTTTATCCAGGATTTGTTTGACATTGTCATAGTTTTCAGAGACATTTTCTGCAATGGCCACCAAAAGTTGACGCTTCACTCCTGAGTCTTTGAAATTTTTAAAGAGAGGTTTCTTTGATGGAGGAGAAGTATCTGGTGTTTCTAAGCTCATAATACCAAAAGAAACTTTCACGAACCCGCCTCCACCATCTATCCCCACCTTAATAAGCTGGTCTGACTGAGGGCCTCTGACTTCAGCAACAGTGTTTCTTAATGACTCCATTTCATTGCAGTACACCAATAAATGTTTAGACTCTTGGCTAGTGCTTTTGGATGTATCAGTAATTTCAGAGGTGACAAAGAGGTCAGAAAGTTGCTTTCCAAGAGATTCAAACTTTTCTCTGAAATTTTTCTCCACAACACGCTGTGGAACTACTTTGTTTAGAGTTGAAGCTAGCATATTCATTCCTCTATTTGAAAGACCAATCTGGTTTTGAACTTGTACTAGATGTTGTGCAGTCAAGGTGGGTGTAGATGAAGGAAATAATTCTCTTTGTCGCGATCGACCTGCAAAAAATCACAGAAAGTTACCATTGTATCATTTCCGAAATTCATAGTGTATATTTTATTGCTATGCCCTTTGACAAAAGTTTTTTTTGTTTAAAAAGTACAGTTTTTACCTGCAGTTTTTACCTGGAAAGGGTCTTCCTACTCCTTGATTGAGACGGACAGTGCCATGGGGGGGAAGGAATTTTGTTGGCAATTACAGAAACAGCCACTCTTTCTGCTGCTTTTTTGTCTTTTTCTGCAACTTCGAGTAAGTTCTGTCGTAACATTGCTTTAGTACAGACATGAGGGATGCCTCTTCCTATCAATGAAAAGCATGCTGAACATCTTTTCTCAACAATTGGCTGTTCTATAAGCTGACTGGCAGTGTTTGTTGCTCCACTTATCTGAGGGCTTCTGAATTTTGCTTTTCCCACACTACAAATCAAGCAATCACATGCTGATTCTCTTGTTGCAGGACGGATCTTTATGTTTTGATAGTCTGGCAAGGAAGGAAGTTGGACATCTCTCCCTTCACCTTTTCTTCTGAGACTTACTCGACAGTTTTCACAGATTCCAATTGGTACTCTTTGGTCTTCAAAGTTGATTCTTTGGCCCAAAATTTCTTGACTGCGTTTAATCATAAAATCAGTCAGCTGCCTGTTAGCTTTGTTCATACAGAGAAAACAGACAGTTTTCCTGTTGTCTTCATGAGTTTTTGCTTGGTTAGGCATTTTGAAAAATGACGCACACCTTGTTCTTTTAAAAAGGTTTCTAAACTGTTTGCAGGTTTTTCCCGGAATTTTGGAGTTAATTATTTTTTTGCTAAAATATTTTTTATGTACTATTTGCAAAACAAGTAACCAAAATAGACAGTTTTTTTGAGAAAGAAAAAAAAACTCTTAGTTTATTGACCTTATTAAATAAGCATAAAATTAGAAACTTTAAACTGATTTTTCTTTCTCGGACAATGATGAAAGATTTCAGAACCAACTCTAGTGTAATTCTACACATGTGTACTCTCAAACCTCCAAAGGGTTTTATCGGGACAAGAGGTTCGATTTAATAGTTATTTCGTGACACAGTGTTCTCATGGTCAACTATATGTTGCATGTTCAAGAACTAGAGCATTTCATAGTTTGTTTTTCAAAATTGATAAACATCTCTTTCAAGGTATGGTAGGCGAAAAGTGTTACACAAATAATGTTATATTTTCTAATGTTCTTACTTTATAGTCTTTAGATTTTCATTTCGAAAATTTACTGTTTGTAGGTTGGGAGAACATTGTATGTATATTTTTATTTATTATTTTAATTTTTTTTTTTCATATTTTTTGATAAATATATCTGTCATTTAATATTGTTATAATATGTGTTTTTATGTGTTATTTAAAACCATATTTGTTTATAGTTGTATATATGTTTAAATTATGTTGTTTCCATGTTTTCAAAGTGGTGTGACTTGGCATTATGTCTAGCAAAATTGATAACTTTGCCAGCCAAGCGGTGTACTTATAGCAGAGGTGTGACTTGGCAGCATTTAGTGCCAGGCGGTGTTACTGCTTTAGAGCTAGGTGTTGTCTAGCCTTTTTTAATTATTTTGGAAACACATAATAATGTCTGTTAATGTTTAGCGTAATGTGTATGAGAGAGTATGCAACCTTGATCTTTAAGTCTAGGGTGTTTTAATGTCCTAAATTTGAAGTAATTGAATAACTAATATTAAATATAAAAACAAATATACTTTTATGTATTTATATGTTTAGTAAAAAGATAAATATAGTTAAATTTAAATTGGTTTTCTAATTTTGCCTTTCATATTTTAATTTGGTTAGTTGTTTTCGCTGGATTTTAGGATCAAGGGTGTAAATATTCTATTGTTATGTGTTATTGTTGTGCTGTTTTGTGTTGATAGACAACTTGGCTTACCTTCACGTTGGTGTCTATTGTTAAAAATGAATAATAGGTAGTTTCATTATTGGAACTTACTGCTTTTATTCATTTACTAAAAGCCAAGGCAACTTTATGCTGAAAATGCAATTTATATCTTAATTTGTTTTTTTTTTTTTTTTTTTTTTAGAATTGTTAATCCTTTTGTACTTCGAAACAGATTTTATAGTTACATTTTCATGTTTATAATGAACTGTCATGTAAAAATAGGTTACTATAAATAGGTAAATCGATTTTCAATTTTTATGTGGTGTTTTTTTTTTTTTTTTTTTTTTGTATTTATGGTATCATAAAAACAAAAATAAATAAATATATATATATCATATCATTTTCGATTGACGCATTGTTACGATTTATTAAAAGAAAACCTGACTTCCTTTTATTTTAAATTTTTGTCAGTTAAAATGATATAAATATAAGCAATTAGTTCAATTATTTTTAAATTTTGTCTATTTTATGCCTAATAATTTGTTGTACCTAACTTAGGGGATCTTTTTAAACGGGGGGGGGGGGGGGGGGGTCGCAACTAAAAACCTTTAAAAACATGAATATTGTAGTTTTGCGCATTTGTCAAATATCGAGTTTCTTCAATTTTATAAGGTATTTAACTAATTAATTAGCTTAGCTTGCATTTGCAACACTTTTGAGGAACGAAAAAATTCTTATATATGTTAAATTCTTACATATATTAAATTTTTATATATATTAAAAAGAAAAATTCTTATACATAGAAATCTTTGTTTTACATTTTGTTAATTTGGTAAATGGTCTTCATCAAAAACTTTTTCTCTTAATAAAAGTTAAAGTAACTATTCTCCTGGCCACCATTAAAGCAAAAACGGGGAAGGGAGGTCCTTTATCAGTGTCCTAATACTTAAGAGAATTAAATTTCGAGTAACAAAAGGAATTTTAAGTAAATGGTAGCAAATTACCGTTTACTAAAAACTATTGAAACAAAGAGGCCATACATAAAAATGGTCAGAAAAGAGGCCACAATATAAAATTGGTCTGTGTTAAACAGACTTAACAAGGCCTGGGTGCGGTCAGCTTTGTTAACAAACAAGAAAGTATGTCAGGTTAAAAACTAAGAACGAAACGTAACCTTTAAAAGCCAATATGAAACTTTTTCCGAAGCTAAATGTGATAGTACAGTAAAAATCCTATTTAAAGACTTTTTGGCTCTTAAAAGGGATAAAAGACATAATCGATTGTGGTTTCCTATTAAACCGCAATAAACAACGATTAGAAGGCAATATGGCCCAGACGGAATATGCGACATAAATATCAAATTTGTATTTTACTCTTTCACAAAAAATGGAGTTAAAACTAATTGGCTCTCAGTCCAGATATGTTAACTGCACATATTAGTAAATAAACTAATTGTTTGAGTAATGAGTTAGACGCATTGATGAGTTATTTTAGGCATTGATTAAAATTGCTAATCACAATGTAATAAATTGAATATGCTAATCGTAATGCAATTTGTAATAATGTAATGCTAAAATTAAATACGTTTTTACTTTTTAGTTACTCTTGGTTGTTTTGTTACGCTTAGTGATGGACAGGTTTTGTTTGTGCGCCGTTAGATTTTCTTCTGTTCTGGATTTTCCAGTCATTTAAAAAAGCACGCTTCTATTATATCTGTTCTATTACATCTTATCATATCTTTCAAATAGGTTATATTCTGTGCTGTAATTAGCGTAAAAATTGCATTATTGTGTCGCATCATCATATATGTGCGTGCGTCATATATTCATTGTACACAATGAATATTCATTGTACACAATGAATATTCATTGTACACAATGAATATTCATTGTACACAATGAATATTCATTGTACACAATGAATATTCATTGTACACAATGAATATTCATTGTACACAATGAATTTGGAAAACATATAAGTTGTAAAAGCTGAGAAGAAAGGAGAGAACTTTATAAATTGTTATTGTTATGACAACACGGTCATCTTGATTTTACATACTCTATTATCACTTAAATCGTTTGCATTTTTTTTTTTATATCTTAATATGTCTATTTTTATATTAAATTTGTTTCTTATTATATTTCTTTTTATTTTTATATCGAATTAATTAATAGAATGTCCCAAATCGTCGATGAAGGTTTGTATTTATTTAGATGTGTGTCATGTTACTGATTCGTATCATGTTAGGTAGTTAGTTCTTAAAGATATGTTTATTTTTAGTCGCTGAATTACTAAGAAGTAAGTTTTGTTCCCTTTTGTGATAATGAAATGTTGCAATTGCAGTTATTTTGTGTTTGTTGATTTAAATTTACTTTACAATAATAAATTGGTTTAGACGAAAATCTATGTAAATTAATTCAATCCAGAAAGATTAAATAATTATTTTAATATTGAAGTAATTAAAGAGGTTTAAGAAAGAATCGAATTCAATATTTGTTTGCGTTTCTGTTTAAATGACAACAGTATTATAGGAGAAAGTAAGTTAAGCATTTTTACCTTTTAAAAATAGAAAAAAAAAACTTTTTAATGTTTTTTTTTTAAGTAGGTTTAAAATTTCAGGTTTTTAAAATCTTGCATTATAATCTTAAATATTTTTTAATTACTTAAAAAATACGTCTATGTTAAATTACTTTAGGTTGTAGAAAATAGTTTTAGTTTAATGATAAGGTTGTAGACAGTTAGAGCCGATTGAATAGATCAAAGATCGATTTAATCTACTTAACCTACTACCATAGTGAAAATTCACTATCAATTGTTTGTTTTTCTGTTTAGTTGCCAACAATGTAGAGAGAGATAGTAAGTTTTAAAGGATTTATTTTTTTAAAAAGTAACTAAAATGTTTTTTAAAAAAACGTTGTTGACTTTAAAGTAAAATAGTAGGTTTATATAATTTTTACAATAAGACCAAGAACTTAGGTCCTACTTTAAATTGTCAGTAATAAAGAGTAGAAATTTAAAATTCTCAGTAAGACAGCTTTTTATTATATTATATCAAGTAAGTTTAATTAAGATTTATTTTCTTTAGTTGTTAAAGAAAGAGCTAATAATGGTATTAGTTACATAAGTTAAATGAGTTTATTTTTAAAAAGTTAAGTAGATATTTTACCGTCTATACATTTAAGTGCTTTGATTATTTAGATACCGAAGTCAAGGAAGAATTAAGTCAGTGTTTTTTGCTATTAGATATTTGCTAACAGGAATTTGTTTATTTGTACTGTAACTGGAATTTTAAAACTTCAAGTACTTAAGCATTATTTTATTTGTTCTTTTAGGAGAGTTGGAAAAAAAACTAAGTATAAATTATATGATTATGATTATTATAGTTAAATAAATGAAGCATATATCTCTGTAACTCAAAAGTCCAAGGTCAGTTGTCACATTGTAGAAATTGTCAAGGAGAGAGAAAATAGTAAAATAATTAGTCTTTTTTGGCTTATTCTTGAAGTTTAAATTTGTTATTTTTTCGTGTTTTATTTAATTTTTCTTGAAGCAAATTAAATATATTTTTGAAAAAAATTAAAAATCAAAAATTAAAAAAAGTGAAAAGCCATTTCTGGACAATCAACCTTTGTCTTCTGAGGTACAGATACTAAGATTTAAAGTTTATCTTAGTTTATATTTTTGGTTTAGTTTATAGTCAAATTTAGTTTACTTTTTGTTAGTTTTAGCTTCAGCTGTCTTTTTTCTTACTTTAGGCAACTTTATGGAGGAAATGAAGGGATTAGGTAAAAAAAATTATAATATATTTATGTCAATATTATTTCATCAATTATTTTGAGGCATATTTTTTATCTTCAGTGTCTGGTAAAAGTACAACTGCACAGTGGGCCTGAGCATGCTCAAAAGCAAAAATTTTTGTACCCAATTTTTTCACATAGTAGGTCTGAAAGGTGTTACTTTTCTCAACTCAAATCTGTTAAAATTAAAATGTTTGAACGGGGGTTTTTGAAAAAAAAAGTATTTTCCTTTTTATGAATTTTTTTTATAAAAGAAACAACAACAACAAAAAAAACAAATTTATATACCTTATATAAAAGTAAACATTCATTTCAAATACAAGGAATGCTTACTTTATATACTTTATACAACGTATATTTTAAAGTATATATTAGAGTTATTTATGTAAATTAATTTTAATAAGTACTCAATAAGTCTATTTTGTGTTGTGGATATCGAAGCTTTTTAAATGAATAAACTTAATAAAAACATAAATAAGATTTATAGTTTTTTTTAAATAGTTGATAGCTCTGCAGACTTGATGTAATGTACAAAACATTATTATATATCTGTAATATTATGCACAAATATTCACTAATGACATTTCATATTTTGAGATTTTTCATTTATTATCAATATATGAACAATACTGCTATAGAATTACTAGCTTTAATTATAAATTAATGTTTTTTATTATTGATATTTAAATTCTTCTATTACATCTAAACATTTATGAAATATTAAAGACAGCATAGAAAGCAATTCATTTTATTTTTTGTGCTTTTTACTGAGAAACTCTTAAAAAAGGAAAATACTTTTTTTTTCAAAAACCCCCGTTTAAACATTTTAATTTTAACAGATTTGAGTTGAGAAAAGTAACACCTTTCAGACCTACTATGTGAAAAAATTGGGTACAAAATTTTTTTTTTGAGCATGCTCAGGCCTACTGTGACTGGTAGGACTGTGTTTTAAACTTTAAATATTTTTTCTGGGGAAATATGTGCTATAGGTGAAAGAATTATTTAACTTAATATAAATACAAATATGACATTTTTAAACTTCGCATTTTACTCATTTTTATTAAGATTAAATTTTTTACAAGTTTAACTCTTTTTAGTTTTTTAATTTTTTTATTTTTTAAACATTTTTAGCATCCTCTTCATCCTGTGAAAATGGTGAGGATATGCTTTATATTTTGATTAAATAAAGTTGCAAATATTTTTAATTTTTATTATATCCTTCTATTTGTTATTTTAGATCCGTTAACTTTTGAGCAATATCAAAGATATCGCTCCCAACACCCAGGGCCTCTCTCGTTGGGGTGTTGGGAAACATCGAAGAAAAAACAGCAACCAAAAGGTTGTAAGTGTCATCTATCAGTGAAGATATTTATAACCTTTTTGTAGCCGCTTTTTTCACTTTTTTTTGTTATTGTAATTTTTTAATTTTCTTTAATAAAGTATTTTGTATATTTGGTTTTTTTTTTGTCTTTTTTAATTAAAATTTTATTTTTACCAATTAAACTTATTAATTAAACTTAGATATATTTAACATGAACCATTACTCAATCAGCATAACATGATATCATAAAATCACATTCTTTATAAAGTAACATTCTTCATAATATAACAATATATTGTTTAAAATAATTCATTGATAGTTTAATTTATTGAACTCTCTGCTTTTAAAATTTTCTATAAGCCAAGACAATGTTTTGCTAAATAAATGCAATTTATATCTCAACTTGATTTTATCATTTTTTATCGATTTATTGTTTGGCTATTTGAGGCATTAGTTATTTTGTTTTTTAATTGAAGTATTTTAAATCTATTGTAATGTCTTTTAAATTAAACTAAATATTACTAAAAGCCAACATGAAATAACGTCTTAAAACAACACCGACAAGCAGCATGTCAGTAGTTTAAGTACAACAAGAGGTTACCGAAACTCAGATATATTGTCTTTAAGTTTGTTTGGTTTTTTTTTTCTTTCTCTCCCTCTCTCTTCATTCTATGTCTGCTTATCTTTTACAATTTTTTATTTAGGCTTATCGTATGACGCATTAATGCAATATAAAAGATGACAGTTTACATATTTTTAAATTTGTTATACACATGTTTGATTGTAAATTAACTTTTTTTTTGTTTGAAACGTATTTGTACTCAATTGCTTAGTTATTTTTTATAAATTTATTAAGTAGTGTGTAATTAATGTTTTAAAGTCACTCTCCTTTTTTAAAGAAACATGTAGCAAGTATCTACTAAATAATTAATAATCATGTATAATTTACGTTTGTTTTAAGTTAAAGTGATTAAAAAACTGCATGATATAAAAATACAACAATAATTCCAATTTATTTTTTCGTCAATTTAAAGCATAATGTTGCGTTATTATTTTGTGTTAGTAAATAAAAACGCAATATGTTGAATTAAGTAATGCAGAGCAAAATGGTTTTTCCTTACTCTGATACGACTCATGTCATGTAAATTACGAAAATAATGTTAAATAATTGGTAAATTATTTTACCTTTGGAAATTTTTTTATTTTATTTTTACAAATGGGGGGTTTTTCTAAAAGGATATTAGTTAAGGTTTCGCAACTTAAAAATTGTGGAAAACAGCCACTATAAATTAAGTAACAGACCGACCATAACCCGTATTACGGGTTGCTTTTTGCAAGTATCATTAGTTCAATAATGAAAGTATATTATTAAATCAACAAATAAATCACTTTCTATCAACATATTTCTTGATGATAAAAATGATTGCATGAAGATCTTTCAGTTTATTTCATCAGTAAACATAAAATTGCAATAATTATATATTAGCGGAAAAAAAAAAGGGTTACTTTCCCAAATATTCATTAAGGCATTGTTTTCAAAATCATAGAGTTTAGCTAATTTAAATGCAAGTGGGATCTCATAGCCCCATAGCTGCATCTGAACTCAATTATTCAGATAAAGTTAAATATTTATTAATTGAAACTGGAGAACAGTACTTTAACAAAGAAAAATACAGAAGGAAATAAGAAATAACTTACAAAATAACCACATACTGTTTAACACATCTTTTAAATGTTCTGCGTCGAAGATTGTTATTGAATTTTTCGATCCTCCGCTTCATGTAACCAAAGCTTAACTACCTTATCTTCGAAATGCGCTATAAGTTCAACGCATAAGACCTATCAAAAACTGTTGCAGTATAAGGAAAATTGATTTTTATTTAAAAAAATATTCAGAAATGCTCTTAGAGAGTGTATGTAAAAAGTTAACATTATGTAGAACTTTAAGTATGTGTAACCTTTTTCGGGTCATATTCACGACTTGCTTATCGAGTTGGAGGAAAATCTAAATTCTTCACTTTTATTGCTAAATTAAGTCCTTAAATTGTAAAGTTGTTTAGGATCAACAATATTCTTTTGTACTTGTGCGCAATCTTTGCTCCTTACATTACTTTTAAGTCTTTTATGTGATTACTGTAAATTATGTAAAAGTGTATTTTTATTTCTTTTTGAAAATATATTTCTTACTGTCTTCATCGTATTAAGGATATTATATATTTTAAGTGAATACCATTTGCAATGACCTGATTTGGAGAACTATTAAACTTTTATGTTGATGATCTTATCGATTTGTACGAGAAACTTACGCAATTTACGCAACGAAGTCATTGTAGTTCATTTACTAAGGTAGAAAATAAAGTAAAAAGCAAATAGCTTGTTGTGCAAAGTTTTAGTCAGAGCGCATCATTTTTTTTTTTATGGTGCTAATAAAAATTTCAATCCACCTTTTACAAAAGTCAATCATGTGTTTGCATTCAACAAATTTCAAATTTCAAAAAATTCCATTTAATAAAACTGTAGGTACCCGTCGAGAGACGGGCTTGGCGAGTATTTCTTCTTATGCCTTCAACTGGTTGGGGACTCACTAGCTGTAATTATGAAAAATTAAAAAAATCAATTGAATTTTTTTCATGGATTTTGTCGATTGCTGTATGTTTTTTTTGTAAATAGATAAATTGGAAAATAATTAACTTTTTTCTAACAGAAACAAACGTTACAATGGTTGTTTATTTTTAAAGAAACCTTTCCTTAGTCACACGCGAAGACAACCACAACAAATATTCTGCCGGAAAGGTGGCTACCTGAAAGTTCGCCCTTTTCCTTGCAGTAAATTTTTGGTGCCTTTCAAATTACAGAATTTCAAACGCTTTTAGTCAGGAATATTTATTACTGATTGCTTAAATAAGGCAACAGAGTGATTTAAATAAGACCATATTGAGAAATTCTTTAGAGCTCATTAAACTGAGTTGTAAGAGTCTCGATAAAATTTGTATAATACAAAAGATTTTATAATATGATGTATTTCAAATCATTTTTAAATGCACAGCTTGCTTCGTCAGAGATTTACTTCAAAACAGATGCTAATTTATTATGTTACATGCATAAACATGTAAATTATCGGAGCATATATTTGTTAATAAGTCCTCTTAAACGGCTGATTATCTCCTCTCAACCATTAGCAGCTTCTGTTTCTCTTATATGTTCTTGTAAATCATCGTTCATTATAGATTATTTGTGACGTAATTGAGCATTAAACCGGCTTGTATAGCGCAAAACTATCTCCCAAAAAAACCTATTTCAATCATTTTATCTTAAAATAAACTGAAAGAGTTTGCAGTTTTTTTAATAGTTTTACTTTTATTTACTTTTATTTATAAGCTTTATTCGCTCTTTTTTTTTTTTACTTATTTTTTATTTAGTATTGTGAAAAGTTGTTTATTTTTTAAAAGGTCAAAATATCATAAAACCAAAAAATAATGATAGAAGTAGTATGCGTAAAATAAAAATAATATTAAAGAAATAGCTCAAAGAGCACCTAAATGTGACCAAAAAATAATGATATAAAAGTTAACAACTAACATTTACACCTATGAACTTTGAAAATAAAAAACACTGGTAAGATTTTTAACGAATTCTGCGTCACTTTATCAAGCCATATAAGATGATCTATATCGGAGAAATTCTGAGCTTTCATGTAAACTCACCTTTCAACGTCTGCTCGATTGAAATTTATTAATTTTCTTTTTTAAAATAGTTTAGCGAAAAAGGGAGAGGGCTAACTCAGGCAATGTTCACTGGAATTGGCATAAATGATTAGGTACATCATTTGTAGTTTCAGTGAGAATTTGCGCGAAGCTCTTTGAAGTTTTTGACTTTATAACTTTTTGTGTAAAATACAATGTCACTTCTCCATAACTTATTCAATGAAACTCCGTTTAAGTTTATTATTTGCTCATCTTCAGCGTCTTTCTTGGATACTCATACACTTGGCTCGTTGCATTTTATATCGTCACTGTACGCAATGATCAATTTTTTTGTAACATTCTCATAAAATAATAGTGATATTTATCGAATGACTGATTTTAATTTTTTGATTTAAAAATACAGAAAACATTACGATAAAAGCACTCCGTTTGTTTTCTCAATTTAATGCATTAATCTTTGCGGAGAAAAAACGACCTTCCAAAAAGTACAGACATCCACGGGTGAATTTGGCCAGAGAGTGAACAAATATTTCATTGTAATGCAGTCATTACATTGTATAAATTACGCGCGTATAATAACACGAAGTATAATAACACAAAGTCGCATTAAAAATAAAAAATTTAAGTAATCTTAAAAACTATAAAAAATCTGAAAAAAAAGTTTTTTTTTCGTGTAATCAAAAAAAAAAAATTATAATTAAGAGATTAAATTAAGAAAAGCTGCAACAAGGAGGACGCCGTAACTTTTTAAATACCAAGCATCATGCGTTGTCTAAATTAAATAGCTTTTAAAGAAGTTTGTTGCGATCAAAAGTTTTTGATTCAGTTTAATTTTAAATCCATTCAATTTATTCCTTGAATATTTTGACCACAAAAGTTTTTTAGTTAAGGAGAATAAAAGCGGGTATAATTAAAAGTTAAGTAAAACTATACAACTGGCATTTTTAGTTTTTACGAACTACTTTTTAAAGGGAAAAACGTTTAAAATCTTTTTTTTTTTTTTTCACATTAATGTATAGAATTTTTCGCTCCATCATACGGAAAAAAACTATTTAAAAATTTTAACATGAGTTAAAAAGAGTTTCTTTGAGTAAATTGTTTTAAATTTTATTCGCTGACTTTTCAGTTTCGTAATCAAAAACATTCAGCGTTAAACATTAAATGTAGTTTTGCAGCAAAAATTCTGCTGAAGATGACCCTTTTTTCAGAATTAACTTTGCTAGTTTCCGGAAGAAATATACGAAGAAAAACTGAAATAAAAAGGTTTTCTGTTTGGTTAAACACCCCTTTTATTTATTTTATATATTTATAAAAATATGTCACACTTTATTAAATTCAGTTATGCAACAAGTCCGTATAAAAATATGAGCCATCCAGGTAAATTAGTAGCTTAAAAAAATTGCTCACTCTGAATAAAGAAAGGTGCATACAATTGTAAATAAAAAAACAAGGAATTACATAGACCAGCAACTCAATGCAACGATTGCACAAACAAAATAAGGTAACTTCTCATTATGCAAAGCATCCACTTATATAAGACATTCTAAAGACAACTTTATCATTCAGGATAAAGAACCCTGCAAGCTCTATTGATACTGGCACAGTCACCATTTTAAGTACTCTTACTGAATTAACATAAGGTGAAATGCTTATTGAACTTGCCGGTTTCGGTAGGACCCGCAAAGGAGTATTATTTTATTTATGAACAGTAAACCAGGCAAAGCTTGGCACTGTACTTTCATCAAACGTTAGAAACAGATGAAACGAGAGAACTGCATGAAAAATTGCAATACTCAGAGTCATAGGCGCCAAGTTCACGGGAGCAACAGGGGCAGTGTCATTCCCCCCCCCCGGAATTTTATACTAATTATATATTATCACGGATTATCATGAGGGCGAGAGTATCTATTCGCCCCCGAGATAATCCGTGACAATATATTATTAGTATAAATTTCTGAGGGAGGGGGGGGGGGCACTGCCCCTGTTGCCCCCGTGGACTCGGCGCCTATGCTCAGAGTAGCTCCTTTTACTAAAGATAACGTAAATAAAAAATTCAAAGCATCGAAGACTCAATTTCTTGAAGCAAAAATCAATGAACTCTCTGCGTCAAATGTTTGTAATTTAGACGAAATTGGCTTCAAAGGTGAAATCGTATGAAAATCTAAAGTTGTGGAGAAAAAGATACATATTGATTGGGTTTTTCTGTTTTAATTGTTTAGTAAGCAATTTAATTGGTATGCTTATAATTTACGTACGTAGTCTATGTGTTCTGATTGAACAGCTATTGCACTGTCAATCAAAGTAAAAAAATGTGAAAACTAAGTCCAGTTTTCCTTACTTAACAAATATGCAAACTGTTGACTTATCATATATGTGATAATGTGAAAGATTTTAAAAGTTCTAATATTTTTCTTTTAGTTTTAAGTTTTTTAGCTTTTATCATTTTATTGGGTTTTGCGTTTGATCTTAAACAAAAATTATATCTCTCATTAATCCACTCAATTTCATGATGTTCCAGAATCATTCATGTCTCATACGTCCTCTTGTTTATTCTATAACGCGATAACATGCGAAATAATTTTTCGTATGTTTTCGTTTACTTTTCCTGAGCGTCTGCTCCGGAAAAACTATATTTCCAACTGTTTTAAAAATTACATACACTTATTTATCGTACTGAAATTGCAGATTAAATTTTTGATAGCACCAGCAATTTTAAAAGTTTCCGTGGCTAGGTGTAGTTTTTTTTGATATTTTATTGGTGGCATTAACAAGTCACAGTTTTTTTGCAGTTGTCTAGAAATACACATCCCTTTCCTGCCTACCCACTAGTAAGCACTCTCCTCAGCAAAGGTTTACAATTAACTGAAAAAGAGAATAAAGGAAGTCTAAGAGTGAAAGTGAAAACGTTCTCTAATGATTTGCTGTCTGTCACATTTCTTTTACATATTGAATATTTTTCCGAACATTACGAAAAATTGCCAAAATGAAATATACGCTGAATAGATTTACTTTTACAAATAGTTTAAATCAACAAATAATATTAACAACATGATTATAAATAGTTATTCCTTAGTTTTATAGATTAATAAAAGTCTACGTCATTTAAATAAAGGAAAAATATATGCGAAAGCTATCCCTTGTAGATAGTGAATAAGCAAGGCCCTGAACAACTTATTCGATGGGCTTCTAGAACCCCGGGACGACTACATGGGGGAAAAGATTTCCAATCGCCGCCTGACCTGCAGAACTTTTTTGATTGTAATTTTTTGTGGCAACGAAATTTTTATTTAAAAAAAAAAAAACAACATCATAAACGAAACTATTACAACGGTTTTTTCTTATTACAAAAAAATTAAATAGTTTCAAAAAACGCAATGTTATCAAGAAAAATCTTATAGAAAACAAAGCTTAAATTTTTTTTTCATTACTCCCACTGATAGGGCCTCACCCAGGGTAAGACGCAGAGCAAAAAGCTGAGCCTTATTTGAACTTCTTTAGGGGTCTGTTAACAGGAATATTTTTCTAGAACAATAAATATAAAGTAAATAAATATTAAAGTAAATTCAATGATAATTGCGATTACAAAAACATTTTTTACTTAATAACAAGAAAAGGTTTAGTTATAATGGTTATAATGATTTATATGTAAAGTATTAAAACCATAATAATTTAATTTATATAAATTATTATGACCATAACTATTTATATTTAGTTTTGTAACCATAAAATAAATTAAACAAGCATTTATTTTTTTAACCATAAAGTAAATTAAACATTTCCGTAAAATATTTAGCAAAGTTATATAATTAAGTTAGTTATTGTTAAGGTTATCATATTAATTTAATTATGCTTTTCATTAAGGTTATATAAAAAATACGTTTTTACGATACGTTCTAAAAATGCGCTTAATCGAAGAATGGATAAATGGAAAACTCCGTGTACAGTGTTCGTTATCTAAGAACAACGTTTTCTTCGCATATTTAAACTTTCCTATCAACTGGAATCCTATCAAATCGAAGTTCAATAAATAAAATTAAATATTAATTAAATAAATAATTTAAAAATAATGAATATAAATAAAAAATAGAAAAGATTAAAACAACACTAGTTTAAATAAATAAAGTAGATTAGCAATTAAAATACTTTGGAATATTACCTTTATCTAGTTTGACTTTATTCGAATTTTTCCGTTTTATAACAGATTAAGAAAACTAAATTATTGTTTTAAAACTAAGGCTTGCTTAAACAAAGTTGTTTTTCTAAAATTGAAGAACCGTAAATTATCAAAAATTGGTTTTGACAAGAATTTAGAAAAAAAGAGCGATAACTGTGCTTCTAGTTGACGTAAATAGCTCACTAGCAACGCAGCCAGGGCCCTGCCCTATAATGCTTGTTACGCAAAACGCAAAAAATAAGTAAATGCAGAAAATTTTTGCATAAATTAAAATTTTGTGTAGTTACGCAATTTTCAAAACAGCAATCCTACAAAAAAATGCGAACTTACGGATTTTCCAAATTCCACGTAAAACTGGTAATTCTTACACAAAAAGAGAAATTTTAGCTTTTTTTTGGCACTCAAGGTAGAGACAAAAATTATATTTTGGAGAAAAGCATTTTTCTTGTCTGTATTTTGTAAACAAATTTCATTTCATCCTTTCAGAGATTAGCGTACGAAAATAGAGGTTTTAAATCTATACTATGTAAATTTTATGTTCCGTTCTTCAATTAACTATTTACTAACTTGAATACAAAATTTGTTCAAATCGCGAAAGTTAACGATTTTAAAGCAGTGAAATAAAAACACGAAGTCAAGAAAACTTTGCACGAAGAAGTGTTTCGTTACGGATGTTTTTTTTTTCTCAATAAAAATATTTCAATCATGGATGTGTGCACTAATTTATTTTAATTTCTTAGTTCTTTGTTGTTTTTTTTGGTTGAACAAAAACCTTTTCACTGGTAATTATCGATTGAAAGAAACAATATCTGTTGCATGAAGTTTTTTTAATGAGCTATTTTTCTTTTTTTTTTAAGCTTGCAATTTTCGTCATGAAAAATTTATTTAGTATCTAAAACAGTTAACAAAAATCATTTCTTCTTATTTAATGTTTTAATAGTTGGCGTCGGTACGTATTAAAACATTAATATCTCACATAAATCCAACAAAAACCCTTGCAACAGTTCATGCAAAAGTAGTCTTCAAAAACATTCTCCAAACAAACTTTATTTAGTTTGTATCACAAGGATGATCAAAAAAGGCTAGTAATCTTCTGCAGCACATAACACGATTTTCTCACTTAATAGTAAACCAAACCAAAAACTTCCAATAAAATTTTATTTCAAAAGCTACAATTTTTGATTGGCTTCAGTGATGTCATAAAATTCTTATGGTTTTCACATTCTTTAAGTTTGATAAGTCTCATTTATAGAAAGCGAAAAATCTAAAAATTTATTTCATATAAGAGCAATTTAAAACCATAAGACTTTTTTTTTTTCAATATAATATTTTCTTGATATCTTAGAAATTTTTTTCAAAATAAAGGTTGAAATTGTCTTCTTAAGTTTTTAATTAATTAAAATATTCTTTTCACAAAAATTCTTAATGCGACTTTTTTTTTGAAATTATTACGTAAAGGTTAAAAAACCATTTTGAATTCCTAAAGTTCATGTATCTTTAATTACATAAAGCCAAAGTAATTGTCGCGTACAATGTTTTTCATTAGAGTTTTGTTTATTTTAAAAATCTGTTTTACATTCTTGTTAACGGAAAATTACAATTATTTTGTAATTTTTCGTTCAACTTAATGTTCCTGTATTCTAATACCATGAAAGTATTGTTTTTCGTTCAACTTAATTTACTTATATTCTGATAACATAGAATTAAAACTAGAATGAAAGTCCATCATTGAAATGTTTATAATCGTCCTGGTGTTAGGAATAGTAAATTAACATCTTATTACTTAATCAGTTTTCCGTAAAAACGTATAATTATAAGTGTAAGTATGATGTCAAAAATTGAGCATAACCGTGGCTTTATTGAAAGAGTCTAGCAGAAAAAATCAAAGTTTAAAGTATAATAAAGTGTAAAAACAACCTTTAAACATTTTAACTCAAGTTTTTTTTTAAATTTGTCATTTTTTTAATATTTGCCACAAACATGCAAAGTTATAGTTGATTCTATTTCTCACTCACTCATTATCTTCCCTTTAAGGCAATTTTTTTTCAGATAGTAGCCTTATTTAGTAATAACTTTATTTTTCAAGACTTAAAGATATTAATTAAACAAAAAATTTAGATAACGTAGTTTTCTAGCTTTGATTAAATCTCCTTTCGTTGGAAATTTACGCTTTTGACGCTGATTTCACTCTACAGCTGCAAAAGAAACTCTACAGTAACAATCGATTTTTTCCTGAAGTTATGATGAACCAATGAGAAGTACAGAAATAGTTCCGCACGGAAGTTATGCGCTAATAAATCCAAAGTGAAAATGAAGCTAACACCTTATTCCAGCATTTCGCAAAAAACACTCGTATAATAGATCAAAAATTTCACTCTACTTGCTTATTTTATAGTTGAATAAAATGATAAACGCAATGAAATAATTTTGGTAGTTCTACTTTAACTAATTTACTTTAAGTAATTACACTTGCAACTAGGTTAGTGTAATGAGCAGTTGATTACTTATTTAATTACTATTTATTAGTAAAGTCACAAATTATTCTTCGGCTACCTTTTAAAAAAAGAGTAAATAATTTTTAAAAACGTAATAAGAGTACTCAGAATTTTTTTTCTTTTAAATAAAAGCGGTGGCACAATTCAAAAATGCGGTAAGTACATTTTTGATGAAAATGAACTCAATTTAGATACATGTTTCTATAAACTAAGAAAAGTTCAATTGTTTGCAAAACCGTGATAAATAGCATATTAAAATCACTAAATGGCGTTGATTATCGAATCTCTCTAGTCTTACATACAAAACTGAAAAGCTGTGAACAGCACAACTGTGAAATCAAGATTTTGTGCGTAACACATTTTACAATTAAGTCATTAAAATTGTTTTTAAAAGAGAACGTTTTTTTAAAAGAAAAAGCATTTTTTAAATAACTTGAAATGCAACAAATCCATTTATTCTTATCATTCGTTAAAAAAGTTGTCACGTTGTCATTTTAAAAGTCAAACACATTTCCCATGGTGCATATCATACTTTTACTTAAACACATTTTATATTTTCTATTTAAATAAATGTTCAATAGTTTTTTAGATACCCCTATACCATGATCTTTTATTTAATACAGCATCAAAGTTAAAAAAATTTTTAACTGCTTCCGTATCTGGAGATTTTTATATGACAAACTTGGGTGCAATTTAGAAACACTTATCTTTCTTATATTGTTTAACTTCAAAATAAAGCAATGCGATTATTTTATTTCTGCCCTAAACATTTTCCTAGATATATTTTATATCTTACATCAAAAGTTTTTTGGATCTGTGACTTAATTTAATGCATAGATTGTTGATTTGTTTGAGATCAACAGCAACAGCCTCCTTCCTTACATATTTGAATGGCTTTAAAAAGTCGGATGATGTGCTGGCGTAGTCTAAGATTAGTCACTTCTCACTTTTTAATTATTCTACGTAAATGACAACAACATGGAATTAATTCCACTACAAACCAGTGTACCCTTTCTTGGAACACTATTCTGAACTAGAGAGCTGCATGGGGTTGGGTTTTACGGGAATTCCGCGGACTCCGCGGGATTCCCGCGGGGATGTGTTCAGTTCCTGCGGGATTCCCATGGGGATGGATTGCGAAACTGCGGGAACCCCGCGGGTATGGAATGGATTTTTCAAAATATTAGTTAAAATGAAGGATCAAATTTTTATTCATTCTCACAAAAAATTTGTTTGTCTAATCTCATTATAACAATAGTAAACGTAATTCAAATTGTTAAGCAATTTTTTTTGTCATAGTGATTGATTGATCTTCAGCCATATTGAGTAATTTAGCCATGTTGACTTTTATCAAATAAATTGATTGGAAATTGTTATTAATTATTATATATATTATTAAGGTGGTACAAGCCCAAGAAATCTCAAAATTTTAAGATTTTTTTTTTCTATAAATTTGAAAAATAGAATAATTGTCGATTTCAAAAATGTATAGTTTTACTACGTTTGTAAGTTGTTTAGTGACAGAAAATCTTAATTTGTTAATATTATCTCTAAAAGAAGCCCTAAGCAACTGCATAGCAACTATAAACAATGCTTACTTTTAAGCTAATTTTTATAATCTTTTGTACATATCTCCTTTGCTTTATATCAACTTTATATCAGAAATTGATCGATACAAAAAACGAACAAATTTCTTTTGAAGTAAATGATGGAAAAAATAACGTTTGGCGTAATTTTAAATTAGTGTTTGTAGACGGTCAACAATCATCGTTTGTGACGTGCTCGCGTTGCACAACGGTTTTATCATGGAAGGCACGAGATGGCACAAATGGCATATGGACCCATATGGATTTTTGCATGATTAGAACTCCATCAGTTAAAATAACTACTTTATTTGGGGCTTCATCTTCATTAGCTAGTTCGAAAAAAGTTCCGGCATCGGTTAAATCAGAAGTTGCTGATGCTATTACATCCATGTGTGCTAAAGATATAAGACCTTTTTCTATAGTTGAAGGTGAGGGTTTTAAAAATTTTGCTAGAAAGTTGATTGCTGTTGGGGCAAATTATGGAAAGGCAGATGTAAAAGAAATATTACCATGTGCAACTACCATAGCCCACCATTTAAATGGTGTTGTGAAAAAAGAAAAAGGTTCAGAATCTGAACACATGTAGCTGCTTGTATTCAAAATAATAGCAGTAGCAAAGAAAATGCAAAGTCAAGTTGTTTTTTTTGTATTTTATTATTTGCATAATAGAAAAAAAAAAAAGGAGTCAGAGATGTAACGGACGTCTGATGCTATTTCCACAAATAAAGAAGCTCTGCATACTTTATTAACAGACGTTTAATGGAAGTGATTAATAAATTTGGAAACTTAATAATCTGATTTTTAGTTAAAAAATAATGTAAAGCTGTTGAAAATCCCATTAACTTTTTTATTTGTTCTCATTGAATTTCTAATTAACAAGATAAAAAAAATAATTTGTTTCCGTTTCTTACAAAATATATATATGTGTGTATATAATACTTTAAATTCTATATTTTCATGAAGTTTTTGCCCCAGGCCTCCGAAGAAAAGTTAGCCTTTGAAAAGAAATGATTTATAATTAAGTCGTTAAATTAGAAAAAATTTAAAATCTTAGTTTTCTTTTTTTTTAATTGTTATACTTTTGGTTTCAGTTTTGGTCATTCACTAGTTACAGATGATAAATGATGGGAACATCCGAAACCGGAAGTACTGAAAATTCGATTCAGAAAACCGTCACTAAAATTTGATTTACAAAAGTCTATCCGTTTCAGATTTGCTGAAACATTTTTCAAACAACAATTGGTTCATAAGCTCGAATGTTGGAAGTAAATCAGGTTACGTCACATGTACTGAACATTCTTCAAATCAATTTGGATTAGATTCAGCTGAGTGCTGTGTGTAAGCAATATCCTAATTCAGTACAATTTATATATTAATATGACTTAATAATATCAAACAAAACATTAAAAATAAATCACGGTGAGGTAGTGGATGGTGGTACTAGACCGCCTACAAAGCGAACTGACTCAAATTTCCAAGGTTCATCCCCATGCCTCTTAAAGTACAGTGCTGAAAGTTTTTCTGTGCGTAGCGGTATTTATGAACATTTTAAGATTAAAGTTAATTTATCTTAAAAAAAAAAAAAAATTAATTTAGTAGTGGGAATGTTTTACAATGTATATTTAGTTGAATAAAATATAAGTGAATGATAAAATAATTTATATGCATTTTATGTTTTAATAATATCAAAAGAATTTTAAAAGATCGCTTGCGGTCGTAATAACAGCTTCGCGCAAAATATGTTATCACGTATTGCAACTTTGTTCTTTGAGTTTTAGTTTCTTCGATGGAAAGATCTCATTTTTCTTACAATTCTTGAGTTTAAAAAAACTTTTACATTACCATTGCGATCGGTTCAATGTTCATAACATCTCTCGATCGTTTTTAACTCCGTTCTACGCAAAAAGAAAAGTGTTGGTATTAAGTACAAAATATTATAATTAATTATATTTATAACAAACAAAAAAATTTCATTTTTTATATAAAATCAAGAACTACTGGAGTAACGTTATATTGCTTAAGTTCGGTCACATAACTTTTGAACATTCATATCTCACGAATAAAAAATCTTTTTTTAATTTTTTCGGAAAGATATAGCCCATGGCATTCTTAAATAAATTTGTTTTAAATTTGAAAAAAATTTAACGAAAGTAGATAAAAAAAAGAGTAGGAAACAACATGGCCAACTATATTCACGGCCGTATATCTTACATTTTTGAAGGGGAAATTAAGAGGCCGGTTTTTAATTTTTTTGACACAAAAAATTGCTCAAGTTTTATTTTAAAATCTTTTCTTCTTGAAGAATTTACTAGTTTAAAGAAATTATATTTTAAATGGTCAACAAATGTGCTGCACCAAAATGTTCCTCCGGTTATTTAAGCAACAAACATAAGCAAATTGTTTCATTTCATTTCCCATCAGACCAAAATTTAAATCAACTTTGGATACGATTTGTTAATCGTTCAGATTGAATTCCAACAAAGCATTCTGTTTTATGTGAACTTCATTTTGAAGATAAATATATAACTAGAGGTGATAAATGCACCCTGAATTGGCTAATAAAACCTGTTTCTTCCAAGTATCCATGTGAACTTTTGCAAAAAAAATCTTCTCTACCAGTTTCAAAGACTTCTCGAAATCCTCCTAAAAAGAGAATATTCCAAGAAGATCAGTTAGATACATTCGAGGAAAATGATACACTTACAAGTTTACATGGCTTGAATGAAGCAGTAGCACCACCTGGGTTTCAATTTAAACGATTTGAAAAAGGTGCTGTATTTTATTATATTGCATTTAATGAACAGACATATTTTCTATAATAAACTATATTAGAATCAATAACAGTTGATGCAGACCTAAATGTGCATTTACACTGCAAGGGCACACCACTTCCATTACAAAGTTGGTTGTTAAAGGATATAATACAAAACTTGATAAAATTAGTATGCTAGAAACTTTTCCTTCTTATACTAGAAACATAGCATTAGAAAATTGCTACACTATTTTGGATGAGATTAAAAATAAAGAGCTTTATAAGCCACAAGGTAGGCCACCATATTCTGAAGAGATGATTCGGTATGCATTACTTCTAAGATATGCTTCTTTGCAGGCATACAAACTTTTACTTAAAAAGTTCCCTTTACCATCAATATCTTTGTTAAATAAGGTTTAACAAGGAGGTGTTAATTCTTTAAAGGCTTTAAAACTTCTACTTGGAAAAGGAAAAATTTCTTGTGATTGTATTATCATGGTAGATGAAATGTATTTACAAAAAGTAGCACAATATGAGGGAGGAGAGTATGTCGGTGCTGATGAAGAAGGCAACTTAGGTACAAAGGTACAAAGGAATAGTTGCATTCATGATAATTGAACTAAAAGAATCACTTCCTTATATTGTTCAAGCAATTCCAGAAGTCACATTTTCTGGAAAATGGCACAAAAAATAGCTGAAAACCTTGAGTGCCTAATAGCTGCTGGATTTACTGTGCGTAGAATAGTGCCAGACAATCATTCCACTAATGTTAATGCATTCTCATCATTAGTTACAATAATCAATTCTGAATCAAAATATTTTATGTGGACAATTACTAATTCTAAACAAAGACTTTCACCTAATATTATTGGCAATGCTATTGTATCAGACATGAAAATGACATTTTACCAAGCTCTGGCTGATTGGATATCAGTGGTCTCTTTCACCTGCATTCACCCTCACAAATCAAACTGCATCAGCATTTGTAGTCACTCTATATGCTCAAGCAGTGCTTGTTAAGGAACTCTTGAATGATGGATATGATCATTTACTAAGTGACCCAATTGAGAGACATTTAGATTCACAATACAGGCAAATGAGTGGGGGCAGATTTCTTGTAAGTTTAAGAAAAGTTATAAATTCAGAAAGAATTTTTTCATGTCATTCTTTAATTAAAGAGTATATAAACTTTTGGGAAAAAAATCTACTACCAGATGCTCATCCTTCATTAACTATACTTGATGAACTGTTTAATAATTGAAGTGAGGAAAATATGGGAAGTTCTCTTGATTGTAATAGTGAAGAAGTTGCAATAACTATAGCAGGCTTTGTTGCAAAAAAATATCAAAAAGGTCTATATGTGAAAACTGCAAAACATATTTGAAAGCTGGGGACTGCGATCTTGAAAATAACTCTTATCTATCTCTGTTATCACGTGGTGGGCTATTTGTTCCATCCAAACAGCTTGCAGAATTTGTTTGTAGTGTATTTGCCATTTTGGATTTAATTGAGAATGAAATCTCATCTTTATCAATTCCTGTCATTAAGTCATCAACATACATGGTATATAAACATGCAACAAAAAGTAAATTTGTTTGAGAGAATCCTGGAAGTTTGGGAATTGTGTTTTCAACAAAAATTCTTGTCAATTTTTTTTTTTTTAACAACAAACATAAAATATCAAAGGATTTCCTTTCCAATGATAACTTAAAAACATTTAAAAAGAGACAAAAAAAAAAAAATTTAAAATTGGAAATATAAGCTATATGTTATGCAAGTTGTATAGCATTTGTTTATATACTTTATTAAAATTTACCTTCTATTTGAGTTCTTTGAATTATTTCTTGAAATTTTTCTTATAGTTTAAGAATATACATGAATATAGATATATATTGTAGATAGATATAATATACATACATAGATATAAATGTACTTTGATTTGAATAATTTTTGTGACTATCAGTTAACTTTGGTATTTTAGCATTGACTACAAATCTCCAACAAATATTACACAAATGTCTTCAAATCTTTGATAACTAATATATCTTGAATAAATATATAATGATAAACAGCAATTGCCACTTTTATATTAAAGAAATATAAGTAAATATTTAAGGTTTGAACTGCATTTTAATAATTAGATATTTTGTGCAGCCATTTTTTCAAACAGAAATCGGCCTCTTAATTTCCCCCTCAAAAATGTCAGATATACGGCCGTGAATATAGTTAGCCATGGATACAATACTCAACGCCGTTAATGCATGTTCTAAAACTTTTTTGTCTTCCTTGTTCTCGGTTATAACAAACATATTTTTTTTCCGGTCTACAACATTTGTTTATAAACAATATATGTTAAGTTTTAAACAATATCTATAGATATTGTTTAAAATTTAACATAACTTTTGAGATGGAGTAATAAAATATGTATAGATATTTTCTACAAGAAAATAGTAAATTTATATTCTGCCCGCTGTTTTACATGTTTACATTAATCTTTGGTAATTTAAAGACCGGAATTCTTGTTAAATAGTTTTATGGCACTGTGAAATAGGGGTGGTTCATATCACAGTAATGTTTAAATTTTGAGCTTAGACTTTTAAATAAACCTAAAGAGGTTTAACTTTAAAAGTCTAACTAGTCGTATGTCAATTTGTGTGTTCTTCACACTCATAATAACAAAAACTTTCATATAAAATGGAAAAAACAAATCTTAAACTTGAAATAACTAAATTTTTTCGACCTTTAATATGTTTGCAGACATATTACTGGTTAGAAATTAAAAATATTACTTAAAACTTTTTTGAAAAAGTTGTTTTCTCAATTTAATGTTTTATCTTCATTTAAAGCAGCACCATTTTATACCAAAATATGATTCTTCAATTATAAAGCGAAAGTTTATATCTAAACTTGAGTAATTAAAAAAAAATTTAACTTAAAAAAAAAAATTTAAAAGAAAAATTATTTGGGCTAAAAAAATACAGTGAAACATAACCTTTTTGAGTAGTTCAGTTCAAATGAAAATATCAATTTTGGCAAATTTTTAAGACTATATATATCTAAAGTATTATGTTATATGGATAAATATAATATCTCAAAAGTCACTTTACAAAAGTCACAAATTTATTGTTAAAACTAGTTTTTACATACTATTTTGAAGTAGAATCATAATAAAAAACTAGCTAATACCATTAAAAGTAATAAACTTTTTAATTTCAAAAAGGAATTTTTTTACTTCTAAGCTTATTTGCATTTCTCTAACATATCATCTACCCAAGTAGATGTGAAGTTACTTTAAAGTTTCAGTGTAAACATTATTTTTCGTTTTCAAAACTCCACGTGACTTAATTATACTAATAGTAATTCCATTATTTCACTCTTTTTTTTTTCACTCATTTTTTTCACACATTATTTCACTTTGTGTATTTGAAAATTCAATTCTACGCATGATTGTAGGTATTAGTTTGCAAACGATTTATTAAAGCACGAGCCATCCAATATGACCGAAATTAAATTACCTTCAAATTTCATTTATTTCTAAAAATAGTAGTTAAAATCGAAAAAGAATTTTTTTTACAAATTTGTTTATTCTAGAGACTCTTAGTCAATTCACTGAATCCTTTGTTTGTTTTCAATTTTAGAGCTATTAATTTTTCGAGAAAGTTAATTCAGTAAATTGCAAATAAACATCACTTTTTTTATTTATTTTTATAAATTCATATACACAAAGCCACAAAAATTTTTTTTTAAAAAAAATGGTCCGTATTCTCTACTATTTGAAATATTGGTTCTTACAATGTTAAATGAACAACATATTCTAGTATTACAACCAATGTGTTTTACAGTATTTCTTGTCTATCTGTAGTTATTGAATTTATTTTCTACGACCATTTGATCAATAAAGAACTAAAAACCTTTTATCGCTTTATAAAATCTTACTTCACTTTTGGCCAAAGACTGTTCAAAATTTTCTTTAAAAAATTCTTGTCTTGCTTTCAAGTTCTTTTTTTAAAAAACTTACCTAGGTATTCTATTGTGCGATATACTTTTTGTTAACATTGTTTAAATAAATCAGAGGCTGGGATTAAATAAAAATCTTGTTTTATTTTAGAAAGGGTTAAAAACTGGTCCAGTTTATCAACACAAACTTTACGTGTGCCTGCTCTAGTTGTAGTTTTTCTACATCTGCCTCGTGTTTCAAGTTTTAGCTTTCCACCCAATAGCATTTATTACATTTCAGCAAAATATTAAGTTAAATAATTGTAAATAAACTCATGAACACACCGTAAAATGTTGAAGCCTGATGTATAAAAACATTTTAACTTAAAACAAACTTTGATGATGCTACAGTTAAACGGCCTAAAATAATATTTAAACAAAAATTTTAAATAGTGTGACATCATGATAAACCTCTTCAGACACCGCACAATGGGACAAAAGTATACAAATTTTGCACAAAAATATTTGTTATAAATATTTTGTTTGTATATGCCTGTAAATGTCATTACAGAAACCCCATATTGGTTTTCATCAGAATATTTGCAAAATTGGAGATTTGAAGATTGGACTTAGTCCTGACAAAGGATTTTGTAGGTTGGTTCCTTTCTTCACAACTCCATCCAATTTTCAATTTTTTGATATGTTCTCAATAAAAAGTAAATGAAAATTAGTTTCGGTTTTTTATTATAGCATTAAGAATTATATTATAAGTTATTATAAGTAGGTAGATATTGCAGTTATTTAATAGTTAATAAATATCAAAATTTACTGCTAAATATCTAAGTCCATGTCTTCAAAATAGTCAATAAGAGAACCTTCCTTTAAATCCATGAAATTTGATTCCTCAGTTGTAGCGTCCAAATCAGCTTCTTGTTCATAATTTTTAAGTAATAGGAAATTTTTGACAGCTTCTGATACCTGTCTAATTCTTTTCATTCTTACATCCAATTTTGTTGAAGACACTATAGGGTCCGATGAACCAAATGCTCGATTAAATACATCGAGCAAATTACTTTTACGAGAACAATTTCGAGAATGATATCATCAATTCTGCCTATAGTATTTATTACAAGATTCAGCTCCCTCTTCACCAAAAAATCCAGGTGATAATGGTAGTGTCATAATAATCTTTTTTGCATGACAAAGAATTTTATGAAGAGAGACGTGCATGTTGAACCATTTATACTTACTAATAAATAAGGAATATGTAACATGGCAGAAGGACCCAAATTTTTCAAAGTCCAAATGTTCGTGAAAATTAAGAGCAGCAAGAATTTTTACTTAAAAACGAATTATACTTAAATAAATATTTTGTGCATGTAAGCTTTCAAAAATAATATTTAATGCAAATTATAAAGATGATCACATGTATGTATTAGCAAGGCCGAAGACAACTTTTTTTGATGTTTGAGCTAAGTAACTTTGAAACATGAAGAAAACTCCAGATTTAAGTATGTTCATACATATAAGGAATGAGGGTGCTACGCAAAAAATTGCGGTGATTGGAGAAAGGGAACAACAAAAACCCCAAAACGTTAGCCCCCAGCCCCAAATATGAGGGCAATTAGTCAAATTTGTTATTATTTTTTTAATTTTAAACTTTATTTGTATTTATCGACAAATTTCAAATTTGATTCAATAATCTCTTTTTGATCGGCTTTAATGACTTTATAAAGTTTCCACCCCCCTAAAATTGAGGTTTTTGTGAAGTTACATCATTCTGTTTTAAATTCTATAACTCTCAAACGGAGATTTTGAGGGTATATAACCTTAACCTTTTTGAAACCCGGAGTATTCACCTTTCATTTGGTACCAAAATAATTTATACTTTTTGATACTTATAAAGAATGTGGGTCTTGTAAAGCCAAAAATATGGTAATAACCACTAATTCCGTATCTCTAAATATTTCTTAAAATGTTTTATACGTGGAGAAATATAGATCTGATCAGTTGCAATCAATTGCTAAGAATCACATTTGTAACAATTAAATATGTGTTGTGGGAAAAGCTTCTATTTATTTGCTCAAATTTTTTGCAAGAAATATCAGAAATTTTCTTTTTTTTTTTTATTTGATAAATATAAATTTCGATAACCTACAATATCAATACCGTGAAATATATTTTCAAATACAAATTTTTATAATCACTAGTTAATAAAAAATCATATCTAAATTGAAAACTAAAAAATTGTAATTTTTGATTTTTGTGATAAATTTTTATTATTTTATCCTATAGTGCACCGAACGAAATTGTCGACTGATGAAAGCGGTCTTAGCACTAATCTTAAAAAGAAAAAAATAACTTGCAAAGGGGAATTAAAATTCCCGTAATAATTACTCCTGGATCCAATAAGAACAGTTTACAATGATTTGTTATCAACAACTTCAGCTGCAGGAATGAAATTTAATCCTTTTACTTTATATGCTGGGAAAGCACTTATGAATAAGATGTTGACTTAGTTAATGCATTATTAATTTATGGTTATTAACCCATTATTTGTATATGCTGCAGTCCCTTTATATTTATGTCTTTCGATAAGTCAAATCTGTGTGGCATGAAATTCTTGCTGATTTTTATAAAAAATAATCAAAGAAGAACGTAGTGGGGAAAACTAGTTTTCCTTCTTTAATAAACAAACTTTACAAAGTTTTCTTTAGGCAAGCTCATTTAGAGCAGGGTTTTGCCAAAGCAGGATTAGTTAATCCATCTGCAATAGAATCTGACAAATTGATCCCTGTCAAAATCTAAGAAAGAATTCTTTTGGAAACAAATGGTGAATGTGATGGCTGAAGACATTAACAATATTAATCGAGACTTAAAGACATTAGTGGTTGTATTGATGCTGATAGCAATTCAAAACTTTTGTTTGCTAAAGGACTACCTAATAGTACTGACACAAGGTGATGATTTAAAGATGATTTATAGCATCTACAGATGATGATTTTAAAAATTATAAAAAACTATTTAAACAGGAAGTTTCACTAGAAATGATCTTGTATGAAAAAAAGTCAAATAACAGCTAATGTTGACAAAATATTCATGCATGTGAAAGTAAGACAAGCAACAACAACAAAAAGATGCTACAGATATGAATGCCAAACATCAGAAGAAGTAATTGAAAGATTGAAAATTTAATAATTGAGAAGAAAGAAGCTGATAGCAAAGAAGTAATAGGTTGATCAATGATGAAAAAAAAAACAAACATATTTTACCAGAAACCATAAACACAAGTTTACTAAAGGTGAAATCATGAGAAAGTCATTTGAATATAGCTCTAGTATTGTTATCTTATATATCAACTGTTGCGTTTTATTTCATGGTCACATGTAATTTTATAAAATCTTAAAACTTCTAGTTATTGAGCTTTTACTTAGAGCACTTTTTTTTAAACATTATTTTAAAATTTCAAAAGTAGTTCAGTTTACTCTAGTTTCGTCTGCAGTTTTTTGTTTAACCTATATTCATATTTGAAAAAACAAACTAACTGCTTTCAAATAAGTTTATAGGTATGAAAAATTCTTTTATTAATTTCTTTTTAATCATTAATAGTTTAATAAGAGTGTCTTGTTTACACCAACGACACTTTGAGTTCAAAATATTTTAGATAAGTTATGGTTTTTTTTTTTTTATATGTCACTTAAATGTTGTCAAACATTTTTTTTTACAAAGTGTTTAACTAACTTTTGGTGTTATCTTTGATATCATATATTGAGGGTGTGAACTTGACATGTAGTACTTTTAATAGCTATTTGGATATTTAGCCAGCAATTGTCACATCTTTGTCATCTTTAGAATATTAGCACTGTCAAAGCTCAGTGATTAAAAAATTCATGTTTTCTTTTTTCGCTAAAAGTGAATCTTTAAATTCTGGTGGAAGGTTTTCTTCCTAAAAATTAATTATTAATAAAAAGATATAAAAAAATATAAAAATCCATTAAAAGGAAACTTTAACTGTTGAAGAAATGTTATATTATTACTTTTTTCCAGATTGAAATTTGGCAGCTCTGTTTTAAGTGACTTTTTGATAATTAATTTTTCATAAATTTTTCATAAATCTTCCACATGAAATAACCTACTGGAAGTTCTACTAACTCTGAAAAAAATCAAATTAAAAAGCGAAGGAAATACTTTTTTCCTTTTTAAATGTTGTTTTTTTTTCCGTTTTGAAAGTTTTTTTTTTAGCTTTTATTGAACATAGTTTCAATCTTTTTAATTATACTGTAGTCTTAAAATGAGATCTTAGATGATAAAAAAAATATTATTTCCTTTGACAGATACCTGTCTGCCAATGAACCATTTTTAGATTTTTTCCTTAAAATTGATAATTTGTTATTTTGTCAAATTAGTAGTTCATTAATACTTTGAAATCATTTATTCATCTCAGTTATTAGTTTAAAAATTAATGATAGTTAGAGTATGTAAAGTGTCATATCTACGTATGGCTCTGATTAGAAAATCGACCGTACTTAGCAAAAAAAAAAAAAGTCGAGTTTTGTTCGTTTAATAATTAAAATTCACTTAAGTACCCAATTTTTCACCTATCTACGGACTTCCTAAGACCCTGAAATTACTTTAACTTTGTCTTTCAAACCAAGAGGTTGCGCAGAACTGCCATTTCATTAAACTTATTTTTCCTTTGATCCGTTTAAATAATTTAGAAAAAATACGTTATATGAATAAATACAAATTTGTAACATCAAAAACTTTTAAGTGTTACAAATTAAGAAAACGCACCATTTCTAATTAACTTCAGAGAATTCGATTTATTTAAAAAATGACTTTTGTAAAAAAAAAGCAAAACTTTTGTTCCTGGTTTTTTAAAAATAGCGTGCCTTTTATAACTAATGAAATTTCTTTTATAACTAATGATATAATGCTTAAAGTCCAATTAAAATAAGAAAAAAGGAATAAAAGATATTCTTTTAATATAAGTAATTTTAAAACAGTTCTCTTTTACTTAAAATTCAGTTTCACTAAAACTTATTTAAAAAACACATTAATCTTTCTAAATGGTTTTTGCGGCCTCTTTTTTCATTTAAGACACAAGCGTTTTAAAGTTTAAGTTTGTCACAAAATGCTAAATGTGGCAATTTCTCCATCGAGGGCATCAAGTAATAAATAATTTACTTTAGTAGTTTTTACTTATATTACCAAACTAAATGCGAGCGATCTAGCAAAACTAGGTAGCCATCTAGCAATATAATTTTTAAATTTCATCATTCTTATAAAAAACTACTGAACTGTCTGCTAATCAATATGAAAGCTAATAAAATAAAGGAAACTTCATTTTATTTTATATAATGATGTATAAATCTCCATGTTGAACATAATATTTCAGCTCTCCAGCAAATACAGATCAGTTTAACAGAATATGCATCAAAATGGGTTACAAAATCCATCAGTCAAAAAAGATTTCCAAAATGAAAAAATAACTCAAAAAACCCACAATCTAATCTATGGGAAATAAGGGGATTAGCAACAATCTTCATTTCTTATTAAGTAAAATAGAAAAGTCATATATTATTTGTCACAATAGAACCATATATTTTTGACTAAAAATGTATTAGAAGAATAAATTTCCAAAATTCACTTTATGAATGTATGAATGTAAGAAACATAGTTTTGTTAATGATACAAAAAATTCCTGTTTCTATTACATTATACTTTCTATGTTACCTCTATTTCATAGAATTAGTTGAAAAAAAAGCGAAACTTTACAATAAAAAAGGGAAACTTAATAACAAAAAAAATCATTTTATTTAAGAAGAAATTGTATTGCATTATTGCTGATAATAAAGGGTGGTTAAATTTTAAGGGCCGATGTTAAATTTGAATGAAACACAAATTATTAAGGAATTTATTGTAACATCTCTTTATTATGATAATATGGTATGATTCAATTATGTATGGAATAAAATATCGGCCGAATGGGCGCCTTGACCTCGGTGGCACACCTTCATCCAATGGTGCAAATTTTCGGTGACGCTGAGGCATAATTGAGGTTCTATGGCGTTAATGTGCCGAATTATCTCATCCTTTTGCTCTTGAATTGTTGCTGGCTTATCAACGTACACCTTTTCTTTTAAATACCCCCAAAGAAAGAAGTCCAACGGTGTCAAATCACATGATCTTGGCGGCCAATTGACAACGCCACCATGTGAGATAACACGGCCATTGAATTTTTCGCGCAAAAGAGCCTTTGTTCCGTTAGCTGCGTGGCAAGTGGCACCATCCTGTTGAAACCACATATCCCCCACATCTATATGGTCCAATTCGGGCCATATAGATGTGGGGGATAGTTTTATCAATGTGTTTTTAAAATAAAGTAAAGTGTTTTTTTATTGTTTGTGTATGTGTTGATATGTGTTATATAATTGTTTTAAAAATGTGTTTAAATATGTATATGAGGTATATATATTTAACCTTATATACATATTTAAACATATTTAATGTGTTTATAGTTGGTACATATGTTTATATTATGTTGTTTCCGTGTTTTCAAAGTGCTTTTACTTGGTAAACGTGTAGAGCAAGATTTGTCAACTTTGCCAGCCAAGTGATGTACTTTTAACAGAGGGTTACACAATGGTGTTTAGTGTCAAACTGTTACTGCTTTAGGTCTAGCTGTTTTCAAGCCTTTATTATTAAAGGTTATTCTAAAAATACATAATAATGTATTTCAATAACATTTTGCGTAATGTTGTTACTTATGTTTTGTTTTATATGAATGTTATCTTACTTAAGTTATTATCTACATACATTATATTAACTTATGGTGTGTGCTATTGTTGTGTGTTGCTGCTGTGATGTTTTTTTGTTATCTTTTGAGTTAATAGACATTTGGCTTATCTTCATGTTGGTGTCTATTGTTAAAAATGGATAGGTAGTTTTATTAAAAATCAATAATCTAAAAGTCAATACAAATTATTTTGCCATATATACAATTTGATTTATCTCAATTTGATTTTTTGTCTTTAGCGCTGTTTACTACATGATTTTGCTATAAATATTCTGGAATCATGATGTTCCAGCATGAATTATTTTGTAAAAGGTAGCATAAAATATTAATACTTTACAACTCCTCTGGTAAATCATTACAGCTTTTCTCTATAAGGTTCATGGATTTTCATTTTTTGTATGTAATGTTTTTCTTATTTATTTACTTATTCATTACATTTTTTTATTTTAGATTTATCAGATGATGTATTTATGTGGTATAGAAGAACAAAATATTGTAGAGTTTTGTGAATTTTTAAAAAATGTTTGCTAATAATTTTTTTTGAAGAAATAATGTTTAAATTTGCAAAAAAGGGTTTACAATGTTTTATTTTTTTTGTTTTTTTTTTTAATTTTTCTTTGTTAACAGTATGTTTATTATTAGAATTGCATGTTTTTAATAATTTTTTTAATTATTTGCTAAGCCAATTTTTTTCAAACATCTCCCAGCTGATATATATATTTTTTTATAGTCATAAGATTATTGTATAATTTAATTTAAATGGCAGTCTGTTATATTTAAAAATTATTTGTGTGTGCTATTTAGAGTAGAAAGGAAATTATATAGGAAAGATCGCGATCTTCAGGATTCGTTTCTTTTCTGATTCGTATAACTTTCAATTGAAAGTGAAGTTTAAATGGATGATATTAGGCTAGAAGCAGATATTAGTTTAGAAAATGGAAATGTTAATAGGCAAGTTAATTGTCGCAGAAATGAAAGAGATAGGCTTAGGCGAGATGAAATTAATAATCGACAAAATGCTAGAAATGCTGCTCGGCAAGCAGCAAATAATTCAAACCCAAATGAGGAGAGCTTAATTAGACGAATTGAAAATAATCGTCACAGAAATGAAAGAAATAGGCTCAGGCGAGATGAAATTAATAATCGACAAAATGCTAGAAATGCTGCTCGGCAAGCAGCAAATAATTCAAACCCAAATGAGGAGAGCTTAATTAGACGAATTGAAAATAATCGTCACAGAAATGAAAGAAATAGGCTCAAACGAGATGAAATTAATAATCGACAAAATGCTAGAAATGCTGCTCGGCAAGCAGCAAATAATTCAAACCCAAATGAGGAGAGCTTAATTAGACGAATTGAAAATAATCGTCACAGAAATGAAAGAAATAGGCTCAGGCGAGATGAAATTAATAATCGACAAAATGCTAGAAATGCTGCTCGGCAAGCAGCAAATAATTCAAACCCAAATGAGGAGAGCTTAATTAGACGAATTGAAAATAATCGTCACAGAAATGAAAGAAATAGGCTCAGGCGAGATGAAATTAATAATCGACAAAATGCTAGATATGCTGCTCGGCAAGCAGCAAATAATTCAAACCCAAATGAGGAGAGCTTAATTAGACGAATTGAAAATAATCGTCACAGAAATGAAAGAAATAGGCTCAGGCGAGATGAAATTAATAATCGACAAAATGCTAGAAATGCTGCTCGGCAAGCAGCAAATAATTCAAACCCAAATGAGGAGAGCTTAATTAGACGAATTGAAAATAATCGTCGCAGAAATGAAAGAGATAGACTTAGGCGAGATGAAATTAATAATCGACAAAATGCTAGAAATGCTGCTAGATACGAAAGAATGTATTGTATAGCAAGAAGCAATACTATTCCAGATTATAATTATTTAGGAGAAATGAGTTATATTTGTCAGCATTGTGGTGGCTAAGAAATTTCCTGATGAAACACATTTTTTATGTTGCCATAATGGAAAGGTAGTTTTGTCGCAACCTTCATCATTTCCACAAGATTTAGAAGATTTATTTAAAGGGAACTATGCAGATAGAAATGCCAATCTGAATTTTTTAAAATATATTAGAAATTATAATGCCTGTCTTTCTTTTGCTTCATTTGAAGCTAATGTAGTTCAACCCATGAACCATGGGCCGCCATGTTTTAGAATATGTGGTCAAGTTTTTCATCGTATAGGTAATCTAAGACCAAATCAAGATGTTCTGCCAACATATTGTCAACTATACATCTATGATCCACTTGCAGCAGTAAATTTTAGAATGCAACAACGTGGTAATGATCTTTGCTTAAATGATTTAATGTTTCGATTGCAAACTATTATTAGTGAAGAGAACCCATTTGCTCTTGCATTTAAAAACATGGCTGAAGTGGAAGATGAAGAAGTTCGTCGAGCAGCTCTAGAAGGTCGCTCAGTGTCAGTTGTAAAAATGCCTTTACTTGAAGGGCAAGATAGACGTCGCTATAATCTCCCTTCACATAACGAAGTTGCAGTTGTATTTGTTGGTGAAGATGGTGCAACACCTGCTTCCAGGGAAGTTGTTATTTACCCAAGAGGTCATCCTCTTAAAACTATATCAAGTTTGTCTGCCAACTTAGATCCTATGGTTTATCCTCTATTTTTTCCGAGGGGTCATGCTGGTTGGCATAATCAATTGGTTCACAACCCTGAGCGTGCTACATTGGTTAGAAATCATGTTACATTATCTCAGTATTACAATTATAAACTTTCAGTTAGACAATTTTTTTCTTCACTCTTTTATGGCAAAAAAATGTTTCAGCAATATTCTGTTGATGCGTATGTTAAAATTGAAGGCCAGCGCCTTGCTTTCATCAGAAATAACCAAAACAAACTGAGAAGCGAGCAGTATTATGTCTTACACGACCATGTAAACAACCTCAGAAATGATCATAATGTTAGACCAGGGCGTGTTGTAGTTTTGCCATCAACTTATGTAGGAAGTCCTAGAGCTTTAAAAGAAAACTTTGAAGATGCTATGGCTATAATTAAAAAGTATGGTAAACCAGATCTTTTTATTACTTTCACTTGCAACCCAAAATGGCGCGAGATAACTGAAAATTAATATCCAGGTCAGACAGCAAATGATAGACCTGACTTGGTTATTCGAGTATTTAAACTCAAATTAAATAACCTTCTTAATGACATTTTTAAGCATGGTGTATTAGGGAAAGTTGTAACACATGTTCAGGTTATTGAGTTTCAAAAGCGTGGTTTGCCACATGTTCTTATTTTAATTCACTTTGCAAATGATGATAAGCTTGAAACAGCACATGATATCAATAATTTAATATCTGCTGAAATACCAGATCCGATTGTTAATCGAGACCTTTATGACGTTGTTAAAACTTGCATGATTCACGGTCCATGTGGCATACTGAATCCGAATTCTCCCTGCATGAAAGATGGGGTGTGCAGCAAAAACAATCCTTAAGAATTTAATGCTAACACAGTAGCAGTTCATAATGGTTATCCGCGATATAGACGTCGTGATAATGGTTTGGTTATAAATATTAAAGGTGACAATGTAGATAACCGCTGGGTGGTACCTTACAATCCATGTTTATCAAAGAAATATCAAGCTCACATTAATGTTGAAGCTTGCATGTCTGTTAAGGCTGTTAAATATTTGTACAAATACATATACAAGGGTCACAACTGTGCCAATATTTAAATAAGTGAACAAATTAATCATGATGAAGTAAACACTTTTTTAGATTGTCGTTATGTTAGTGTACCTGAAGCATTGTGGCGAATTTTTGAGTATCCAATAAGTCATATGTCACACACTATTATACGCCTTAAAGTTCATCTACCTAAAAATCAGTTAGTGTATTTTAGAGAAGGAGCAGAACAAATGGCTTAAGATCGTGCAGCTCAACGTGATACGCACCTAACAGCATGGTTTAAGTTAAATACAGAAAATGAAAGAGCACATTGCTATTCGTATGTAGACATTCCTTATCACTTTGTATTTGATGACAAACATTGTAAATGGAAGATTAAACAAAGGGGTGGTGATAAGGTGATAGTAAGAATGTATAAAGTTAATCCAACTGGAGAATTGTTTTTTCTTAGACTGTTACTTTTGCAAGTAAAAGGAGCAACGTCTTGGGAGGATGTGTGTACTGTTTATGGTATTGTCCTTGAAACGTTTCGTGAAGCATGTGTTTTGAAAGGTTTGTTGCAAGATGACACTGAATGGCAGAATACTCTTTCTGAGGCGGTTTTAACACATACGCCAAAGCAAATTAGACAGTTGTTTTCAATTATTTTGACCTTTTGTGAACCTGACAATCCTATACATCTCTGGAATACATACAAAGCTTTTATGATGGAAGATTTCATTCACCGCTCAGTCCCTCTTCTAATAGCTTAACAAGCTACTCTTCATCAAATTGAGAAGATTATTAATCAAAGTGGTAAAACGCTGGCTGATTACAATCTGCCTGTTATTGATGAGTTTATAGGCTTAAATCTAGAAAATTTTAATGAAAATGTTCAACAATCTATTGACGAAGCCAATCGAATGAGACTGTTGCTTAATGTCAATCAATTAAATGTATGTAATGCTATTCTTGCTGCACTGAATGAGCAACCAAGTGTAGAAAATCAACATTCTAGATTGTTTTTCATGGATGGACCAGCTGGTAATGGAAAAACCTTTACTTATAATTATTTGATTGCTGAAACCATAAGTAGGGGCTTTAAATCTGCTACAGCTGCATGGACTGGCATAGCAGCAACTCTTCTTTCAAATGGATCTACATTGCATGGCTTATTCAAACTTCCTGTTCCAATATTAGATAATAGCACATGTAATGTAACTCCTAACTCTATGCACGGGGATTTTTTAAGACAAGTTAGTTTGTTTTTGCTTGATGAAACATCCATGATACCTAAACATGCCTTAAATGCAATTGATAGGTTGTTAAAAGATATTTGCAACAACAACTATCCGTTCGGAGGAAAAATCATTCTTTTTGGTGGTGACTTTAGGCAAATTCTGCCTGTTGTGAAAAGAGGACAACCAGCTGAAATTGTGGACTCGTGTATAAAATGTTCTTTGCATTGGCAATGGGTGCAGAAGTTTGCATTAACTTAAAATATGAGAGTACAAGATGGGGAAGGTGAATTTTCCCAATGGCTATTAAAACTTGGGAATGGAACAATACCTGTCAAAGAAGAGGATCCTTCTAAAGGATGCATTGAAATACCAAATCAGTGCATTATTAGAGAAAATGAATCGATTGTTGAAAAGATTTTTGGAGATGCTGATCAAAATGATTATTCAAAACGCGCGATTTTAACACCAACTAATGTTGATTCATTATCAATCAATGAAGAAGTGCTTGAATGTCTGCCGGGTGAGGTCAAAATATATTTAAGTGCTGATCAAATTGACACTGATAACCTTAATGAAAGAAATCACTTTCCTGTTGAGTTTTTGAACAGCTTAACTCCTTCAGGTATGCCACCTCATTGTTTAAAATTGAAAATTGGTTGTGTAATTATGCTACTTAGAAATTTAGATCTCAAAGCTGGGTTATGCAATGGTACTCGAATGAAGGTTTGTGCTCTTCAAAATAATTACATTGATGCAGAGGTTTTGACAGGTGTTTCTGGTGGTAAACGAGTTTTTGTTCCTCGAATTCAGTTGGCTCCATCGGATTCTAATTTACATTTTGTTCTGAAACGTCGTCAGTTTCCTGTCAGATTGGCTTATTCAATGACAATTAACAAAAGTCAAGGTCAAACATTTGATAGAGTTGGGGTATATCTCAAAAAACCGTGTTTCTCTCATGGTCAATTATATGTTGCATGTTCAAGAACTAGAGCATTAAATAGTTTGTTTTTCAAAATTGATAAACATCTCTTTCAAGGTATGGTAGGTGAAAAGTGTTACACAAATAATGTTATATTTTCTAATGTTCTTAATTTATAGTCTTTAGATTTTCATTTCGAAAATTTACTGTTTTTAGGTTGTGAGCATATTTTGTATGTATAACTTTATTTATTATTTTAATATTTTTTTTCATAGTTTTTGATAAATATATCTGTCATTTAATATTGTTATAAAATATGTTTATATGTGTTATATACCACCATATTTGTTTATAGTCGTATATATGTTTAAATTATGTTGTTTCCATGTTTTCAAAGTGGTGTGACTTGGCATTATGTTGAGCAAGATTGATAATCTTGCCAGCCAAGCGGTGCACTTATAGCAGAGGTGTGACTTGGCAGCATTTAGTGCCAGGCGGTGTTACTGTCTAGAGCTAGGTGTTGTCTAGCCTTTTTTAATTATTTTGGAAACACATAATAATGTCTGTTAATGTTTAGCGTAATGTGTATGAGAGAGTATGCAACCTTGATCTTTAAATCTAGGGTGTTTTAATGTCCTAAATTTGAAGTAATTGAATAACTTATATTGAACGTAAAAACAAATATACTTTTATGTAGTTATATGTTGAGTAAAAAGATAAATATATAATTAACTTTAAATTGGTTTTCTAATTTTGCTTTTCATATTTTAATTTGGTTTGTTATTTTCGCTGGATTTTAGGATCAAGGGTGTAAATATTCTATTGTTATGTGTTTTTGTTGTGCTGTTTTGTGTTGATAGACTACTTGGCTTACCTTCACGTTGGTGTCTATTGTTAAAAATGAATAATAGGTAGTTTCATTATTGAAACTTACTGCTTTTGTTCATTTACTAAAAGCCAAGGCATCATTATGCCAAAAAAGAAATTTATATCTTAATTTGACTTTTTTTTTTTTTTTTTTTAGAATTGTTAATCCTTTTGTACTTCGAAACAGATTTTATAGTTACATTTTCATGTTTAAAATGAACTTTTATTTCAAAATAGGTTACTATAAATAGGTAAATTGATTTTCAGTTTTTATGTGGTGTTTTTTTTTTTTGTGTAATTATGGTATCATAATTCCTTTTTTTTTTTTTTTCTTTAAGATTTACGATTGACGCTGATTTCTTTTTATTGTAAACTTTTGTCAGTTAAAATGATATAAATATATGCAATTAGTTCAATTATTTTTAAATTTTCTCTATTTTATCTCTAATAATTTGTTGTACCTAATTTGGGGGATCCTTTTAAACCGGGGGTCGCAACTAAAAACCTTTAAAAAACATGAATATGGTAGTTTTGCGCATTTGTCGAATATCGAGTTATTTAAATTTTATAAGGTGTTTAACTAATTAATGAGCTTAGTTTGTATTTGCAACACTTTTGAGGAAAGAAAAAATTCTTATATATGTTAAATTCTTAAATATCCTAAATATTTTTATATATTAAAAAGAAAAACTCTTTTACATGGAAATCATTGTTTTACATTTTATTATTTTGGTAAAAGGTCTTCATCAAAAACTTGATTTCTCTTAATGAAAATAACTATTCTCCTGGCCACCATTATAGCAAAAACGGGGAAGGGAGGTCCTTTATTAGTGTCAAAATATTTAAGAGAATTAAATTTCGAGTAACAAAAGGAATTTTTAGTAAATGGTAGCAAATTACCGTTTACCAAAAACTATTGAAACAAAGAGGCCACAATATAAAAATGGTCTGTTGAACAGACTTAACAAGACCCGGGTGCGGTCAGCTTGGTTAACAGACATGAAAGTATGTCAGGTTAAAAACTACTTTTACTGTTCTATCTTATTTAGCTTCCAAAAATGATTCAAATTGGCTTTAAAGGCTACATTACGTAACCTTTAAAGCCAATTTGAAACATATGTGGAAGCTAAATGTGATAGTACAGTAAAAATACTATTTTAAGATTTTTTGGCTCATAAAAGGGATTTAAGACTTAATCGATTGTGGTTTCCTATTAAACCGCAATAAACAACGATTAGAAAGCAATATGGCCCAGACGGAATATGCGACATAAATATCAAATTTGTATTTTACTCATTCACAAAAAATGGAGTTAACACAAATTGGCTCTCATGTCCAGATATGTTTACTGCACATATTAGTAAATAAACTAATTCTTTGCGTAATGAGTTAGACGCATTGATGAGTTATTTTAGGCATTGAATAAAATTGCTAAACACAATATAATTAATTGAATATGCTAATCGTAATGTAATTTGTAATGATGTAATGCTAAAGTTAAATGCGCTTTTACTTTTTAGTTACTCTTGGTTGTTTTGTTACGCTTAGTGAAGGACAGGTTTTGTTTGTGCGCTGTTAGTTTTTCTTCTGTTCTGGAATTTTGAGATTGGAATTTCCAGTTATTTAAAAAAGCACGTTTCTATTATATCTGTTCTATTACATCTTATCATATCTTTCAAATAGGTTATATTCTGTGTTGTAATTAGCGTAAAAATTGCATTATTGTATAGCGCATCAAAAGGAGCGTTGTGCGTGCGTCATATATTCATTGTAAAGAAATTCATTGTACACAATTAATTTGGAAAATATATATAAATTGTAAAAGCTGAGAAGAAAGGAGAGAACTTTATAAATTGTTATTGTTATGACAACACGGTCATCTTGATTTTACATACTCTATTATCACTTAAATCGTTTGCATTTTTTTTTTTATATCTTAATATGTCTATTTTTATATTAAATTTGTTTCTTATTATATTTCTTTTTATTTTTATATCGAATTAATTAATAGAATGTCCCAAATCGTCGATGAAGGTTTGTATTTATTTAGATGTGTGTCATGTTACTGATTCGTATCATGTTAGGTAGTTAGTTCTTAAAGATATGTTTATTTTTAGTCGCTGAATTACTAAGAAGTAAGTTTTGTTCCCTTTTGTTATAATGAAATGTTGCAATTGCAGTTATTTTGTGTTTGTTGATTTAAATTTACTTTACAATAATAAATTGGTTTAGACGAAAATCTATGTAAATTAATTCAATCCAGAAAGATTAAATAATTATTTTAATATTGAAGTAATTAAAGAGGTTTAAGAAAGAATCGAATTCAATATTTGTTTGCGTTTCTGTTTAAATGACAACAGTATTATAGGAGAAAGTAAGTTAAGCATTTTTACCTTTTAAAAATAGAAAAAAAAAACTTTTTAATGTTTTTTTTTTAAGTAGGTTTAAAATTTCAGGTTTTTAAAATCTTGCATTATAATCTTAAATATTTTTTAATTACTTAAAAAATACGTCTATGTTAAATTACTTTAGGTTGTAGAAAATAGTTTTAGTTTAATGATAAGGTTGTAGACAGTTAGAGCCGATTGAATAGATCAAAGATCGATTTAATCTACTTAACCTACTACCATAGTGAAAATTCACTATCAATTGTTTGTTTTTCTGTTTAGTTGCCAACAATGTAGAGAGAGATAGTAAGTTTTAAAGGATTTATTTTTTTAAAAAGTAACTAAAATGTTTTTTAAAAAAACGTTGTTGACTTTAAAGTAAAATAGTAGGTTTATATAATTTTTACAATAAGACCAAGAACTTAGGTCCTACTTTAAATTGTCAGTAATAAAGAGTAGAAATTTAAAATTCTCAGTAAGACAGCTTTTTATTATATTATATCAAGTAAGTTTAATTAAGATTTATTTTCTTTAGTTGTTAAAGAAAGAGCTAATAATGGTATTAGTTACATAAGTTAAATGAGTTTATTTTTAAAAAGTTAAGTAGATATTTTACCGTCTATACATTTAAGTGCTTTGATTATTTAGATACCGAAGTCAAGGAAGAATTAAGTCAGTGTTTTTTGCTATTAGATATTTGCTAACAGGAATTTGTTTATTTGTACTGTAACTGGAATTTTAAAACTTCAAGTACTTAAGCATTATTTTATTTGTTCTTTTAGGAGAGTTGGAAAAAAAACTAAGTATAAATTATATGATTATGATTATTATAGTTAAATAAATGAAGCATATATCTCTGTAACTCAAAAGTCCAAGGTCAGTTGTCACATTGTAGAAATTGTCAAGGAGAGAGAAAATAGTAAAATAATTAGTCTTTTTTGGCTTATTCTTGATGTTTAAATTTGTTATTTTTTTGTGTTTTATTTAATTTTTCTTGAAGCAAATTAAATATATTTTTGAAAAAAATTAAAAATCAAAAATTAAAAAAAGTGAAAAGCCATTTCTGGACAATCAACCTTTGTCTTCTGAGGTACAGATACTAAGATTTAAAGTTTATCTTAGTTTATATTTTTGGTTTAGTTTATAGTCAAATTTAGTTTACTTTTTGTTAGTTTTAGCTTCAGCTGTCTTTTTTCTTACTTTAGGCAACTTTATGGAGGAAATGAAGGGATTAGGTAAAAAAAATTATAATATATTTATGTCAATATTATTTCATCAATTATTTTGAGGTATATTTTTTATCTTTAGTGTCTGGTAGAAGTACAACTGGTAGGACTGTGTTTTAAATTTTAATTATTTTTCCGGAGAAATATGTGTTATAGGTGAAAGAATTATTTAAATTATTAATATTATTTAGATAAATTCAAATATGACATCTTTCAACTTCGCATTTTACTCATTTTTATTAAGATTAAATTTTTTACCAGTTTAACTCTTTTTTATTTTTTTATTGTTTTTATTTTTTAAACATTTTTAGCATCCTCTTCATCCTGTGAAAATGGTGAGGATATGCTTTATATTTTGATTATATAAAATTGCAAATATTTTTAATTTTTATTATATCCTTCTATTTTTAATTTTAGATCCGTTAACTTTTGAGCAATACAAAAGATATCGCTCCCAACACCCAGGACCTCTCTCGGAGAGGTCCTTTAATAAGTGGTGTACCAATTGCGGTATAGATGAGCCTTCCTTTAAATGGAGGGCCCATCCATACCGGGGTGTTGGGAGACACCGAAGAAAAAACAGCAACCAAAAGGTTGTAAATGTCTTCTATCAGTGATGATATTTATAACCTTTTTGTTGCCGCTTTTTTCACTTTTTTTTTATAATTGTAATTTTTTATTAATTTTCTTTAATAAAATATTTTGTTTATATGGTTTGTTTTAGTCTTTTTTAATTAAAATTTTATTTTTACCAATTAAATTTATTAATTAAACTTAGATATAGTAAACTTGAACCATTACTCAATCAGCATAACATGATATCTTAAAATCACATTCTTTATAATAAAACATTCTTCATAATATAACAATATTTTGTTAAAAATAATTCATTGGTAGTTTAATTTATTACTAAACGTTAAATACAGGAAAGTCTCCCTAATTATTGGATAAGAAATCTTGTTCCGCAAAGCCCGAATAACAACTTAATCGTTTGCCGGATCGTAAAAAAGTTTATGTTTTTATGACCATGTATGGATGTACATATATATATATATATATATATATATATATATATATATATATATATATATATATATATATATATATATATATATATATATATATATATATATATATATATATATATATATATATATATATATATATATATATATATATAGAAATATATATACTAAAGAGCACGCTTACAGTTTCCAGTTTCTAATTCGCAATAACGATTGTGAGTTAGCTACTTCTTTTAATAATATAACTATTTTAAACTTTTTTTTTATTATTTCTAAATAACAAATTTTATGTTTAAGGTATCTGGTAGCTTATCTCTAAACAAAATGAAGCTTAATCAGCTTACGATCAATAGTTATAATCGACAAGATGCATACGAGTCACATAAACAATTTATAAAAACTGTTCAAGATTATTCCATCAAAACCAGCCAGTTTTCTTTTGATAAAGTTGAAGATGTGTTTTCTCTTATGAGTTTGCCACCTAAACATCAGTTAATGAGATGGTCAACTGAATTATCTCTCCGTAATAATATTGCAAGTGGAATTCATTACGTAGAATGTAATTTAGGGAAATTCCTCTATGAAAGTGTTCAGCATCTAATAGCGCTTCATAGGGTTCAAGAGATCAAATTAGCAGTTGATCAAGAGCTGACATGGTTTAATTCTCCAAAGTTGGTACCAAAATCAATTGGTATATTCCCTCCTCAAAATTTAATTGAAAAATTCAAGGAAGTGCTTTTTAGAAAGCCAGCTAGTACAGAAATTTCAGAATATGGGATGAACCCTAATACTTTAGCTGAGTTATGCTGTACTAGATGGCTCTCCTCAGATCATATGATGCAAATATCTTGTATTTTAAATTCTATTCAAAGCCATTCAAAGGTAATTTACTTTAACTTTATAGGAAATATTGAGCATTATGTGTCAAGATTAACTTCTGTCCCTATTAAATTGATATTAATTATAAATGTTGGAGGAAACAATGAAAAAACATTCTCTGGCACAGATTTTAATCCTGGTTCCCATTGGGCATTTGCAGTTTATAATAATATTGAGTGTAGTTTTTACTATGGAGATTCATTAGGTTGGTCAGTTCCAGATGATTTTTTATGTAAAGTTAAATTATTGATCAGAAAATTGTATCACTTAAATAAAGAGGTTAGCATTACATACTGTCATGATCCAAAAACGCACAGATATGGCGTCAAAAAATGCAGTTCATTATGCAGAGGAAACTACCCAAAGCAGACATGTGGAAATATTTGTGGAGTTATTACTATAATAATTTGTGCGATATCTTGTTTAAATTATGATTACTTTGTACATATAATAAGCAATGATAAAAGAGAGAACAATAATTACATTTTTCTACAAGAGCCTACAAAATATTCTAAATATTTAAGATTGGTTTTAATGTCATGGTTTATTAGTAAAGAAATAAATTTGGATTTTGTTGTTCCTGCTTTAGGCAAAGTTTCTAGCAGTTTCGAAGTGCCTTCTAATGAAGATTTCAAATATACAAATGTTTCTGAATCATCATTAAATAAGAATATTATTGTTAATATAGAAAGTAACAATTTTTCATCTCTAAAATGTGCATTTTGCAATGTTACTTTCACCAAAAAAAAGAATATGCAGCGACATATAAAAAATAAGCACAAATTGATTAATGAAGCTCAAGCATATATTCAGTCAGGCATTTCTTTTTGTCTAGAATGTGGCTTTCAATGCAGACAAATTAATGGTTTACGAAAACATTTATCTGCGGTTCATTTTTATACTTTTCAGGAAGAAAAATTATCATTTTCTAATTTTAAAGGTAGTTATATGTTTTTGAAGTAAATTGTTTTATATGCTTTTATAAAAAAAATGATTTTTATTTATTTTTTTGTTTACTTCTTTAAATTTGAGTTTCATTTTGTTTTCAAGATTTAAAAAAAAAAAAATTAAATAGTTAACTAATTTCACAATACTCACAGGAGTAGATTATTCATAGTTTATATTGTAAGTTATTGTTGCAGGCCCTTTTATAATGCATCTTTCAGAATAGTAGCTTCTTATATTATGAATCATTGCCAAATTTGTAAAGGAATTAAACAATCAGTTATCTGTCTTTCTTATTACCTTTTTTTTATAATTGTTGTTTCATTTTTTTGTTAATGTTTAGAATTTGATTTGTGGAAATCAGATATTGAAAGTAATAACTCAATGCAATATGTTTTACCTTCTGGTGAAAAGTTGGATAAAAATGGTAGGAAAGTATCATACTATCAATGCAACAGAAGTGGATTTTATAAAAGCATGGCAAAGAAAAGAATAGCTAAAAGTAGTGGTATGTTTCACTGAAATAGTCTCTGAAGACTACTTTGTTTATTTTTTAATTATTTTTATGTTTTGTTTATATTATTAGAATTTTCTTTATTATCTTTCTTTAAAACAATTTAAAAAGTTATGTATAATATATAAGTACAGTTAATTGTAATCTTAATAGTTACAATTATCTATTTACCATAATAGATTATTTATTACCATAATGAATATTTTACAAAATAGGCACTCGAAAAATTGCAAAAAATTGCACATCCACTCTAAAAGTTTACCAAAACTTAGATGGAACAATTCTGGTTCACGCTTGTTATTCTCACTATGGACATAGCAATGAAATTCAACATATTTCCCTATCAAGTGCTCAAAGACTAGAAATTGCCAGCAAACTAAAAATGGGTGTAACCAAAGATAGAATCCTAGATGATATTAGAGATGAAATGGGTTCTGTTCAATCCAGATTACATTTAACTCAATACCAAGATATTAAAAATCTCGAAAAAGCATTTAACATTAATTCTATACAGCTTCATGCTAATGACCAAGATAGTGTTGCAATTTGGCTAAAAGAGTGGCAAATGAAGGAAAATAATCATGTTTTACATTATAAATTACAGGGAGAGTCAGATACATTTAATAAACTTAAAGATGCTGACTTTATCATTATAATGCAAACAGAGCATCAAAAAAAAATTTTACAACAGTTTGGCAAAAATGGTGTTTGTATTGATTCTACACATGGCACAAATGCCTATGATTTTCTGCTGACAACAATATTAGTTATTGATGAATTTGGAGAGGGGCAACCTGTTGGATGGTGCATATCAAATAGTGATTCATTCAGATTTCTAAAATTATTTTTTATAAAACTAAAAGAACATTCTGGAAATTTTTGTCCAATTTGGATAATGAGTGATATGGCATCACAATATTACGAAGCGTTTTGTGATGCTTATTTGTGTGAGCCTTTAAAGTTCTGGTGTACTTGGCATGTTGATAAAGCTTGGAGAGAAGAATTGCATAAAAAAATACACAATATTGAAATGGAAGCAGATATATACAAACGTATTCGCTTTCTTTTACAGCTAAGTGATAGAAACCTATTTGATGACTATTTACAATTATTAATGAATTACTTGCAATCATCTGATTTAACACAATTATTTGCGGAGTATTTTGAGAAATATTGGGTCAGTAATAAACAAAATTGGGCATTCTGTTATCGTATGGGTCTTGGCATAAATACAAATATGTATGTTGAATCTTTTCACAAAGTCTTCAAGTACAGTTACCTACAAGGCAAGCATAATAAAAGAATTGATAATTGCTTGTTTGCTTTGTTAAAGTTTAACAGAGACAAAGTATATGAAAGAATAATAAAATTAACTAAAGGTAAAATCAGCTTCAAGTTGAAAATGGTGCATTCTAGGCACATTGCAAGTCTGCAACTGAATGAAAGTTTTACTTTGGATGATAAAGGAGCAAGGCTAGTACAGTCTGAAACAAATGCTTGCCTATACAGAGTTTTAAAACACCAAGAATTGTGTGAAATAAACGAATGCCTCACAAAATGTCCAGAATGTAAAGTATGTGCTCATTTATATAGTTGCGACTGTATGGATTTTCTAACCAAAAATATCCCCTGTAAACACATTCATTTAATACATCGTCTTAGCAGGGTTTGTGAAACTAAAAAAAATGAACCTATTCATTTGCCAACACATTCTATTGAATTAGAGTGTAAAGTTGTAAAAGGATGTGAACCTGCAGATATTAATATTTTAAAAAATACCATTATTAAAAATTTAAACAATCTAGTTAATTTAGTTACCTGTAGTACAGTATCAGATGAAGAAGGTTTGAAGAGCTTACACAAAAATATATCATTAGCTCAAAATACCTTTTTAAACTTAACAACAAATAAGCAAAATGAATTACATTTCAAAAGTAATGTTCCATCAAACACTCAAATAACCAAGCAGTCTCCATTTTATTCAACAAAAAAAAAGCGTAAAACATCAAACATAAGACTTGCAAAGCCTTCTGCAGATGAAATAGATAGTTTTCTTGATTTTACCAACTGGAATTTAAAAATAAAAGGTATATATATATATATTTTGGCCTTACTGATATCTATATGTTCAATTTTATGCTTTTAAATATGTTTTTTTTTTTTATCAAGACTCTCAATTACAGTCATCAAGTAAATTAAAGAAGCCAAAACTTGAAACACAAACTAATTGTATTATTAAAAAAAACATTTTATCACCAGGTAAAATACTTTTTTTGATTTTTTAATTTCAATCAATACTGCTTATTTGGTGTCATATATGTTGTATTCATTACTTTTTCCAAAACTTAAAGCTAGCATAAGTTCTAAACCATTGCATATATACACTTTAGCCTATTTGAAACCCTTGTTTCAATAATTAGTTTACCTTTTTGATTGTTTTGCAATTTGATTTTTATTATTTTACTTTGATTGATTAAAATTTAGATCAGAAAAAAATTTTGGAATTTTTTGGGTACAGAAAATCGCATACAAATCATATGTTGACTGAAAATGAACTGAACATAGATACTGCTCATCTATCTCCGGAAATAATTAACCATGACATTACAATTATCCAAAGTTTAATATATCCGGAAGTATTTGTCAAAGTTAAAAAAAAACGTTTATTTGACCATGCATATAGTATTTACTTTGTCTAATTTTTAATGCTATGCAAATAAACTCATTGACTAATGAAATAGCCATATAAAAAATTTTTTTTTTTTTCATTTTTGACTTTATGAAAGACTATGTGGCCAAAGTTGAAGTATCAAATTGGTAACTATGTACCTATAACTTTGAAGGTATCTAATATTAAATATTTTGTCTTCAAGATCCAGTAATACTCAACTATTGATGATATTATTAATATGAAAGACTTTATGCAGCAATTTCTTTAGATATTTTTTAAAGAAATTGTTTTTGTTTTTAGCCAAAGAAGCCATTTTAGCCATTGTTTTTAGCCAAGGAAGAACTGAAAGTGGATTTATCAAGCATTAACATGAATTACTACATCAAACACTGGATTAGTAGTTACTATAAAAAATATTTTTCAGTTAAGAAAAAGAGTGATGATAAGTTAGTTTAAAAAAAGGAGTTATTAGAAAAAATGTTGATGCAACTTCAGTAATAGAACAAGATAAATTATGTTGTAGTGTGATTCTTATTGTTTTTGGAGTTTCTATTGAAAATGTTTATACAACACATTTGTGCATTACTGAGATTAACAGTTTTGGTGTGAAGTGTTAAAGTAAAAGATTTGATTGTGGTTTTTTACAATTTAGAAAAAGTTTCACTCTAACTAGTTTTGTTTAATTAAATATTTTTTACTTGTCTTTGATGTGTTACATTTTTTGATGTTTTAATAACCTTTCAGTAGTCTGTTTTTAATAGATTATATAAAGAAATAATGTTGGTTACATCATTATAATATTATTTAAATAACAGAGCTTTTGCAACACATAATTGTGTAATGTATTATACAACAAAGTATTTTTATTAAATTAGTTTAAACTAATTTAATAAAAACTTCGATAATTTCATTCCCAAAACTTCTTTCATTTACCAATTTATATTTGTAATTGCAGTTTTGTAGATATTTAATTGCATATTTAACTCCCAATATGTCGGCTCTCCAAGGGGCAGATAAGTTAATTCGAGTAAGCAAATGTTGGAGTTAATGAGTCATTATATAAGTCCAGCTTTTAACCTGTTTTCTATGTTTGGGTGTATTCAGAATTTTCAGAGCAAATGAAATATCAATTAATATATTTATACATAATTCTGTATTCACATAAGAAAAAAACTTTTAAAATTTCAACAACACACTTTTTACCGTACCCAATGTGGATTTAAATCAACAATTACAAATAAACACCATGAAATCTATAATTAAAAATATTAGTTCATTCTCCACAGCATTTGTTTATTACTTCCATGAAGCAGCAGCGGCAGCTGTTTATGGTTTTCAGTGAAGAGATATTTTTATCAGAGCAAGAATAGAGGACAGAGATGTTGTTTTATTTCTTTTTGCAATTGCAATTACTCCCTCTGAAAACGGGGGTTGTTGCGGTTTTATTGTCTTCTGTGATTTAAGCGCGGCAGATTTTTTATAAAATTGATTCGAGTCAGGGAACAGATCAAAAAAGTTACAAAATTCGGTCAAATGTTTTACCCCAAATTAGGTCAAATATATTTGCCTATTATAAATTGTGAAAAATCTCTTTCGAACAACCCTTTCAGTATGGCAAAAAGATTTTGTTAAAATTGTGTAAATTTTTAGATGCGATGGCTGGGGTAATTTAAAATTTTAGTGTTTTTGGCAACGGCTCCAAGTGCCATTTTATCCAAAAAAAATTGTTTTTTTAGCTATTGTTTTAAAATATGTGTCTCACGCGGTCCTTATCTCTAAAAATATATTTATAATATTTCATATACGTATTCCACATATATCATATAGAAGTCACTAAGTCCGGCAAACGAGAATAATGTTTTTCGGACTTTGTAGACCAATTTTTCGCCATCCAATCAAAATAGGGAGACTTTCCTGTATTTAACGGCTCGTAATTTATTGAACTCTCTGCTTTTAAAATTTTCTATAAATCAAGTCAATATGTTTTGCTATATAAATGCAATTTATTTAAATCTCAATTTCATTTTATCTTTTTTTATCGATTTATTGTTTGGCTATTTGAAGCATTAGTTATTTTGTTTTTTAGTTAGTATTTTAAATCTATTGTAATGTCTTTTAAATTAAACTAAATTCTACTAAGAGCCAACATGAAATAACGTCATAAAACAACACCGAGGAGCTGCATGACAGTAGCTTAAGTACAACAACAGGTTACCGAAACTCAGGTATATTGCCTTTCAGTTTGTTTGGTTTTTTTTTTTCTTTCTCTCCCTCTCTCTTCATTCTATGTCTACATATATTTTACAATTTTTTATTTAGGATTATCGTATGACGCATTAATGCAATATAAAAGATGAAAGTTTACATTTTTTAAATTTGTTATACACATGTTTGATTGTAAATTAACTTTTTTTTGTTTAAAACGTATTTGTACTCAATGGCTTAGTTATTTTTTATAAATTTATTAAGTAATGTGTATTTAACGTTTTAAAGTCAATTTCCTTTCTTAAAGAAACATGTAACAAGTAGCTACTAAATAATTAATAAATCAAGTATAAATTACGTTCGCTTTACGTTAATGTGATTAAATAAACTACATGATATAAAAATATAACAATATTTCCGATTTATTTTTTCGTCAATTCAAAGCATGTTGATGCGCTATTATTTTGTGTTAGTAACTAAAAACGCAATATGTTGAATTATGTAATGTAGAGGAAAATGGTTTTGCCCCACTCTGATATGACTCATGTCATGTAAATTACGAAAATAATGTTAAATAATTGGTAAATTATTTTACCTCCGCAAATTTTTTATTTTCTTTTTGCAGATGGTTTAATCTTTACAATTTAAAGGGCAAAACCTTAACTAATACCCTAAAAGGGTATTAGTTAAGGTGTTGCAACTTAAAAATTGTGGAAAACAGCCACTATAAATTAAGTAACAGACCGACCATAACCCGTATTACGCACACCTATCCAAAAATGGTCCCAACCTCAATTTTGAAGACCGAAAAAACGACCGATGGGGCATTAATCTGCAATGTCTCAGATATCACAAGATGAAAAAATTAAAATCTAATCTCTATAGCCAAAGGAGTAAAACACATTTAAAGTTTATAGCGATTTGCGCAACTCATCGCACTTGGAGCCTTGGATGTTTTGAGAAGGGAATATTAGTGGCTAATTCTCAATCGAAAATCTCGATACTTCTCGTAAAATCTCGAAACAAATTCTTGAAAGTTGTAAAAACCATATCTCCATCGAAACTATTCTTGAAACTCAGCGTCATTTCGAGATCTCGTATTGTAATGTCTTGAAACAAAAATTTTTTCAAGACGCCCGAGCTAAGCTAAATCGGCGCTACTGCAGTTCCTCCACCTTCCCCACCTCCACCTTTTTTGATGATTATTTATGTTAGGGATTTTTATGCTGATTCAGAAAAATATAAAAACATACACCTGAAAATCAACGGAAAGTGCTCTAATTCGAAGTCAAAGTTTAAAAAAATTTCACTAAAAACCCTAATATTCGCCATTTTTTTTCAAAACGCTTTCATTTTTAACGAAAATCAATTAGCGTTACATTGCGCAATGAACAGACATGGTTTCCATCAGCCTTTTCACTATTATTTAAAAGTATTATAACGAAAGTGTTATAACGAAATAAAATTAATGAAAAATTTCAAACAAAGGTTGAAAATGGAATTTGAGAATTTAGACAAATTGATGAATAATATATTAATAAACGGCTATTTTAATTGCCTCAAAAATTAGATAAACATACTTTTACGACTTTTTTTAACATAAAAACCATGCTACTAATGTATTGCTTTTCTCAGCAAAAAGATCATTTTATTATTTTCAAAATGACGAATATAAGGGTTTTTAGTGAGATTTTTTACAACTTTGACTTCGAATTAGAGCACTTTCCGTTGATTTTCAGGTCTATATTTTTATATTTTTCTGAATCAGTATAATATTTCTATCATAATCAATGATAAAAAAAATGGGGGCGGGGGGGGGGGGAAATGTAGTAGTGCCGCTATATCTTCATTTCTAGATGATAATATAAAATCTTTATTAGATCTTCATTCTGTTGATGATGATTTTTCGTTCTATAAGTTTCTTTTTTAACATTTCAAAATCTAGTTGATCGTTCTTTTATACTTCGCTGACGTTGCTTTTTCTCGCATTTTCTATAGTTCAAATTTTGTCATTAAGTAATGAAAATATTTGGGAAAAATTTTAAACCTGAAATTATCTGAAATGAAAATTTACTGAGAAAAGACCCGAACAAATAAAGCCGAATACAAATAACCCGAAAATATAAGCTAGAATAAAAGTTCGGAAAAAAAAAGCCCGAAAGTCTATAAAAAATGAACGCGAATTGTAGTAGAGACAGTAGCATGTTAAGTTACTAAATTTACTACTGTGGGACACATCGTTAACACCATTATGAACAACCGATATGTTCGACATTCCGGACGGACTTGTATTATCAACATCAATTAAAATTTCTAGATATCAGTAATTTGATTCTCCTACAGGTTACTTTGATATCTGGGGTGTTACGTGATGAGGCACAATATAAAGGATAAGTTGAAATGTGGGAAAAGGACCAACAATAATTAATTCATGTGCATTTATTTTTAAACGCTAGAGTTAGATTTTTAAAAAATGATGTTTTGTATAAAAGTAATCATTTCAAAGAATTCACGGCCTGGTTTTCATTTTGATAGAATGAAGACGTTGAATAAAAGAACATATTCATTTGCATTTTATTTATAACGTAGAAAGGGCTCGAAATTAATTGTCGAGAATATCTTATAAGGTTTTTTTTATTATTAAATAAGTTTAAAATTTCTGTTAGTGACTTTTTAATAAAGTAACTTTTAAAATAGTTAAGATAGTTTATTAGCAAAATGTATGGATCTAAAACTTTATTTTTATATCTAATACCTCAAGTTAACCCCCCGCAAATTTTTAATTTTATTATGTATTTTTATTCTTAAACGAATGTTTCTGAATAATCATTCTGTTTCTTCATATATCAACATAAAATAGTAAAATAACGAATATAAAAGTGTTATTGTGGTATAATGATTGTTTATTAGGGATTTTGAATCAAACGATGGGGTTTGGGTTAACCCTTACCCTAAACCTAACCCTTAGGGTCATGGGGTTAAGTCGGGTCTGTTGTTATTTTAAATTTTATTGGAAGCTTTGAGTCTTATTTAGGTTAATATGATGGATTTTTATTATCTTTTCGCATATATGTCTAAATTTCAAATGTATTAGGGATTGAAAATAGGGATTTCAAATGTTTTAGATATTAGCAATCACAAATGGATTAAAAACGCTATTATTTAACTTTGGTAATTTATTTCTTCAAGCACTGTTGCAAATGTTCCATAATGTTTGCGCGTAGGCCATATATTCTCTTAGACTATCGTGGCAGACTTCGTTATTGTATTTGGCTGCCATATCACGCAGTATGCAACGTAGTTCTTGCCAAGGAACATTGGCATAAAATTTGTGGAGACCTGTTTCAGCTTTTGCTGTTTTCCATTCTCTTTTGATAATGGATTCAGAAATGATCATTCTAAGGGCGGTTAGAGCAATGGCCAAGAACGTAGTTCTTTTGTATTTTTAACCCCTTGGTTTGTACCAATCAGTTTCATTTGGTATAATTAGCCCATCTAAGCAATAAAAACATGTTTAGTTTAAGAAGCTTCTTATCTAGTAAATATTGTTTTTCCATTCTAAACATACCACACTTTAACTTACCGATTGTTGACACTTCTCTGCTCACACTGACTTGCTTCGCTTGGGGTTTCACTTCTGAAAAAACTATTAGCCAGAAAGAAACAGTTATATATATGCATTACTTAAAATTGCATTTAAATTCCAAACGTTTTTTTACTTATATACATTACCTGTTGACTTGCTTGTGAAGCTTGTGTCCGTTTTACTTATTACTAAATTAGTATCAGACTTGTTTGTTAAAACTAAAATAAGTTTTAGATAAACATAGTTGGGCGAGAGAAAAATAAAAAATTTAATGAATGAAAAGCGAATGTTAACAAATAATAAGGATTTTAAATGCTTTACCTGCGTACTCTTCTGACTATTCTGACTTATTAATACTTCGACTTCCACTTATTAAAAAGTTAATGTCTGAAATAAAAGCAGATTAAGCTGATGGTAAATGTTTCAATGTTAATTAAATAAAAAAGTTAGTTCATCTGAATTAAAACTCTAAATAATGTGTTGCCTGTTGGATCAGCCTCTGGAACAGTTTCTTTTTCAACGATGGCATTTGTTTTCATCACCAAATCTGTTTCTAAAACATACTAACGTTTTTAAATTGACGTTTAAATGGTGTTCAGTTAAAGAATAGTTGTGAACTATACCTTCCACTTCTTCAGGAACTCGAATTGGGCATTAACGTTTGCCTCAAGATACTAAGCAAGTTCATCATCCTCATAGTTAACCAAGCAAGTTCATCATCCTCATACTTAACTGAGAACTCCTCTTCAATGTGCTTGGAAGTTTGTGTAATCCAAACTCTCAGATCTTTTGTTGTGTGGTTCTCGGTTTTTCTGTAGATGTTGAACTTCACACCCACTCTCAAACTGATCGAAGCAGCAGCTCGATTGGCAAAGTGAGCAACATAAAACTTAGGAGTTTTAATTAAACAAAATTTTTTAAATTAACAAAAATTTTTTCTTCATTATTATTTAAATTATAATTAAGCCGCGATAATGCTGGTTTTTGGCAGGAAGTAAAATATGGAGTATGTTTAATAAAACTATCAGCATCTTGATAAAACATATGCGAATTATTAATATCGTAATTTATATCATTCATTATATCAATCTCTTTATATTATAATAAAAAAAAATATTAATTATAATTTTCCGCAAAAAGGAAAATTTAACTATTGTTTTTTATATATTGATATATTGAATTCATTCCATTAATTATAGTATTAGGTGGAATTTGGAGCATCCAATTACTAGAAGTTATTTTAGGTACAGTTAAACAAATCATATTATTATTATATATAAAATCTAATACAAGTTTAACAAAACTTAAATCTTCTGTTTTTATTTCTCTATTTAGTGGAATATATAATATTGCTTTATTTAAAGCTAAATATGTTTTAATATTAGTATTAATACCATACTAAATATAAATACCATACTAAATATATAATTAATTATATATTTAGTATGGTATTTATATTTTTTTTGTTTGTATGTAAATTTTTTTAACATTTATGTAAATTAAATTACATTTTTGTATTTTTCTGCACAAATGTAATTTAATTTACACAAATGTAATTTTAAGTTGCACAAATGTAATTTAATTTACACAAATGTAATTTTAAGTTGCACAAATGTAATTTAATTTACACAAATGTAATTTTAAGTTGCACAAATGTAATTTAATTTGCACAAATGTAATTTTAAGTTGCACATAATTTACACAAATGTAATTTTAATTTGCACAAATGTAATTTAATTTACACAAATGTAATTTTAAGTTGCACAAATGTAATTTAATTTACACAAATGTAATTTTAAGTTGCACAAATGTAATTTAATTTGCACAAATGTAATTTTAAGTTGCACATAATTTACACAAATGTAATTTTAATTTGCACAAATGTAATTTAATTTACACAAATGTAATTTTAAGTTGCACAAATGTAATTTAATTTACACAAATGTAATTTTAAGTTGCACAAATGTAATTTAATTTGCACAAATGTAATTTTAAGTTGCACATAATTTACACAAATGTAATTTTAATTTGCACAAATGTAATTTAATTTACACAAATGTAATTTTAAGTTGCACAAATGTAATTTAATTTGCACAAATGTAATTTTAAGTTGCACAAATGTAATTTAATTTGCACAAATGTAATTTTAAGTTGCACATAATTTACACAAATGTAATTTTAATTTGCACAAATGTAATTTAATTTACACAAATGTAATTTTAAGTTGCACATAATTTACACAAATGTAATTTTAATTTGCACAAATGTAATTTAATTTACACAAATGTAATTTTAAGTTGCACAAATGTAATTTAATTTACACAAATGTAATTTTAAGTTGCACAAATGTAATTTAATTTGCACAAATGTAATTTTAAGTTGCACATAATTTACACAAATGTAATTTTAATTTGCACAAATGTAATTTAATTTGCACAAATGTAATTTTAAGTTGCACATAATTTACACAAATGTAATTTTAATTTGCACAAATGTAATTTTAAGTTGCACAAATGTAATTTAATTTGCACAAATGTAATTTTAAGTTGCACATAATTTACACAAATGTAATTTTAATTTGCACAAATGTAATTTAATTTGCACAAATGTAATTTTAAGTTGCACATAATTTACACAAATGTAATTTTAATTTGCACAAATGTAATTTAATTTACACAAATGTAATTTTAAGTTGCACAAATGTAATTTAATTTGCACAAATGTAATTTTAAGTTGCACAAATGTAATTTAATTTGCACAAATGTAATTTTAAGTTGCACAAATGTAATTTAATTTGCACAAATGTAATTTTAAGTTGCACATAATTTACACAAATGTAATTTTAATTTGCACAAATGTAATTTAATTTACACAAATGTGATTTTAAGTTGCACATAATTTACACAAATGTAATTTTAATTTGCACAAATGTAATTTAATTTACACAAATGTAATTTTAAGTTGCACAAATGTAATTTAATTTACACAAATGTAATTTTAAGTTGCACAAATGTAATTTTAAGTTGCACAAATGTAATTTTAAGTTGCACATAATTTACACAAATGTAATTTTAATTTGCACAAATGTAATTTAATTTACACAAATGTAATTTTAAGTTGCACAAATGTAATTTAATTTACACAAATGTAATTTTAAGTTGCACATAATTTACACAAATGTAATTTTAATTTGCACAAATGTAATTTAATTTACACAAATGTAATTTTAAGTTGCACAAATGTAATTTTAAGTTGCACATAGTTTACACAAATGTAATTTTAATTTGCACAAATGTAATTTAATTTACACAAATGTAATTTTAAGTTGCACAAATGTAATTTAATTTGCACAAATGTAATTTTAAGTTGCACAAATGTAATTTTAAGTTGCACAAATGTAATTTTAAGTTGCACAAATGTAATTTAATTTGCACAAATGTAATTTTAAGTTGCACAAATGTAATTTTAAGTTGCACAAATGTAATTTTAAGTTGCACATAATTTACACAAATGTAATTTTAATTTGCATAAATGTAATTTTAATTAGCACAAATGTAATTTAATTTACACAAATGTAATTTTAAGTTGTACAAATGTAATTTAATTCGCACAAATGTAATTTTAAGTTGCACAAATGTAATTTACAAAAAAAAATATACATACTAAATATATTTATTAATATAACTTAATTAATAATTTAATATCTATATTATGTATTTAATTCAATAAAAAAATATTAATATATTTACTCATTATTTATATTTAACTTATTATTCAATAAAAATATTTAATTATATTAACTATTAGCAGTATAAATATTTAATTTCTTGTTCACTAAACAACAAATTACTATTAATATATTATATATTTATTTTTAGTAAACAAAAATAATCTAATTATATATTTGTTATTTAGCCGGCAAAATAATTAATTTAACTGTAAATAATTTAATTATTTTATATTTGTTATTTTTTTTACTGCCGAATAATTTTAGCAAATAAGATAATTTAATTTATATATCTGTTCTTAGCAGATAAAATATTTAATTATATGTTTATTATTTAACCGCTAAAATAATTTATATATATATATATTTGTTATTAGCCGCTAAAATAATTTAATTATATATTTGTTTAATTATATGTTTATTATTTAACCGCTAAAATAATTTATATATATATATTTGTTATTAGCCGCTAAAATAATTTAATTATATATTTGTTTAATTGCTAAATAATTAATTATATATATTTATTATAACTGCTAAATAATTAATTATATATATTTGTATTAGCAGATAAAGTATTTAATTATACATTTGTTATAACTGCTAAATAATTAATTATATATTTGTTATAGCTGCTAAATATTTAATTATATATTTGTTATAACTGCTAAATATTTAATTATATATATTTATTATAATTGTTAAGTAATTAATTATATATATCTGTATTAGTAGATAAAGTATTTAATTATACATTTGTTATAACTGCTAAATATTTAATTATATATATTTGTTATAACGGCTAAATATTTAATTATATATTTAATTATATATATTTGTTATAACTGCTAAATATTTAATTATATATTTAATTATATATATTTGTTATAAATGCTAAATATTTAATTATATATTTAATTATATATATTTGTTATAACTGCTAAATATTTAATTATATATTTATATTAACTGCTAAATATTTAATTATATATTTGTTATAGCCGCTAAGTAATTAATTATATATTTATTATAGCCGCTAAATATTTAATTATATATTTATATTAACTGCTAAATATTTAATTATATATTTGTTATAGCCGCTAAGTAATTAATTATATATTTATTATATCCGCTAAATATTTAATTATATATATTTATTATAACTGTTTAAGTAATTAATTATATATATCTGTATTAGCAGATAAAGTATTTAATTATATATTTGTTATAACTGCTAAATATTTAATTATATATTAGTTATAACTGCTAAATATTTAATTATATATATTTATTATAACTGTTAAGTATTTAATTATATATATCTGTATTAGCAGATAAAGTATTTAATTATATATTTGTTATAACTGCTAAATATTTAATTATATATTAGTTATAACTGCTAAATATTTAATTATATATATTTATTATAACTGTTAAGTATTTAATTATATATATCTGTATTAGCAGATAAAGTATTTAATTATATATTTGTTATAACTGCTAAATATTTAATTATATATATTTATTATAACTGTTAAGTATTTAATTATATATATCTGTATTAGCAGATAAAGTATTTAATTATATATTTGTTATAACTGCTAAATATTTAATTATATATATTTATTATAACTGTTAAGTAATTAATTATATATTTGTTATAGCCGCTAAGTAATTAATTATATATATCTGTATTAGCAGATAAAGTATTTAATTATATATATCTGTATTAGCAGATAAAGTATTTAATTATATATTTTTTTTTAGCGGCAAATAATTAATTATATATTTAATTATATATTTGTTTTTAGCGGCAAATAATTAATTATATATTTAAATATTAGCAAATAAAGTATTTAATTATATATTTGTTAGCCGCTAAATAATTAATTATATATTTGTATTAGGCAAAAGTATTTAATTATATATACTTGTTATAACTGCTAAATATTTAATTATATATATCTGTTATAGCAGCTAAATATTTAATTATATATTTGTTATAACTGCTAAATAATTAATTATATATTTGTATTAGCAGATAAAGTATTTAATTATATATTTGTTATAACTGCTAAATATATAATTATATATATTTGTTAGCCGCTAAATAATTAATTATATATTTAATTATATATTTCTTATAGTGAAGAAAAATAATTAATTATATATTTATATTAGCAGATAAAGTATTTATTATATATTTGTTAGCCGCTAAATAATTAATTATATATTTGTTATAACTGCTAAATATTTAATTATATATATTTGTTATAACTGCTAAATATTTAATTATATATATTTGTATTAGCAGATAAAGTATTTAATTATATATTTGTTAGCCGCTAAATAATTAATTATATATTTGTATTAGGCAAAAGTATTTAATTATATATACTTGTTATAACTGCTAAATATTTAATTATATATATCTGTTATAGCAGCTAAATATTTAATTATATATTTGTTATAACTGCTAAATATTTAATTATATATTTATATTAGTAGATAAAGTATTTAATTATATATACTTGTTATAACTGCTAAATATTTAATTATATATATCTGTTATAGCCGCTAAATATTTAATTATATATTTGTTATAACTGCTAAATATTTAATTATATATTTGTTATAGCCAGTAAATAATTAATTATATATATTTGTTTTTGACGGTAAAAAATTAATTATATATTTGTTATAGCTGCTAAATATTTAATTATATATACTTGTTATAACTGCTAAATATTTAATTATATATTTGTATTAGGCAGATAAGTATTTAATTATATATTTGTTAGCCGCTAAATATTTAATTATATATTTGTATTAGGCAGATAAAGTATTTAATTATATATATATATTTGTTAGCTGCTAAATAATTAATTATATATTTATTATAGCTGCTAAATAATTAATTATATATTTAATTATATATATTTGTATTAGCGAATAAAGTATTTAATTTTATATATATTTGTTAGCTGCTAAATAATTAATTATATATTTGTTATAGATGCTAAATAATTAATTATATATTTAATTATATATATTTGTATTTAGCAGAGATAAAGTATTTAATTATATATTTATATTAGTAGATAAAGTATTTAATTATATATATTTGTTATAACTGCTAAATAACTAATTATATATATTTGTATTAGCAGATAAAGTATTTAATTATATAATTAATTATATATTTGTTATAGATGCTAAATAATTAATTATATATTTAATTATATATATTTGTATTTAGCAGAGATAAAGTATTTAATTATATATTTATATTAGCAGATAAAGTATTTAATTATATATATTTGTTATAACTGCTAAATAACTAATTATATATATTTGTATTAGCAGATAAAGTATTTAATTATATAATTAATTATATATTTGTTAGCCGTTAAAATAATTGATTATATATTTGTTATTAGCGGCTAAATATTTAATTATATATTTTTTTTTAGCGGTAAACAATTAATTATATATTTAATTATATATTGGTTATAACTGCTAAATAATTAATTATATATTTGTTATTAGCGGCTAAATATTTAATTATATATTTAATTATATATATCTGTATTAGCAGATAAAGTATTTAATTATATATTTGTTATAGCTACTAAATATTTAATTATATATATTTGTTTTTAGCGGCAAAAATTAATTATATATATCTGTATTAGCAGATAAAGTATTTAATTATATATATATTTATATTAGCAGATAAAGTATTTAATTATATATTTGTTATAGCTGCTAAATATTTAATTATATATTTGTTATAGCCACTAAATAATTAATTATATATTTGTATTAGTAGATAAAGTATTTAATTATATATACTTGTTATAACTGCTAAATAATTAATTAATATATTTAATTATATATTTGTATTATAGCTGCTAAATATTTAATTATATATATTTGTATTAGTGGAGATAAAGTATTTAATTATAGCCGCTAAATAATTAATTATATATATTTGTATTAGCAAATAAGTATTTAATTATAGCGGCAAACAATTAATTATATATATTTGTATTAGTGGAGATAAAGTATTTAATTATAGCGGCTAAATATTTAAATGTATATTTGTTAGCGGCTAAATATTTAATTTATATATTTGTTAGTTATAACTGCTAAATATTTAGCAGATAAAAAAATAATTTAATTATAGCGGCTAAATATTTAAATATATATTTGTTATAGCGGCTAAATATTTAAATATAGCGGCTAAATATTTAAATATATATTTGTTATAGCAGATAAAGTATTTAATTATATATTTGTTATAGCGGCTAAATATTTAAATATAGCGGCTAAATATTTAAATATAGCGGCTAAATATTTAAATATATATTTGTTATAGCAGATAAAGTATTTAATTATATATTTGTTATAGCGGCTAAATATTTAAATATAGCGGCTAAATATTTAAATATAGCGGCTAAATATTTAAATATATATTTGTTATAGCAGATAAAGTATTTAAATATATATTTGTTATAGCTGCTAAATATTTAAATATATATTTGTTATAGCAGATAAAGTATTTAAATATATATTTGTTATAGCGGCTAAATATTTAAATATAGCGGCTAAATATTTAAATATATATTTGTTATAGCAGATAAAGTATTTAATTATATATTTGTTATAGCGGCTAAAGTATTTAAAATATAATATTTGTTATAGCTGCTAAATATTTAATTATATATTTGTTATAGCTGCTTATTTAATTTATATATTTAAATATATATTTACTCTTAGCGGTGAAACAATTAATTATATATTTGTTTATAGCGGCTAGATATTTAATTTATATATTAGTTAGTTATAACTGCTAAATATTTAGCAGATAAAAAAATAATTTAATTATAGCGGCTAAATATTTGATTTATTATATTAGTTCTTAGCGGCGAAATTATTAATTGTATATTAGTTTTTAGCGGTGAAATTATTAATTATATATTAGTTCTCAATAGATAAGTATTTAATTATATATTTGCTATATTTGTATTTAGCGGAGATAAAGTATTTAATTATATATTTGATCTTAGCAGAGAAAATAATTTAATTTATATATTATTTGCTTATAATAGCAGAATAATTAATTTATATATTTGTTATAGCTGTTGTAGCTACTAAATAATTATAATTAATTATATATTTGTATTAGCAGATAAGATAATTTAATTTATATATTTGCTTATATATTTGTTTTTAGCGGCTAAAATATTTAATTTATATATTTGTTATAGCTGTTGTAGCTACTAAATAATTATAATTAATTATATATTTGTATTAGCAGATAAGATAATTTAATTTATATATTTGCTTATATATTTGTTTTTAGCGGCTAAAATATTTAATTTATATATTATTTGTTCTTAGCGGCGGAATAATTAATTTATATATTATTTGTTTTTAGCAGATAAGATGATTTAATTTATATAATATTTGTTTTTAACGGCCAAAATAATTTAATTTATATATTATTTGTTCTTAGCAGCTAAAATAATTTAATTTATATAATATTTGTTTATAGTAGGGCGAAATAATTTAATTTATATATTTGCTTATATATTAGTTATTTAGCGGCTAAAATAATTTAATTTATATATTTGTTCTTAGCAGCTAAAATAATTAATTATATAATGTTTGTTTATAGTAGGGCGAAATAATTTAATTATAATAGTGGTGATTTAAATTTTTATTGTAATTGTAGAATAAAGTAGTTATATATTAGTTATACGGCGGGGCTATAAAGTTTAATTAATTTTGCAGAAAAAAAAATAATTATATATAATATTGAATAATATATTTAAATTATATTAACTAATTGTTGTAATAGATTTTTACATTTGTAATATTTTAATATATTTTCTTTAGTTTCATAATCTGTGTGAAATCCAAGCTTTTTAAGATACATACAATCGCAATTAGTACTAAAGGTAAATGATGTAGGTATATTATATTTCTTTTCTAATAAATTAATTATAGACCATTTTTCGATTAATTTTTCAATTAAAACTCCTAAGTTATTTTTAAAAGGACTATAATTATCAGTAACTAATACTTCTGCAATTTTATCTTCACCTAAAGTTATATATTCTAATTTATTAAGATTTATATTATTTATAGTCGAATAAGAAGATACATATTTATATAATTTAATAGTTAAACCTAAGTCAACTAATTCATTATTTATTTTTTGTATTGCTTCTTGAATAACAGTTTTATTAAAATTATCTATATTTACACATTTTCCAGTATTATAATCTTCAGGTATTACATATAAGAAAAATCCGCTATTATTAAATTGATTTATAATATCTTTTTTAATTTTATTTAGATCATCGTTATTATAATCTGTAAATGATAATTTTATTACTTCTTTTGCATTATTTTCAATTGTTTCTGCATTTTTTTTATTTTTTGTATTAAAATCAGATACAAAAGCAAATTCATTATTATTGTTTTTATCATTTAAACCAATATAGAATTTTAAATTATATTTATTATTGTCGATCACACAAGTATTTGTCATTAAATGATTTTCATTACAGTAACAATAATCATTTATAGTTTCTTTTGGATCTTCTACTAAAATATATTTTATAATTTCCATTTTAATTATTTTTATTTAGTAAAAATAAATTCAAAACAATTATATTTAAGTAGCAAGATGATTATTTTTATATTAACCTTGTATTCAGTGATAATAGCAGTGTTTGAATAATTGGTAAATATTTAATTTATATATCTATAGAAAAAGTAGAAAAAAGATATACAGTAATAACATTACATTAGTGTTATCATTATTTGATCTTAGCGGTTAAAATAATTAATTATATATATTTGTTATAGCTGCTAAATATTTAATTTATATATTTGTTATAATTAGTTCTTAGTAGATTAAGTATTTAATTATAATGTTTGTTATAGTGAGGTGAAATAATTAATTATATATTAGTTCTTAGCAGATTAAGTATTTAATTAATTATATATTAGTTCTTAGCAGATAAATATTTAATTAATTATAATATTTGTTATAGTAAGGCGAAATAATTAATTATATATATTTGTTTTTAGCAGTTGGAATAATTAGTTATATATTTATTTTACTTAGTAAGTAAAATAATTTAGTTAAGTATTTAATTTATATATTTGTTTTTAGCAGTTAGATTATATATTTGTTATATTAGTTAGTTACTTACTAGATAATAGAGTAATTTAGAGTGGAGACATAATTAATTATAAAATTACATTTTATGTTATTACTAAATATTTTTTTTTATTGCTTCTTTTTGCGGTTTCTAAGCAGTGAAAAAAAATACATAGAGTAGTAAACTATGATAATTAAATTATATTATTTAAATTAAATTTAAATAATATGATTTAATTACTATAGTTTACTACGCTATGTAAGTTTTTTGGGTTTTAGTGGGTCAGTCCAAGTAAGATGAAAATTCATTTATATCATTTATAAATGTTGTAAATGAACGTATAAATTTATCGAATTTTTGATCACTATCTATATTATATCGCGCATTTTCGCATTGAAAGATTAAATAATCATACATTCTATCTTTTGGTTCACATTTTAAAACAGCATTATCTCCATAATAATTTTCACATGCTTCACATTTTGCCCAAATAATATGAGGTTTGATTGCTATAAAATGAATTCCATTATATAACACTCTGGCTTCATTATATTTAGTTTCAACATCCATTTTTCTTTAACGCTAAGTATAGTTAAACACTTAATTTATATTATAATTACCTAAATCAAATTTAAAAACATGTATTTATAAAAAAATAGCAAATTTATTTTCAAATTATACGTAGTGGTTAGCAGAAAAAATATCTACTATTCCACTACTCGTGTAATATTATATTATACTGATTTTTTATTTATATATATTTAAATATAAACTTATTAAAATTATAAATTCTAATACTTTTATATAGCTTTTAAATTTACTATATGCAGATAAATCAATATTACTTTCTTTTTTTAATAGTTTTAATAAAATATTAATTAATTATATATTAGTTATTAGCAGTTATAATTAATTATATATAGTTATTAGCAAAATAATTAATTATATATTAGTTATTAGCGGCTATAATTAATTATATATTAGTTATTAGCGGCTATAATTAATTATATATTAGTTATTAGCAGCTATAATTAATTATATATTAATTATTAACAGAATAATTTTATATATTAGTTATTAGCAAAATAAAATAATTGATTATAGTTTGCTATTTAGCTAGCAGAATTTATTAATTTTACTTTAATTGAAGAGAAAATAAAGCAAAAAAGAAGAGAGAGAAAAAAAAATTATATAGAGTAATAAATTATAATTATTAACTTAAATTATTTAAATTTTATTAAATATAATTTAAATTAATTATTATAATTTATTACTCTATATAATTTTTTTATAATAATGATTTATTCTTTAATTTTCTATAAGATAATAATTATATAAAATAGTTTTTAAAGTTTCTTTAGCGTCATTTATTATAGACAAATAAAAAGGAATAATTATTTTAGAATAGAAATTAAACGCTTCAATGTTATTTTTAATCATATTATAAACATGATTACATACTACTATATCTGGTTCATTTGGCATTACTACTTGAGGTATTCTTGGTCCGCATTGATAAGCTCCATCGCAGTTATTTTTCTCTTGTAACATATCGATATATTTTATCAGTAATTTTTTATCAGGTATATTTTCTATCATTTCTTCATGTTTTTGAATAAGAATATTTAAAACACAAGATATATCATCTGCAGCATCTTTATCTTCTTTTTTTAGTACTTCCAAGTATTCTAATAAGTAGTCTTTCTTTCCAGAGACAAGAACAGTTAGTAAATTGTTTTTGTCTAAAAACATTATAGCTGATTCGTGTATATTCATTTTCAACTTATAAATGAGAATAGCAAGTATTATTAAAAACACTTAATTTTATATTATAATTATTGTAAGTAAAACATAAAAAAGATGATATATAAATAAATACTAAATTTACTTCAATTTAATTATTTTTTTTTATTGTTTTTTAATAATGTTAGCTTAAAATGAATATTTATTAAAAAAATAATAAAATTCTGGTAATAAATTTTTAGCGTGAAATTCTTTGCTAATTTTAGTATATTCATTGTATATATATTATAACAATTATCACTAAGATGTGTAATTAAAATACATTTAATTTATGTTTATAATATTTATTATAAAATACATTCTTTATAGCTAAGTAATTAAACACTTAACTCAAATTATAATTATTATTTAAATAAAATTAAAAAAATTTATTTATAAAAAAAAATAATAAATTTACTTCTAATTAATAATTTTTATTAAATAATATATAAAATAGATTATACTTTGTTATTATAAATGAAAAATAGAACTTCTAATAATTTTTTTTTATAATTAATTAAATATTTTATAGTAATATTAACAATAATTAATATATATGTAATAAGTTAAAGTTAAATAAACGCTTTTATTATTTATTTAAGCAATATATAAAATATCTATATTATTTGTCTTTATTATATTTAATTCTATTTCTTATTTATAAAATATTTTTTATATTGATTATGTAGTAATTTAATAAAATAAATTATTATATAGTATTTTTATTCTGATTTTAATAAAGTAAATAAATAGAATATATTTTTGATATTTAAAATTAAATATAAAAAATATTAATTATTTTAAATATTATTAATAAATAATAATGTATAAATCTTTAAAAAATATTTATGAAATATGTGATAAATGTAAAATTTTAAAATCTCTTAGTTGTTATTGCGACTATCATAATAATAAAATAAAAAAAATTATTAATAATGAAATAAAATATAAAAAATGTAAATATTGTGATATTGATTATGATAATGTTAAACATTTATTATCTTGCAGCAAAAATATTATAAATATTAATAATGATTTTTATGACAAAATAGAAAAAAAATTATATTATGATACAAATAAAAAAGAATATATATTATGTTTTGAAGAAAATCATATATAAATTTTTGTTTATAAAATAATAAATTATATATTTATTATTATTATTTAATTATAAGATAATATAAAAAATATAAATAATATTTTTAATTTTAAAATAAATTTCTTATAAACAAAAAAATATATATATATTAATAATTTTAATATTTTAAGTGAATTAATTATTTAAAATATTAAAATTATTAATATATATATATTTTTTTTTGTTATTTTTTTTTTGTTATTTTTTTTTGTTATTTTTTTTTTTGTTATTTATTTTTTGTTATTTATTTTTGTTATTTATTTTTAATAATTTATGCCTTAACTCTTTAATTATATATTTTAAATTAGAGATAATATTACTATTTTTAAGTTTTTCTAATTTGCCAGATATATCATTCAAATCGCATTTATAATTATTTCCTTTTATATAATTTAAAAGATTTTCTATATTATTATTCAGATACATTATAAAGTTTTCATAATTATTTAAATATTTATTATTTTCAGTTTCGCCCAATTCTATATTAAAATTATAAAAATATTGTCCAGTTGAATTATTTTCACATTCATCATCAGGAATATAAAATTTTAATCTTATACAAGAAATTTCTTTTTTTTCACCTTTTCCATTATTACGTCTTAATGGAAAAATAGAATGTATACAATTTAAATTGCAATTAGGATAATTATCATCTGATAAATAAAATAATAATATTTTAGTTAGAATTATGTTAATTAATTCTTTAAAATTTGAATGCTTGTGTATTTTTTTATCTAAATCATTATTATCTTTACTATCTACATTAATAATTATTGAATTTTCTTCTATCATTTTTTCAGTTTCAGTTTTCATAATCTCTTCACTAACAATTTCTTTTATTTTGTTGAAAAATTTTTGTTGATTTTCATTTAAAAGATTTTCTTTACTTTGCATTTTCTGATTTCTTAATAAGAAATTAAAACAATTAAGTTTAATATTCTTATTGTTAAGAGCTTTATTTTTTAAATAAATAAAACCCTAAATTCAAATAAATAAACATGTTTTATATCTTATAATTAAGCAAAAAAATACAATATTTTTATAGAAATTAATTATTAGTTAACTGTTATTAATTTTATTTTAATTTAATTTTTTCTGCGATTAAATAAAAATATATATAATTTATTTGATTATTTATATAAATTAATAAAAAATGAATATTAATTTTAAATATAATTTATATGATTGCAATAACTTAAGTTATATAGATAATAATAATAAAAATTATCTTTATTTATTATTTATACATCCTAAAAAAGAAGATACTAATAATATTGAAAATTATTATAATAATATAAAATGCAATAATATCGAAGAATTTAATAAATGTTTAAATTATTATATGTTAAATAAAATAGATATTAATTTATTAAGAAAAAAAATAATAACTGATATTAATAATAATTATAATTTATTTATTATAAAAATTAAACTAGGAGATAATTATATTTCAGATAGTACAAACAATAACAATTATTATAAAATAATAATTAATGATGATATATTAGATGAAAATTCTAATGTAAAACAAATTTTTTATAATTTAAATAGAAATACCTTTTTAGCAGGTATAAATATAAAAATTAATATTGTTGATTATTTTGTGAAAAATGAAGGCGATGATGAAAATGATTATTATTTCTGCGATAATTTCTGCAAAGTAAATAAAAATTATGATTTTATAGAAATAGGTAATTATTCTATAAATAATAAAGCAAATAATATTTTACATTTTAATAATAAATTCAATAATGAAGATTTTACATTATTTAGTATTATTGTAAATATTATGTGTTTAAGTAATTATAGTAAATTTTATGAAAAAACAGAATTAGTTAATTTTGTGAAAAATATAATATGTGATAGTCTAAATTAATATTTATTTAAGTAAAATTATAATATATATATTTTTTTACTATCTATTAAATTTGATTATATTAAATTTAATTATAAATATGAATAATAATACTAATTATATTCATGAATTTGGTGGAAGATTAAATATTGATAATTGTTCTTCATATTGTAATGAATTAAAAGATTATAAATCTTTCGTATATAAATTAGGATTTATTAGTAAAGAAAATTTTAATATTAATATAAATCTTGACTATATAGATTTCGGTGATAAAGACGATCTTGTTATATTATTTAATATTATAGAAAATATATTTAATAATTATTATATATATATTTATAAAGAATGGATTTTTGATTTAAATGATATTAATACACAAAAAAATAATATTAAAGATGATAATTTTACTTTAGAAATTTTAATTAATGATTTCCAATCTGGTAAATCAAATGAATTTAAAAGTATAATATATATATTAATAGAAATAATAAAATTTAATAAATTAAGATTAAAAACATCTCCAATAATACTAATAACTGCTTTTAATAAAGAAGATTATCATAAATCGTCTTTTAATAATATATATGAAAAATGTTTAAAAGATAACAAATATATTGATTTACATAATATTATAAAATTAAATTTAACACCACTAGTATTGTTTGAAGAAGAGCGTAATAATATTAAATTTTATAATAATATTATTAAAGGTATTAAAAAAAAAAGACCTAATGATATGAGTTTATTTAATATTATAAGTACTTTAATTTTAACAAAAATAAATATTAATAAAAATACTTATAATCGTGAAAGACTAATGATAAAAGACATAATTATAGAATATTTAAGAAAATTATCATAAAAAATATATAAACAACTAAAATAAATAAATATTTTTTTCTGCTAAAATTAATTTAGCGAAAAATATTTAATTGTATTTTTTTTTGTTAGATTATAAATAAAAAATAATAATTGAATTTATTATATTTTTTTTTTATTATATCTTATCTATTTTGATTTAATTACTTCTATATAAAATAATCACGTAATAATAATAATTATATATATATAAAAAAAAATTAAAAAATGCTAAAAAATAAAAAAAATAAATACACTTATAATTGTTATAAAATTAATGATATAATAGAATCTAATTCATTATATGATTTTGATTTGATATGTAATAAAAAGAAAAATAAACAGAAAAAAGTAAATAATATTAATTTTTATTTTAATAATAAATTTGCTAAGAAAAAAAAATTATATAATAAATATAATAACTTGCAGATAATAGAAACAAACAAATTAAATTTATTATTATATATTATTATAACACAGCAAATATTATATTAATTTAGGTTAATAAATATTTTTTTTCTTATTTTATTGTTTATAAAACTATTATAAAAAAATAAATATTTAATATTTATTTTTTTTTTTATATATTTTTTTTTTACACTATAGTTACTTTACTTTTAATAGTAGTCTTGGTAGAATTTTTTTTCATTCCTAGTAAAATTATTTTTTCTTTATTTAAATATTTTTCTTTATTTAGATATTTTTCTTTATAATTATAATACCATTTTATAATATATCTAATTATAAATGCAGCTGTTATTGTTAATATAATAGTACTTATTAATAATATTAATATAATTACTGAAAAAATTCCCCAATTATTAGGATCTAATTTTTTTACTTCTTCTTTAATGTATTTATTTATTATATATTCAAAAGCAGCATTACTTTTACCATTACCTATTAATGTTATATTATTTATATCTAGATACTCAAAAAGAACATTAACATCGTAATAAGGCATTTTAATATATTTTCTATTAATAAATATAAATAGAAAAATCAAACAGAAGTATATATTATTATATAGTATTTAAACACATGATGATATACTACCACTTTCATACCCGGAATCATTATTTTTATTGTTTTTATATATACAATTATATAATATTATATTTATTCTAATTAAGATTACTAACATTAAAACAAATATAAGTATACCTATACCTGCAAATAATATAATTACTCCTGCGTACAAATTTGAAGGAGCGTAATAATAAGGATATTGAAAATGTTGTCCTGGATAAACAGTATCATATAGTTTAATACAAAATGCTGCCACTAATAATCCTATAAGAGATATTATTAAAAGTATAAAAACTATTTTGCTTTTTAATATATATACGATATATGATATAAATCTTATTAATGAGTTTCTTTTCTGTTTGTATTCTACTATTACAATATAAGCAATTGAGAAAACTAAATTAATTACAAAAGCAGAAACTAGAGAAATTATTATTAATAATATTAATAAATCTTTATCTATTTCTACTGCGGTTTTACCAACAGCTTTTGGTGCTAATGTAGTTGTTAAATTCATTGCTGATTTAATTTAAAATATTAAAATATTGAGGTATTTTTTGATATTATTATTTATTTAAATATTTAGTAGTAAAATCAAAACAGAATATATATATAAATATAAACTTTAGCAGAAAAAAAATATATATATGTTTTTTTTGTTAATTTAATTTATTATTTATTATAAATGGAAGTAATAACATATAATAAAATTCTGTATTTTTATTAATATAATAATATATAATAAATACTAATATAAAATATATAATTGCGATAATTATAACAATTATTTCATTACTATTATTTAATAATAGTATAAGAGATATTATTAAAAGTATAAAAACTATTTTACTTTTTAATATATATAGAATATATAATATAAATCTCGTTAATAATTTTTTTTCTGTTTCTATCATCTTTATCGCTATATAAACAATTGAGCAAATTAAATTAAATACAAAAGCAGAAATTATAGAAATTATTACTATTAATATTAATAAAAATTTATTCATTTCAAATACAGTTTTACTAATTATTTTTAGTTATATAATCTGATATAAAATATTTAAACATTTAAATATTTCAGTGTTTAAATATTTAAACAATATAATCAAAATAAAATATATATATAAATTCTAGCAGAAAAAAAATATATATATATATTTTTTTTTATATTTAATTTATCTAAATAATATAATATATATTAAAATTTATTATTTTTGTTTTTTACCAAACACTATAACATACAATTAATAATAATATAATTAATATAATTTCAATAATAATAATAATAGCTATTATGCTGTTATCATTAATTATTTCTTGAGCTTTAGTTAAAATTTCTATTGTAAAATTAACATACGAATGATTATATTTATTTTGTATTGTTGTTAGCGGTTTATCTGTATTAAAAATAATCATTTTAAATATATTATATTATTATATTATAATATAATATATTATAATATTATGTTTGTATTTTTATATACTAATTATTTAAAATCAAAAAGATAAATATTTAAAAGTTTTTATTTTTTTTCTATTAAGTAACTCCGCAGTAAAAAACTAATAAATACGATTATTTAGCCAAAAATTATAAAATGTGACATTATTTTATTTACTGAAATAAATATTATTAATAAGATTAATAAATTGGAGTATATTATTTTATATATATAATAATTACTAAAATCAAATAACAAAAAGATAAAATAAATTATATTTTATTTATTGTATTTTTTTTTTATTTTTTTATAATAATATATACAATATAAATTTAATAATATAGAAATAAATATTCCAATAAAACTTATTTCATATATATAATATAATCTGCTAAATTTAAAACTATTTATAACATCTTCATAATTTTTTATTAATTTTTTAAATGTAATATCAGTTATATTTTTTAATAATTCTTTATTGTTCATTTTTTGTCTAGTGAAATATAACTTATTAATAATTTTAACGCAAAAAATCAAATAAATAAAATTATTATTTTATAGAAATTTTAAGCAGATTAAATTTATATTTTATAGCTTTTAACTATATTTAATACATTATTATATAAATTAAGTTTATTTTTTAAAATATTTTGTTTTTCTTTATATCTCTTTTTAGATGCTTCATTATCACATGATAAATAAAAACTATTAGTATTAGAAGCAGCTGTTATTTTTCGTATTTTTTGCTCTAATCTACTATATAATGTATTTACAAAAAGATTATAAAAATTAATAATAGATTTATTGTCTTCATTTTCATTAGATTTTAATACTACTGATATTAATATAATAAATTTAAATTCATTAGTTTTTTTATTTTTTTTCGCTATAGTTATATTAAATGATTTAAAATTAGTATTAGCTGTAGGAAATACTTTTTTAACTATTGCAAATATTATATCATTATCTTCTTGATAGCGCGATACAGTGTTTAAATTAATTATAATATAAGATATTAAATTTGTTAAATGATGATCAGATATACCTTTAATTTCATTGCTGCTATTAATAGCATTATTTCTAATAAGAATTTTTATATTTTTGTAATTAATATTAGTGCTCATTTATTTATATTTAATTATAATATAATTTCTATTAAGAAAAAAAAATATATATTATATTAAAGTTTTTATTACTTGTATTTTGGTGGTGATTTTTTATTTAGCTGATAAAAAAGATATTTATTTATTTTATTTTAGTTATATATATATTAAAGAACTATTCTTATAAAAAAAAAATGGATAATAATTATAAAATAAAAATTATAATAATATCTTTTACAAATAAATGCGATCATTTATCTACAGAAAGTAATGATAAATCTTCTATGATTATTAATTATAATACTGAATTTGTATTTGATTTAGATTTATATTGTAATAAATTAAAAGAATTTGAAAATAATTTAATAGAAATTTCTACTATAAAAGAATTTTATAATAATAATTGTAATAATAATAATACTGAAAATATTATACAATTCAATAAATTCATAAATAAAAAAAATATAATAAAATATATTGAACAAAGATTTAATCTTAAAATTAATACTACTCATATAACTGATTATAAATTAATAATAGATTGTTGTAAAGGAATAATATATTGTTTAAATAATAATAATAATATATTTATTAAATGTAATTCTTGTAATCAATTAAATGGTAAAATAATAAATAATATTAATAAAAAAGACTGTAAAGATTATATATATGAAATATCATTGTTTAAAGAGAAATCTATAATACAAGAAATTAAAAATAAACCAATATTTAATATTATAACACATAGCGAAAAATTTAATTTTAATAAAATAAAAAAAAATAATAAATTAAAGAAATTTAAAAACAATAAAAATAATTTAGATAAACATTACACTACTAATATTACTATTAAACAATTACTTAAAAATATAATTGAAGTTAATAACTCTTTACAAAATATTATTTATAATAATAATAATAATGAAGATAATATATTTATTTTAAATAACGATGATTATATTAAAAACTATTTAAAATTACTTATTAAAATTTATAAAAAAAATAAAATAAAAAATATTGAATATAATAAATGTGTTTTAATTATAGATTTTGAAAAAGATATTTGTAGTATTATTATTTATTAATATTATCTATTATTTAATTTAATTTAATTTTTTATAATCTGCAGAAAAACTTTAGAAAATAACTTAAAAATTTGTAAATATATTTACTTATTTGAATTTAATATTTATAATATTAAATTGTATGCAAATTGAAAAAAAAAAATGGATCTTGATGATATATATACTCTTAAAGTAAAAACAGTTGATAACAAAGAAAAAATAATATATAAATCTACAATAAAATCGGATTCTATAAGTCAGAGATTACGACAAAATTCATATATAGAACGTTATTCTAAAACTGATTATTGTACTGTCTCTGATACGATTATACAAAATATTTTTGGATTTATAGCTTACGAAATTAATGAATTTGTTAATTATTATAATCCTCTTAATAAAAATAAACTATTAATTATTATAGCTTATAATAATCAAGAAAATAAACTATCAATTCTTGTTAGACATATTTATGTTGATTATTTAGAAACTAATATAAAAACATCAGAAAATATAATAGTATCGTGTACCGATAATATTCTTAAAGATAAAAATATAATCGATATTTACTGGTATTTAATAAGAATAAATAAAAATTTCTGTTATACAATTGTACAACATATAAGTAATGTTTTTAATAGAAAAATGAAAAAAACTAATTATGGTTTTACTATAACAGATATGCGTAAAGAAATTACTACTAGGAGTGATAATAATAGAGAATGTGAAGAATCTAAAAAAATGATTAAACCTTTTGAAACTAATGCTTATCGTGATAAACTTGCTATTGTAATAAAAACTTATAAAAAAGTAAGAAACTAATAAAAAGTAAAAAACAATAAAAAAATAAAAAACAATAAAAAAGTAAAAAAAAATAAAAAGTAAAAAAAAAATAAATAAAATTTTATTTATTTTTTTTTTATTTTAACTGCTATTAAAAAAAAATATTATTTAAAATAATAGTTTTATTGTTAAAAAAAACTATTTTGTATTATAATAAATAAATTTAATTTATAATATTTTCTGCTATAAATAAAAAATTGCTAATTTTTAAACTAGAATATATAAAAATTATATATTAATATTCGATATTTTCTTCTTGATAAAACGATATTATATTAGTTGTTATTTTATCTATACTATCAAGAAGATATATTATTTTTTTATTAGTATTATTTATATTAGCAAATTTAAAATTATATATAGAATCTAGTTTAACAATCATTTTAATATTTAATTGTTCTACTTTAATATTATTTTTTTCTTTGTTTAAAGTTATTAAAGTTTTTATTAATAGCTCATATAATAGTATTTTATTTAATAATTTAACTAGAATTAATTTTTTATTTTTTTCTAATGTATTATTTAAATCACATATAAAATTAAATATATCTGATAATTCAGGTGTAAATATTTTTATTAAATAATTAATATATATAAGAAATTCATTAGCAGTTTCATAATTATTTATATTTTTAATATTTGCATGTAATAAATCTATATATTCTTTTGATATTATATGATTATTAATTATAATTGCTCTAAATAATATTATATTTAGCAGAATATATGTATATTTATATAATACTTTAGATAATAGACGTAAATTTTCATTATCGAGATTTTCATTAAGATATATAAATATAGTTAATGAGTTAAGAAAATATTTATATTTATTTGTTTTTTTGTATTTTATTAAATTTTCTTTTAATTCATATAAAATATATGATAAACTAAAATTAGATAAGTCAAAATTATCTTTTTCTTCTACAAAAGTAAATTCTATTTTGTAGTATGGATTATTTATATTATATTCTAAATATTTTTCTATTGATTTTATTATATTATTTATTGTGTTAATTATTTTAATTTGCTCTTTTTCACTAAAATCAGGCAAACTATCCATTTTTTAATTACTTAATATTTCAAAATGAATTAATAGAAAAAAAATATTTTTTTTCTGTATATAAAATTATACAAATATAATTTATTAACAAAAAAAAATAAATATGAATAACATTAATACAATAATAATCTACATTGAAAAATCTATTGAACTTTTAGAAAAACTTTATATTGTTTTAAGCAAAATTACTACGCGCATTCAAAGTAAATTAAATAGTAAAAAGAATAAACTAAAAGCTACTTTGTCTACACGTTTAAAGAAATTTCGTAAAACTTTATAATTATAATATTATTATTCGAGTACTGACTTAGCTGCAACTAAGTTAATGCTTAAAATATTATTAACAAACAATGAGTAAAATGTATTTTTGATAAATTTGAATAATTTTTAAATATATAAACAATTATAGATATTTAAATAATATTATAATTGAAAAAAAAAATAAATAAAAGATTGAAAGTATAAAACTAAATACTTCCATTAATTTTACTTATATTATAAATAATAATAGTGAAATTAATGGGCGTAAGAAATTAATCACATCACAATTAAAAAAACAAAAAAAAATAATAATATATAAACTAGTGAGAGAAAAATGTGATTACATTTCTTATTTGTGTGTTAAGTTTAATTTATAACTTCACAGAATCTATCTCTCTTCTCTCCTATTTATATTTATATATTATTATTTTTTTTTTTCTAAAAATAAATTAGCAGAAAAAAAATAAATATTATTTATTATAAAGTAATAAATAATAATTTAGAAATATTAATATTCTATACAGTGAATAAATAAATAATTATTATATATAATATATAAAAAAAAATAAATATAATAAATATTAAATAGTTATTATATTTATATTTTTTTTATTAATTAATATTATATTATAAGATAAATAATTTAATGTTTATTAATTTTAAAAGTTATAAGATATATAATAGAACTTATTTTTTTTATATCTTCTTAATAATTATTATAATTGTTTTGATTATTTAATATTCTGTGTACTCTTTCATATTCTGCTTTAAGTCTATCACTTTCTTCTTTTTCTTGTTGCTGTTTTCTCCATTGCGCACGCATTCTTTCTTCTTTTTCTTCTTCTTCTTTCATAGCTGCTTTTATAGCTGCTTCACGCATATCATTATAATTTCGGTTGTTAGACATTTTAAATTTTTTAATATAAATATATATATATATATTAGTATTTTAAATATAATAATATCAAAATCAAATTTATAATCAACAACACTTTATAAATATTTGACTTTTATTTGATAATTAAAATATATATATATAAAATGAATTTTGAAGTACTACAAAAAAAGTGCAATAAGTGCTTAGAATATATAATATTAAATAGAAAAGATAATCAAGAAATGTGTTGGTGTTATAGTGAATATTTAAAAACAGTAATTAACAATGAATCTTATACATTTTTTAAGGATGCTATTAAATGTATAAAATGTAATGAAGAATATTATTATACTAAAGAAGGAGAATTAGAATGTTATTGTGCTTTACTTAATAATGCTTAAAAAATCGGCTAAATATAAATTCTATATACATTAAGATACTGAAACTAACTAAAATAAGTAAAAACCAGCTAAAAATCGGCTAAATATAAATTCTATATACATTAAGATACTGAAACTAACTAAAATAAGTAAAAACCAGCTAAAAATCGGCTAAATATAAATTCTATATACATTAAGATACTGTAACTAACTAAAATAAGTAAAAACCAGCTAAAAATTGGCTAAATATAAATTCTATATACATATAATATAAAAAGATCAAATCAACAAGAATTTTAAATCACATTTTAATATTATCAAAAATGTTATCATTTCTTTTACATTCTTCATCAACTTCGTCAATAACTTTAGAAATCAAATTAGAAGAAAAAGATGAATTTAAATTTTCTGATTTAAATACAAAATGATTTAAATTATTATTTAATTTTGAGCTTTTTTTTTCTTTATCAACAATAAAAGAAGCTTTTTTCTTATTAGCTATATATTTTGAAATATGTTCTTGTAGTCTTAATTGTATTGTCTCAAGATTGCCAGGATTTATAGTGCTAATATCTGGTATTCTTGCTCCATTTTCATAATACAAATTACAGATTATTCCTTTAAAAATAACGCGTTTAATAACATTATCACTTATAGGTATTACTTTTTGTTTCCAGCCATTACTAATTATTATGGTATTACGATCAACATAAGTAAAACTATTTTCATTTGGTAAAAGAAATAAATTTTTTTCTGTAAAGCCAGGCTTATTTAGTACACCGCAGTTAAGTATAGTAAAGCTAGAAAAATCATTTTCACTAACAAGATTTTTTTTCTCATTTTTTTCTACTATATTGTTGTGTCTTTTAATAGCCGCATTATGATTAAAATCAGATACAAGTCTTTTAAATTTATCAGGCAAAATATATTCATCGCTTAAATCTGGGAGATCTTTGTTTTCATCATCAGAAGAATCATATTCTTCTTTTAGCAAATCTATTATTAAACCATTTTTGTTTTTATTTCTACTATTACTTATTCTACTATTTCTGCTACTAGTTTCACTAGTTTTATTACTACTTCTATTAGTCCCGCTAGTTTGACTAGGTGGTTTTAACATTTAGAAATAGATTTTAAATACAAAGTGAAAATTATGTGCAAGATAATAATAGAGTGTAAAAATAACAGTGCTGAATTAAAACTAATGTGCAGTTACTACTATTAGCTTATGTTAAAAAAACATATCTATAATTACTAGCAAAATAGTAAAATCAAATTGATAAACATCTCTATAGAAAAAAAATAAATATTATAATAAAATTTTTATATAAATTATTCCAAGAAACCCATTAAAGTATTAATACTACTAAATATATCAGATTTAAACAAATTAATTGATTTTATTTGTTTAGTTGAAAGTATATTTATAATATCTTCATATTTTTTTATATCATCTCTAGTTTTAATTATATTATTAAAAACATTAGTTAAATTATTTAATTTGTCTACGAAAAATGCTACACCTGCTAAAAATAAGTGTCTATTTTTTTCATCATCTAAATCAGATGATATATATTTAATATGATTAGTTTTTACTAGTTTTTCACAAAATTCACTAATATTAATATTATTATTAGACTGAAGATATTGATAGACAACATTATTAGTATTTATTTTATCTTCAATATATGGAAATGAATATAAACTTAGAAAATTTAAAAGTTTTGCTTTATAATCATTAACATTATTTTTACATTGATTAGATAAAATATTAATATTAATTTGGTTTTCAACGTAATCAGTCATTATTTGATATTTTTTAAAATATAATTAATAATAGTATATTTTAAATATAATAATATAATTTCAAATTTATCTGCTTGTTATTTTATTTGAATTATATATTTAATAAAATTAAAAAAAGAATGAGTAAGTTTGAAAATAATGATTATTATGCTTTAGTAAGAAAAGGTACAGAATGTATATCTAATTGTAATAATTTATTAATAGCAAGTAGGTATCGTAATGAAAAAATTAAAGATTTAAAAGAAACTAATGGTTTAGATGTTTGCGGACCACAAAAATACTATCATGTATATAAATGCAGTACTCCAACTTTATGGATAGAAATAAATAATTTTGTATGTGACTTACAAAATAAAATTAAAGATCCAGATAATAATGAATTATGTTTAAAAACATATATAGATACTAATTATCTATTTTATTATATATTATGTGTTATAGACAAAAATATAAAAACCAAAATTGAATCAAATTATAAATCACATAAAAAAATAAATATATTAGATGTTGACAAAGATAATAATTATTTAAATAAAGATTTTATTAATGTATATATAAATTATGATAATATGTTTGATGCATTAAAAAATACACATATTAATTATATAAGTTATATGGTAAATATGCTTAAAAATTTAAAAAAACATAATATCGAAAAAGATAATTATTCAAATCCAATTAAAATTAAAATTATATTGATAAATTTAGCTATATATATATATCAAGAATTAAGTATAGATATAAATTCATTAGTAGAACAATTAAGTGAAGATATAGCTTTTAAAAATTATTTGTTAGACGCTGGTAAACTAGAAAATAATAACTTAACTATTTGCTCAAAAATTAATGACTTAAATATTCAACTAAGTAATAATAAAAAAAGTTTAATGGATAAAATAAAAACACTTATAAACACAATTGAAAAATTTGTAAAAATTATAAATAGCGAAAGTTATGAAGATAATGAATTTATAACTGATATTATAGTATGTATTAATAATGCAGTAAAAAGTTTAAAAATAGATTAATTTAAACAACAAAAAAAAATATATAATATTATTATTTTTAATTAATCACTGTTTAGTAAAAAAAAATTAAAAAATGTATTAATTTAAACATATATATAATAATTACATTAAAAAAATTTAAAAATATATTTTAATTTAAATAAATAAAAAAAAATATAATGTAAAATATTTATATATTTTTTTCTAGTCATGATAAATTCTTTTTTGAGTGCAATTAATAGGATCCGCCATATCTAATTTTATTTTTGTTAATGTCTGATTATCTAACCATTCTTTCTGTTGACTCCAAGTAAAATTCGGAGATCCATAATGTAAAGTCATATCTTGCAATTTACAAGAACCATGTATTTTCCATAAATCATTATAGCAGTTTAATCCACGCTTGTTAGGCTCTTCGCCGCAGTAACCAGTAATATTCAATTTAGGTCTAATAAATTCGGGTATTAAATTAACATCAGTAATAATATTATTGTGATAAATATAATAAACTATAATAAAAATAACAATAGCTAATACTGTTAATACTAATATTGTATATAATATATCCATTGTTTTATTTTGTTATATAGAAAAAAAAATAATAATAGCTTAGTATTAGTTTTAAATTTATTATATATATAATTTATTGTGTTTTACTTTTACTATAAGAAAAAGAAACATAATTATTTTTAATTTTTTTCTGTTTCTTCTTCTGTTTCTTCTTGAGAATTAGGAGCAACTGATGGAGGAGGAGATAGCATTAATAATAAATTATTATCTTCAACTAAATTTTCAGCATCTAAATCAATATCAGATACAGTAATATTAATATCTTCTTCATTTGTATATGACATAATTTAATTATTTATTTTTTTTTATATAATATTTATATAATCAAATTTATACTGTTAAAATTAATAATTATATAAATTTGAATTTTATTTTTATAATTAAAAATAATTACATATATATTAAACAAATAATTATGTAATTATAATAACACATTACGGGATAAAACTAATGCTTCCATCAATTTATATTTAATTATAATAAATTGGTGGACATATAAAAAGAATAATTACAGATAAAAAATAAAAGATAATAATGAAATATAAAGAGTGATAAAGCTAGTAATTTATTTGGAAATATGTTTATTAGTTAATAAAATATAGCGTAATATAAGTGTTAAATAGAATCACGTAATTAATTTATATTAATTATTATTATTTTTTTTTTGCTAAAAAATATTTTCACTTAAATTTAAACAAAAAAAAATAATTAAATTAGTGTTATTTTAATAGATAAAATAAATTAATAATATTTTATATTTGCGCTAAAATTATAATAAAGAAAAAAAATAATTTAATTAGTAGTTTTAACAGATAAATAAATTATAATATTTAATATTTTTTACATTTTTTTCTAGAAAAAAAATTCATAGATATAAAGTTTATTTTAATAATATGTTTTTAATAATATAAATTAACAATAATATATTTTAATAATATGTTTTAATAATATAATTTAACAATAATATATTTATTTTTTAATTAAATAAAATATCTAATTTTTAAAATAAAGTTGATACTAAAACGTATCAAATAATTTGCTTTAAATAATAAAGCAGTAAATAAGTTAATTAATACTGTAATAAAATCTAATAAGTAAATAAGTTAATTAATACTGTAATAAAATCTAATAAGTAAATAAGTTAATTAATACTGTAATAAAATCTAATGAGTAAATAAGTTAATTAATACTGTAATAAAATCTAATGAGTAAATAAGTTAATTAATACTATAATAAAATCTAATAAGTAAATAAGTTAATTAATACTATAGTTAATTACAGTATTTAGCCAAAAGAAAAAAGATTTATTAACTCATATTTACGAAATTGCCAAGCAAGAAAAAGGTGTTTGTTTTAACTGCAGAACTCCAATTAGAATTGCAGAAGATAATAAGATGTTTCCTATGATCTTTAAATATGTTCTAAATAATAATACTAAATATGATTTATATCCTTATATGGTATATCAAACTTTAATGCGAACTTCTGAAGATGATTTTAAAAAATATTTTCCAAATACTCCCGAGCCTAAAAAATTGTGCAATACTTTAACGCTTATTAGTGGTATTCCAATGCGGCTAGACTCTATATCTGTTATTACTAATAAACCAGAGCCTAATGAAATTACAACTGCTTATAATCTGCTGCTAAAATATACAGCTGAATGTGGCAAAGATTTTAAATTATCTCCAACGCAAGAATTAACAGAAGAAATAAAAAAAAATCAAGATGCTGTACTGTATTTAATATATTCTATAGTTAATGGTAAAGTTAATATTGGGCCGGATTATGCTAAAAATGACACTATTAAAAGTATAATATCTTTTATTGATAGAAAATCCACTGAAGGTGGTATAGCAAATATATCAGGTAAAGATGGCCCCGTTAGAGGTGGTATTTTAGCTAAAAGAATACATAATATAGGTAGATTAGTCGCTACATGCGACAATACACTTAAATTTGGATATGTAAAACTACCAGAAAATTTAATGAAAAATCTATATACAATAGAAGTATATAATGAATTTAACATGATTAGATTAAACTCGCTATATATTAATGGCGCGAAATTTCCTGGAGCAGAATATATTATAAGATCTTCTGATAATAGTAAATTATACTGCGATGAAGTAAATAAAACTTACGTGCCGCAAATTGGTGATATTATAAAACGTAATATATGTGGCGGCGATTTAGTTATAGTAGGTAGAGCTCCAACACTAATGCCTTATAATGTATCTGCATATAAAATATCAAATGAATTTAATACACTTGGAGATTCTTTATGTATTAAATCCTCTGAATATAAAAAATTAAAAGATGGTGATTTTGATGGCGACGAAAGTTCAGTAATAGCGCCGCGTAATATGAACGGCCAAGCAGAATTATCTATGTTAATGAAAACCCAAAATATAATTACTACTGTAAAAAACGGCGATGTGCAACTAGGTATTGATTGTAATTCACTAATTGGTGCGTCTTTATTAACGCAAGATACTAATATTAGTATAGATAAATTAAATTGGTTAATTTGCTCTATACCGGGTATATATCAGAAAAAATATATAGAATTAATGGATAAAGTTATAACACCTAATAGAATATTCACTGGACGACAAGTTGTATCTTTGTTTTTACCTTATGGTCTTTATTATACTAAAGCGTCTTCATTTTATGATAAAAAACTAGAAGAAGTAATGAATTATACTGAAGAAGAAAAATTAGTTGTATTTAAAAATGGTTATATGATTAGTGGTGTACTAGATAATGATACTATAGGATGTATGTCTAATAATTCTTTATTTAGAGCAACTTTAGAGTGCGTAGGAGCAAAAAGAACATTAAAAATAATGCATTCTCTTAATACTTTGTTTATGAGATATTTATGTAATACTGATTTTACTTTATCAATGAAAGATATTTCACTTAATCAAGTAGCTTATGATTTTATTAATGCTAATATAAGAATTAAAGAAGAAGAAATTAAAGAACAGAATAAAAGATTTTATGCTGGTGAAATTGTTGCTAATTATAATGAAACAGCTTATAAAACATTAAGAAAAAATATATTTAGTATGCTTAAACCTGCAGATGAAAATTTCCGACATACTATAAATGGTATAGAAAATTTTAGACATAATAATTTAATTAGATGTGGCTTAGCAATCGATGGTAATGTAGTTAAAACAGCATTAAAATTAGGTACAGATAATGGCCCGCCAATTTATAAAGGAGGCCCTATTGATTATCAATTTGGGCGTCCATCGCGGCATACAAAGAAAAATAATTTAGATTTAGATTCTTGTTATTCTGGTGGAAATTATACTATGGGTGTACCAGTTTTATCTGTTATTATAACTACTATTATTAGAATAATGGCATTAGTGCAGCGAATTAATGGTACAGCAAGTGCTGGTACAATAAGAAGAGATTTAATGAATGCTTTATCTATTTATATTTTAAATAATCACGGCCATGTTGTATATGGTGACTATATTGCAACAGTGTATCATTCTAGTTTATGTTATGGTCATGATGGCTTAGCAGTAAATAAAATAATGTCACCTAATATTTTTAGCAAATTTATTAAAATGCCAATAGAAAAGATTTATAATGCTTATTTTCATCTGGACACTGGCAGCGAAAAATTGCTAGATTATGCTAAAGATAATTGGGCATTATTTAAACCACTAGTAGAAGATTTAAAAGAAAATATAATTCTGCTTAGCAAAGGCGGCTTAATAGATTCAGGTTATTATATGAAAATATCTGTGCCGTTTTCTATAGAACATAGAATAGATTTAGATGCAAAATTTTCGCTAGAAAATGCTGAAGCTAATTTCCTTATAGCGGCTGATTGTATAAATAAAATTAATAATGTTTATATTAACGAAATTAATCATGTTAAAGATGATTTTATTGTTAAAAGCAAACTTAGAGTGGTTATTATGTATTTACTGTTTTCGTTTTCGCCAAATATGCTTGGCAAAATAAATAAAGATAAAATAAAAGCTATTACTGAAGATATATATTTTAAATATATAGATGCTATTGAACGCCCAGGAACAGCAGTAGGAATGATAGCGGCGTCAAATCAATCTAGAACAATGGTGCAAAATAGTCTTGACGCGCCAAAAAAACAAGCAGATAATACTATAATAGAAGATGAAAAAACACATAATAGAATTATGTTTCCAAAAGGAATTCTCACTGGAGCTAATATATATATAGCGCCGCTTTTAGAAGAATACCATAATAGCGATATTAAAAACGATATAATAAATAAAATAATAGAAGATAATTTATCTAATTATATAGATACTGTTAATATACGCAATGTAAAAATTAATGATCCAGATGTATTAAATCAAATAAATAAAAAAAATATAAATAATGAAAATTTAGCAAATTTGTATATAACTATAAGTTTAGTAAGATCGCAATTAATTAAAAAGAATGTTAAATTAGCTGATATAATAGAAAAAATAGAAGACTTTAACACGGGTATTTTAGTTGCAGAGAAAAAAAATACAGATTATAATAAAGTTACGCATAAATCAATTATAATACTGTTTTTTACTAATGCAGCCGCTGAAGCTTTATTCGCTAATGTAACAAATGATATGATTAAAGTATCTGTAACAAATTTAACTGATTCTATTATTATTAAAGGATATCCGCATATAATAAATGCCGATGTTGTTTACAATACAATATGGGTAGAAAACGCCAATAAAGAACTAGAATCTAAAGTAGTGCCTTATATTAAAATATTAGCAGATAATATATATGGTGTATTAAATTTAAAATATATAGATCTTAGATATTTATGCTCCGAAAATCCAAATATTTCGCTAAAAATGAATGGTTTAAATTCTGCTAGAGTATCGACTATGTTAATGCTAATGAAAATAGCCAAAACTCATATATCACATATAATGCAAACAATAGATGTATTATTTTATAAAGGTTATGCTATTACCTGCAAATCATCAGGATTCTCAAAAAGAATACCCAATTCGACGCTAATATCAGCTGTTAGTTCTGACCCTAAGGGAAAAATAATAATAGCCGCAAAAGCAAAGAAAGAAGTACCAATATCAGATATAATGTCGCGCCTATTTATGGGGCAAAATTTAGAAATTGGCACCAGTTATTGTAAATTATATTTTAATAATAACTAATTTGATTTTAGAAATATAAATAAAAAAAAATGTTTATAGTCGAATGTTTACTAATAAATATATTATCAACTATTGTAGCTTTTACTGTTTTAGACGAAACTATTATATTTTCATTAATTTATATTAATAATAATTATTTTAATGATAGTTATAATAAATATAGAAATATAGATATCGAATGTGGTAATGATGATAGTATTAATATTAAAATCTATAAAGATTTAAAAAATATTTTAAATTATTTAGCTATTTATTATATGTTTATAATTATATTTAATATTGTTATATATAAAAATATATATATTTATTTATTTAAAACCGATTTTTACTACGATTTTATTAAATTATATATATTAGCTTTAATGATTATAACAAATTTTAATCAATTACATATGAATTTTATAAAATTTTCAATATTACTACTTGAAAGTAATATAACATACACTACAGCTATAATATTTTTAAATATAATACTAGGATCTATTAGATTTATCTGCTATTATTAAATTATAATATAAATATATATTTTTTTTCTATGTTTGTAAATTTAAGCAGAAAAAAAATATTTAAATATTTCTTTTATATAATTAAAAAATTTATTAATATTTTTTATTGTTATTATTTTTAAATTTACTGCTAAAAATTGAGAAAATTTATTTTACTTACTATAGAGCAAAGATAAAAACATTATTAATTTATTTATTCTGTTTATTTATATAATTTTTTTTTGAATTTAATCGTTTTTTATATAAATTATTATTAGTAAAATTTTCTTCTAATTTAAAATTACTATTATATGGCGCAACAGGAAAATCATCATTACGATAAGAAAATTTACTATAAATAGTATCAATAGTAATTAAGTTTTCATTTTCTATTATATTCATTTTTATTATATTTGTTTATATTAAATTAAAATATATAAAAATCAAATATATAAAAATCAAATATATAAAAATTAAATATATTTTTTCGCTATATAGTTTTTGTAAATCAAACAAAAAAAATATATTTTTAATTATATAATATATTTTTTTTTTGTTTTATTTAATTATATTTACATTTTAATTAATTAAGTAATTTTTTAATAATTCTTTAATAATTTTATTATAAAGTATTTTATTAGCACTATTATCATCGTTATTATCACTTTCATTGTGTTTATATAAATACGTTTTTACTAAATTTTTTCCTATAATTTTGCTAAATACTGAATTAAGAGCTTCATCTACACTACATATATCTTTTTTATTATTAATAGCTTTTAAAAACGCCACTCTAAGTATAAAGTCTATATTGCTATAATAAGATTTAAGATTTTTATTTTTACTATTATATTCAATAATATTTTTTGTTAATATCAAATACTCATAAATACTATTAAATTCATTTATTTCAATAAAATTAGTATTATTATTATTTATATTTTTATTTGCTGTTATTTCATATATAGTTTCATTCAAACTATTACCATATATTTGAATTAATATTTTTTCGTATTCAGCGGCATTATCTTTATTATTATTATGCAATTCAATCATTGATTTATCAATAACAATAATCATTTCAAGTAGAGATTTATTATTATTATTATATTTTACTATTTTTTCTGGATATGATGAAAATTGTATAGATAATACGCATGAATGTAAAAACATTTCTTCATCTGTAATAAAAATTCCTTTTAATGATTTTTTAGTATTATATTTAATTTTATTCAAGAATGTCGACCAAAAAATTCTGCTATTATTATTTTTCAATGAGTATAATATAATAGGAGTCCATATTTTCTGTACATATGAATTAATTTCATTTGTTGATTTTGTACAAATACGCAAACTATATATAGAAATAGTTTCATCATTTATTCTAAAATCAAAATCTTTTTTACAGTTTATTTGCTTTAATATATTAATAATATTAATAGAAGATGTTGGTCTTAGAGCGTTATTTAAAATTTTCTTACTAAAATGAGCTTTAGTCATTAAATCTATTAATGATATTTTTTCATTTGCTTCAGTACGTGAAGGATATACATCATTAATAAATAACTCATTATTATATATATTATATAGAACTTTATCATTACTGCCAAAATATAAATACATATTATTTAAATAAATTTTAATATTATTTATTTGATCTTTGTTAGCAGATTTGTTCGCAGAAGTATTTGCTGAAAACATTAACTTTATTTTACATTTATTTAAACATTCTTTTTCCAAAATATTTTCTAAATCAGATTTAATATTCATTATATATTTTTCATTAACCATTATAATTAATATAATTCTTTGTTTACTAATATTTGTTCTTTCTATACAATCACATTGAAAACTAATTTCTTTTTTATACAATTCTTCACTAAAATAGTTTTTAATTATATCGCTTTTACTATTAATATCATTATTATAATTCATTGAAAATTTAAATTCCATAATTAATAACGAATATCCATTTTCTTTGTCTAAAACAGATTTAGAGTATATTCCAGTATTTATATACTGAGGTAAATTATTAACACTATTCCAGTAATATTGGTTGTTATTACTATTAGTAATTTTTCTAATAATATCATAATGAATATTATTATATATTGAAAATGAACTACTATTAATGTATTTATTTAATATTTTTAATTCGCCAATATATACTGTAATATTATTTATCTTATTAATATCTATAATAGTATTATTTTCTAATTTATATATTAACATAGAAGCTTTATTATTACTCTTATCATTTGGATTAACATGATCTATAGTTAATATAATTAATTCTTGCACTAGTAAATATAAATAATACATATCACAGCTAATTAGATTGAAGTTGCATTTATCATCTTGTATAAATCTTACTATTTCTCTCGCTAATTTATATTCATTAGTATTATTAACTGTAACAGAATTTATGATTTTTCTGCTAATATCTTTTAAAAGTGTAAGTTTAATATTTTCCGATTTAAATACATTTTTAACTTCAACTAACAAAATACATCTAGTTGGAACAATAGTCCATGAATCCTTGTATACATTTTCAGTGGTATATAGAATAACAAAACATTCTGTTATTTCATTTTTATAATCGGATTTTAAAATATTATTTAAAGACGTTTTTATTTCTTTAATTGCTAAATCTATTCGTTTAATTTTATCATTTAAATTAATTTCAGTATCATTATCTTCAATATTAAAATATAACTCGAATGTTTTATCTTGCTTATAAGGCAGATAATGCATAAATAAAGTCGATATTATAGATCCGTTATTTATATGATTTGCTACATATTTTATTAAATTATATAATTTTTTATTTTGAGAAGTATTATTTGTATATTTTTTATCATTAAATACATTATATTTATTATCTTTAATAGTCTTTTCGTCATACATAAAGTAAAAAACTTTGTTAATTATTACCTGATTAATAGGAGTATATGCGATTTTATTAATATATTCTTGTGAAAATTCATTTATTATAAGAGTATTTATACACTCGAAAGTATATTCTTTTAATTCAACTTTAAAAAATGATTTTAATGAAGGAAATTCTTTAATAGAGTTATTATACATATCATTAACAAAAATCTTAAAATTTTCTAATGTTTTATCATTTTCGCAAATAAATAACTGAATATAAGTAAATGTCCCATTTTCTCCAATTAATGCGTAATTTAAATAAAATATTTCTTTATTTTCTACTTTGTATTCGCTAATAGCTTTTTTAATATATTCTATATCAAACTGTTTATCAACAGATACATTCTGAGTATTAACACTATTATAAGAGAATTCAATGCATTTAACTAATTCATTATCATTAGTTGCAGTTGTTGAAATAGACATTTTATTTTTGTTAATTTCTTTTAATTTATTAAAAAGACTCATTAAATTTTAAATTTAACTTAGTTTAAATATTTATATTAAAAATCAAATTCATATATAGTAACATTTTCTTTCTTTCTTGCAGAATTAGAAAAAAAATATAATATATAATATGTAATTTATTTATAATAAATTTTTAAATATTACTTCTAATTTATTACATATCTCTTTCTCTAATGTCTTTGAATATTCGTTATATATATTATCATTAGTGTTAAATTTAAATTTAGATAATATACATTCAGCGAAGAATGAAATTAATGTATTAAAATTTTTATCGTATGCTTCTATTAAATTTTCATTATATAATTTAGACTTTTCATCTATATAACCTATATTGAATTTTTTAACATTGTGATCATTTTCTATATTTTTTACTCCATAGTAAAAATTATCAAAATCATAATATAAATTACTAATAGTTATTTCTTTATTTAATTCTAATTTTATTAAAATGTCATTTAAGCAAAATAATAATGATTTATCTGATTTTGTAACAGAAAATAACTCATCAAGAGAATTAATATATATTATTTCTTTATTATCATTTAAATTAGACGGATTAAGATTTAAATAATCATCAATATTATTTTTTTTATCTAATTTTATATAAAATTCATTATTATGTAATATATCTTCTATAATAATTTTAGCGGCATTTTTTAAATTATCTTTGTTTTTTTCTATTATGTTATTTAAAATTTCCATATTTGTAATATAATTACGATTTGTATTTATATTTTTTTTATTTTTTATCGCAACTATAACTTGAGATAATAAACAATCAGCATTATAATCAGATTTATAAATATTACTATAAAGATAATAGTTATAAATAGTTGAATTATTATTATCTTGTGATACTAATAAATATCTATTCATTTTATATAATTAATTTATAAATATTATAATATATTTTAATTTATATTAAATAATTTCAAATTAATTAAAAAAAAAATATAATACTTTTTTACTATATTTCTGCTTGCAGAGAGTAAGATAATATAGAAAAATAATATCGTGTTATTTTTTTCTCTAGAAAAAAAATATTTATATATAATTATAATAGTATGTATATATTAATATTTATATAAAGTTTTCAAACTCTCTAACATAAGTTAAAAATTCATTTTTCTTATTTTTATTTGGATTCCTTGCTATATCTTTTTCTATTTTAAATACATTTGTTATTAATATTTTAATAAAAATTGGCAAGTAAGATGCAATTATCCATAATCTAAATATAGGTGTATTTACTAATGAAAACTGCCTAGTAGCTGCTTCATGATAAAACGTTTCCGAAAATACTATTTGTTTTTTCTTGTCGCCTAAACCAACTAACTGTCTATGTTTTAAATAATATTTATTTATTTTATCTTTTTCTTTTAAATGAATTTTAAGCCTAGTTTTTTCCAAATCGCTCATTTGATTATATTGATTTTCATTATATTTCGCTGTAATTTCACTTGTCGAATATACACTAGGTAAATATTTATGATTATCGTAAAATAAATCTTGCTCAGCTATTGCAGTATAATCTGAAATATTTCTAATGTTACTATCATCTGTTTTATACTTAACTATATGTTTCCAAACTTTAGGATAAATTTTATTTAAAATAGTAGACAGAAATTTATTTTCTGTTTCAGCATTATATAAGCCAGTAATAGTCTTTTGAAAATCATATAAGAATTCATTATAATTAATATGAGACAATGGATCTTTAATTAACTTAGATATTATTCCATATTTATCTTTGAATACTTTTTGCACTTCATTGTTTATATCAGCATCATCATATGTTAATTGCTCTGTTGATGATATTTTTGCTGATTTATTCGGCTGTGGAAAATTTTTAGATAAATTTTTACTTAATTTGTATAACATATTATTTATTATATTATACATTGTATTAGATCTATTAAGAATTGACACTAATGGGACAGATAACATTAAACCAATTTCAGGCTTAATTGGTGGAAATAAACCATTTCTCACTATAACTGCGCATATATTATCTGATAATAAATTCTTTTTATTATCTAAATTTAATAAATCTTCTTTCTTTTTCTTTGTAAAAATTATATTTAGCAGAGAAGAATTTACAAAACTGTTTTTATTTTTGTCTTTAGTATTAACAGCTGTCATTAATCTATTTATATCGCTAAACTCAGATTCAAACATTGGTGATAAATGTGTATAATAGCTCACATCTGATATAAATAATCCGGGAGTATAATTATTAAGCATTAAAGCGTTAGAATTAATTGGTTTAAACTGAAGACTATAATGATTATCATTTTTATTATATATATCATCATTTTTTCTATCATCATTAATTAAATAACTATAACTATCATCTAATAAATTAATACGTGGTAATGACATTATTCCTGTGCCATAAGTATTATTGCTATATAGATAATTTAATTTTGCTTTATATGATATATTAAAGCTTTTTAATATATCATTTACTGTAGAATTTAGCAGATTTTTATCTATGTAATTAATATTTTTTATATATTTCTGATATAATACTAATGTTTTATTAATAAATTCTGCTTTATTGAATGATTCGATTTTTTTATTATTTGTAAAATATAATATTAAGCCTAGTAATACATTTCTTTTCCATAATAATTCTAAATCACTAGATGATGAGACACTTGTTATATTAGAATATTCTTTCAATTTAAACATTTCATTGTTTGCATGAATATAAGGTTTATCTTCAATTGATGGAACAGAAAAAGCTTTATATATTTTTTCTAAGTCCGTTCCTGTAGGCATTTTTCTTGTCAATACAGGTGTTGTTAATGCTAAATAGTAATTTGTATTACATTTTGTTTCATACAATTCAGGAAGAACATCCTTTTTAAATGGATTACAATATTCTTTAACATATTTAGAATGAGGTATTAAATCGTCAATCAAAGTAGGTATTGCTAAAGATAACAGTTTATTATTATTTTCTACGTTATATTCAAAGGACTTATTAATATATTCTTTATTAGCTGATTCTTCTATAAAGCCAATTAAAATATCATCCAATTTATTAACATTTGTTTTAATAGTGTTAAGAATAGATTCGATGTATCTGCGTCCTTGATTGCTATCCATTTTATCATATTTTAATTTTTGCTGGTTATTTTCTTCGCCCACAAATAGATTTGTTCTAAGAATATAAGCAGTTTCAGTTAATGAGCTTGTATTTGTTGGATCAAATGAAAAGTTTATTTTTTCATTCTGGATGTTAAATATAACAGATATAAGTTGTAAATTCTTATTTATTGTTTGTAATTTTTGATGCGATATAGCAAATGAAGATAACATTTCATTACGCCATCTTTCGTTTAAATTTTCTAGTGAAGTTTCATTTCTGATTATAGGATTAACAGCGGCGTTACACATATTTCCAATCAAATAATATAAACTTTCTAGTACACTTGTATTTTCATTAACTAAACCAAACTTTAAAGCATGTGTTGTAGTTCTAATACTGTATTTATTTGCTGGATTAAGTATTGATTCATAATAATCAACATATTGAGATGGATAAATAATCTCAAACATATTATGATGTTCTGCTTTTGGTGTGTAATAATCATAACTGCTAAAATTATTAATATTAATAAAAGGATTATTAAAACTATTTTTATTTCGCAACATAGTTTCGAATATACTTGAATTTACTTTAGATCTTAAATTCTCAGTAGAGAAACACATACCATCTACTAAAAATTGATTAATACCACTACTATCTATTTTAGAAGGAGCAGTATGAGAAATAGCATCAAAGTAATTATACATTTTTAAGATTGTTTCTTTGAAATCTATTTTTTCTTTTACTTCATTTGAATAAGAATATATAGCTTTTAATTGATTTATTTCATCTTCATTTATATTAGTATTATTTATATTAACTAATTTAGCTAATTCTATATTATTTATATCTACATTATCAAGAGATAAAGTATAATTAATTAAATCTTGATTAGATTTTCTAATGTTCAAAATAGATTTTAAATTTTCCTCTATTCTATCGCTACATTCTTTTAGTTTATATTCATCAGCTTTAATTTTTAATATAATATCTTGCGTTAATTTATTAAATTTTGTTTTAACGTCATCATTTTCTTCTTTTATATTAATATATTTATTTGTAATATTTTTAACAAAATTAATAGTGTAAGTTAATTCATAAAGAGAACATATATTTTCACTATTCAATAAATACATATCGTCATCATCATCTTGATTATATTGTTTAATTTCCTTACTATAATAAATACTTTCTGGAAATTTTTCATTTGTTACATCACCAAGTATATTACTATTAAATATTGATTTTACTTCATCGGATGAATATTTAGTATTTTTCGCTATATAATTTATAGCATCCGATGAAATAATATTTGCAATATTTGGTTTTATTTCTTTTTTATTTAACTTAATAACATTGCCCGAAATATCTATTTTATTAAATATATTATTATACGTATTATTAACGTTATTAATAAGGTCAAGAACTAACCTATATCTATTAATTAAATCAAATTTTTCATTATAATCGTTGTCATCTCTTGGTAAATTTACATTATTAGCATGATTTTGATAAGCGTCTAATAATCTACCTTCAAGAATTGTTATTTTATTATTAATATCATTTATATCAACTCCAGGATTATTTAAATTTCTCCTTAATAAATCAATCATATTTCTTGTATCTACAACGTATTTTTTATACTCTCTATAATTGTTTAAATCCATTTCATAGCTTTGAATATTATTAATAAATGGATTTATATAATAATCATTTATAGTTATGATAATTATATTATTTACTTCTGTATATTGATTTTGATTTATATCTATATTTAATACAATATTTAAGATTTCAATTAACAGATCTCTATAATATTGGACAGAATTAGGATAATTTATAACACTTTGAATAACTTTCTCAAAATTGTCTGCTAAAATAGATATAAACATAAGCATATTATAAAAAATCACTAGTGAAGAATATTTAAAATTATTATTTTCTGAATTTATAATACTGTTAAGTTTATTAATCATATCTGTGAAGTCTATATTATTATAAAATCTAACGTTTAATGAGTGAATAAAATTAACTGTATTATCATAATATGTATATATATTATTTAACTGATTATTTTGTAATTTATCTTTAATATTTACAATATTTATATCTAGTTCGTTAAATACATTTTTTAAGCATTTATTGTAATAATATAATATTAAATAACCGAATACTGTAGGATATTTATTTATTAAATTACTATCATTAGAACTATTTTGCAATTTAATTAGAATTAATTTATTATCAGATATATTCTTTTTAATATTATCTGCTTCTATTTGTAATTTAATTAATTTGTTGGCTTTATTATTATCATCTATATCTGATTTATTTTTAAATTTTTCCAAATAATCCTCATAATTTTTAGGTAAATTATTATCTATATTATCTATTTTATTTAAATGAAGTAGTGGCGTCACAAAATCTGGAAACAATTGAGTATATCTTACATTATCTACAAAGATATTCTTTAATTTATTTAATACTCCAGTGAATACAGTCATATATGCTGCGTCATTTCTAGAGGCAGATTTAATAACATCTGCTAAAATTTTATTAAACTCAAAGAAATATCCACAAGTAGCATTTTTAAATTTATTATCATTATAGGATTTATAATCAATAGCAGATTTAGTATATAAATTATTATCACCGTAAGTAGGATTATATGTATTTAATAAAGCTGTTCTACGAAGATCATAAAATTCTCCAAACTTAATTGCCGCGCTAGTATCAAATACTCTAAATCTATCTACACTATTTGTTGTATTCAATCTTCTGATAAAAATACCTGAATGTTGAGAACTAGTCATATTAGTCATTAAATAAGTATATAATTTATTAAATATATTTATATTTTCGTTTGATTTAGTTACAGATTCTATATTTTCTGAATAATATTTAACGAAAATTTGCTTTGAAGAAATATAATCTTTGTTTTTCACACTTATAGTATTATTATAATCTCTATCAGTATTAACTATTTCTATATTTCTATCTATAATAATATTATCTTTTCTCTCATTAATAGCTCTAACTAAATTAATAGAATTTTCTTTTTCTATAAGTTTTATTTTTTTGCAATTGGTTAAATTATTAATAGATTCATTAATGGTTTTATTAGCGAATTTTTCTGCCTCAGTAATTGCATTAACATTATTTACATCGCTCAATAGAGTATTTAAAACTTCTACTATATCGCTAATTTTAGCATTATCATAGGTATTGTTACTACCTGTAAGTTTATTGCTATAAATAGCAGCTAAAAAATTATTATCTAGAAAAGAATTAGCTATTACTTTTAAATTAGTTAACATATCTAAATGATTTTGTAATATTTTACGTATAGTATTAAATGAAATTTTTACTGCTTTAGTATCTCTAGATATAAATACATCAATAATACCATCTTTACTGTCTTTAACGCCAAATTCATTATCAGCGACTATATTACCATAAATTGCAAGCATATCGCATATTCTGCTATAGCAGTTAAAAGGATCCATAATAATCTTTAGATAATTATATAAAAATGATCCTTCATTTTTACATTCTTTTACTATATTTTTTAAATTATTATCTACTCTATCTCCATCATTGCTTCCATCTGCATTTGTTATAAGAAAATCTTTTACGTTAGATTTATTAATAAGATGTTTTATAAAATCTTGAGATAAATCATGACAATCTGTAGATTCATTTAATATATAATGAAATTTATCTAATCCATTAAAATCTAATATTTCTTGATAATTTAGCTCAGAAGAAATTATAGGCAGTTTAATAAGATTAAATGGTGAATTTAAAATATTATATATATTTTTCTCTGTATCATTAAATAAATTATATCTTGCTTTTATAGTGGCATTATTTGGATTTATTAAATTTAATATATCTCGTTTAATATAAAAACTATTGAAATTTTCTTTTATAATAGGCGCTGTATATCTTTCCAGGCGATTGCTAAATTCATTAAATCTAGATATTCTTCTAGTAGATGGACGATAAATATTATAAGTTTTATATTCTTCTTCATCTAGCCTTAATCTAAGAGGGGTATTTATATCTATTATATCAGGTACTTGAATTTCTTCAGAGAAAACAGCAGGATAGAAATTATTCTGTTTATTAAAATAATTACTTTCAATATCTTTGAAACTAGATATAGAATGAATTAAATTAGATAATTGACTTGTGTCCAAAGTAAATAACATATTTGGATCTTCGGGTATCGAACGACCATATATATTAGTTAAAATATATGCCAAATATTTAACAGATGATGATGAAAATGTACTAACTACTTTAACAACAGAATTCAAATAAAATATAGCAGAAGTTAGAGTAGTATATATATTTTCATGAACAAACATAAGTTGATCTGTAAATATATCATTAAAATCTTCTGTATTTAAACTATTAAATATAATTTCTATTTTGTCATTAATATTTGTTTTCTTTTTAATCTTAATTTCATTAGATTTTTTTAGTTTATAGTATCCTTCTATTTTTTTGCTAATATCGTTTAAGTCAGAGAAATTTATAGTTTCCTTGAAATTCTCTAATATTCTCATGTCACGTTTATCTAGTTTGGCATTTCTTAACATATCTGTAAATTTCTTTGATTCTGAATCAGTAGAAAATTTAAATTCTTCTTTAGTATATTTTCTAGAAGCTAGTCTAGATTGTGGCAAATTACTAATTAGATTAGGATCTATATATCTTTCTCTTAGACTAATGTCATCAGAATCAACAGATGTTATAAATTCATTTCTTTTATTTATATATGTTTTTATTAGATCCATATTAATATTATCATTTGAAGTTATATCAATAAATGATTCAGATATAGTATCTTTAAATCTTGTATATATTATTGTATTTTTACCAAGTTTCTTAATTATACTATTTATTTCATTTATGAAAAATAGTTTTTCGTTATTTGTCATTTGAATTAAATCATCATTAGCAATATTAGCTTTTTTATTGTTTATATTATTTAAATAGACCTCAAGCAGTAAAGTAATAAGGCCTTTAAATTCATTTTCGATATGTGGTATAATTAATCTAGAATTTTTTACTGGAAATTGGCTAGAATTATATTCTGGAGGTTGCGCTATATTAGAGGGTTTATAATCAGGATTTGTTTTACTATACGCATTATATGGTGGCAAAACAGTATTATCGTCGCTGATATCATACTCACCAATCATTTGATAATAATAATTAAATAATATTAACATATCATGATAGAAACTAATATTTTCATCTACAAACTCTATATTTTCATCATTTATATCCTCATCATTTATTGCGCCGCCGCTTATAGTGTATACTCTACTACTGCAATCATTATTAGCTTTACCTCCTTTAATTTTATTTTTATCTTTATTTTCATTTAATTTATACTTCATTAATTTTTTAAAGTATCTAGCCCAGCCAACAGCCGCTAATCCATCTTTCATTAGCGGCGTAAAGTCGCGAGGATTTAATGATTCTAAGTCGGTAGGATATTTATATTCTGTTAGTGCTTTATATTCTTCATCTGTAAATAGCGGTTTTCTTTCTTCTTTATTTTTTTCTTCTTTATTTTTTTCTTCTTTTTCTTTAGCTTTTGCTGCTCCGGCGCCACCAACCATTACTTTAGCATTCTTTATAATATTAATATCATCTATATCTGCATCTCCAATATTACCTACTTTATTCCATAGCGGAAGAATAAAATTAGCAACATATACTCCAGCAATAGCAGTTAAAGAATGTATACATATATTAGCTACATTTCTAAATACACCTACACCATAAAATGGCGATCCTGGCAGATCACTATCTTTATCCAATATTTCATCAATATTAAACATCTTCAATCCGTTATTAATAATAGTCATATTTTTATATCTAGACCATAATTCTCTAGACGGCGCTAATTCGTATATTATATCTTTTGTTAGCGGAATCATCACACAAGAATTACTAAATTCGTATTTGGTAGTTTCAAAATCTAACATATTATTTACATTTGCTTTATAGGCGCCATTAAAGCGATCATTCATACTATAAAATAATCCAGCATTTAAATATCCTATTCTATAAGCATTAGGATATAAATTAGTTTTTACTACATCAATAGCAGCAGTATTATCAACTATGTTGCTGCTATTAATAATAATATTATTAGACAAATCCAATATTTTATCAAAAATATTAGTATTAAATCTATTTATTACAATGTTGCCGCAAGAATCAATATCATTTCTAAATATATGCGAAAATTTAGAATATCTTGCTGTTATATTAACATCGACTATATATAAATTAGCGATATTTATTAAATTGTATCGAGCAGCGTGTGGTGATATTTCATTGTTATAATTATATAATGTATCTAGCTGCAAATTCTCATTACTACCAGCAATTTTAAATACTAAATTAGATAATCTATATTGAAATATATTTTCATTTAAGAGATTTCTTTTAAAATTATTATAATTAATTATATATGGAGAATTATTAATACCATTATCATTATAATTAACATTATTTCTTGTTCTTGTTGAGCCAATTCTATAAGGTATTCTAAATTCGCAATTTTCGTCTAAACTATATAATTTATCATTATCTATATTAACAACATCTAACCGAATAGTTTTTAAATTATCATTAGCGGCAATATAAATATTGACTGGAATATTATTAAGTTCTAATAAGAATATATCATCTAACGCATGTTTCCTAAGCATGAATTTATATTTATTTTCGCTAAAATTATTTATAAAATTTATTCTTGCGTTGTTTATTTTTTGCTTTATATTATTATATTGACGGTAATTATTATACATATCTCCAAATCTACTCATTAAAGACATATCAATACAATCTGTTATATCATCGACAGGAGGAATATTTATATTATCATAATAACAATATGGTTTAGATGTATATTGACTGCTAATATTAAAAATTGTTGAATAAACGTTATTAACAATATATTTATTTGTTATACATACATTAGTGTTATTAGTAAGAGAAGCATAATCAATATAAGTTAATTTGCAGTCATAATATTCTAAATCACGTATTTTCTTCGGAACAAGACTAATATAATATCCAGTTTCGCTATATATATCATGTAACTTAAGAGATAAAGTTGTATCTGCTTTCAAAGTATTAGAATCATTTTTACCATAGCAGATGTTAAATATATTATATGATTTGTAAAAAGAAAACAGCACCATAAAATCATGTATATTTTTCTGAAATTCATCGGCTATACTTTTATTAATATTCTTGTTTAGCAGTTTATTAATAGATAATATCATATTAGAATAAACATCTAAAATAGGTATAAATTCATCTCTTATTTTATCAAAATTTGATACTATTTTAATTACTTTATCTGGAAACATTAATTTATTTATATATGGCGGCAAGACACCACTAATCATACCATCTAAATTATTAATATAAGGATTAGATATTAATTTATTTAATCTATCTTGCTCTGCAACTACAGTTGTTTTTCCTTTAATGTCAAATCCGGATTTCATCATAATAAGTCTAATAAAACACTCCTTGTATTCAGATAAAACTTCAATATCATCTAACATTTCAGCGTAAACAGTCTCTACATCACTATTCATAACTGTATTATAGCGCGGGTGTTTTGAATTTGATACTGTATTATAATTATCCAAATTTTTAATAGAAGCTGCATCATCAATAGTAACAGGTAGATTATAAATTAATCTGTTAAGATTGTTATAAAATTTGTTTGAGTATAAAATATTAGCAGTTGTATACATTTTTAATACATCTTTAGAACTAGCAGTTAAAAGCTGCTCATCTAATTTAAACGAATTAATATTAATTTCGCCTAACATAAGATTTAATTTTTCGCAGCTCCATATTGCTTTTTTTGCAGAATCTAATAACATATTATTATATTTTATTATACATTCGCATTGTTTTTTATGAATTTCAGCTAGTTCGTTATTAGCGGCAAAAATAGGTTCATTCATTACTTTATTTATACCTTCATTAGATTTATTTATATAAGAAGTCATTTCTGTTATTGTATTAGCAATTGCTCGACCGCTAAGTTCTATATTTGTTTTAAAAGCATTATCGTTGGCGTTTTTTGTAAATGAATTAGAATTTGATAATAAACTTTTTTTCTGCTCAATTCTAGCCATAAGTATATTAGCTAAATCTTGTGGACTTACTATATCTGCATCTACTAATGAATCGCGTCCAATAGCAAATCGCTCACTGGTAGGTGCAGAAAATTCGTTAGATTGTTTAATTATATCTAATTTAACGTAATCTTCAGAATTACTAGTATTAATATTTTTTATTTTAGTTTTATCTTCTATATTTACAAAAGGTTTATCATTATTAGTTTTATTATCACCACTAGCAGCTCCGCCGCTAACAACTTTTTTATAGACATTAATTAATTTATTCTGGTTTAAATTTTTAATTGGATATTCTTTCTTAATAATATTTGTTCCTTCCTTAATAGTATCTTTAATATCCTCAATATTTTTAATTACCTTATCTAAATTATCTTTATTCTTTGCAAAATCTTTCAGCTCAATACAAGCAACTTTAATTTGCTCTAAAGCAAATAAATATCCTTTAGCTAACGTAATAGAATCTGTATTTGTCGTATAGTTTAGAATTGCATAACATATATTTTTAATACGTGATATATCAGGCATTGATATTAGCGCATTAGAAATAGCATTAAATTGTTTATCTGAATCCATTATAGATATATCAAAAGCAGAATTATTTAATGAATCGCTGATTAAAATTTCTATATTTTTTAGTAGTGAATTATGCTTAGTGATTAAAGATTTCTCTATCATCTTAATAACAAATTTAGATGATGTTTGATCTTTTTTATCAATTACATCAATAACATCATCAAAATCAATAAATCTAGCGCCGCCTATTTGAATATCAATTTCTTTTTTAATATCATCTGTAAAAGTTGGCTCAACGAAAAAGTCCATAAAGTTATTTAATTTAACTATATCCTGACCTGTTAATTTACCTTCAGATTGCAGTTTAATAAACTTAGTGCTAACTTTTTCTTTAAAGTCTTTATATTCGCTGCTTTCTTTATATTCTTTATAACTCATATTAATTTCTTGTAAAAATTTGCTAATTATCCTAGCAGTAATAGCTGTATCTTTAGTCATCTTTAGTATATCTAGTATACTGTTAGTATTAATATCATACTCTGTAGATAAATCTTTAACAACATTAACATAAGATTGATCGAAATCATCAGCATTTTCTAACAAGTTTTTATGATTGCCGATAATTTCAACTAAAGTTTTAGTATATTTATTTATTAAATTATTTTTTAGCAGCAGAATAGCTTTAGTTGTTTCTTTTTCTTCTTCAGGCATATATTTATTTATAATATCTTCTAAGTATTTATCTGTTGCTTTCTCTACTATTTTCTGATTTTTAATTAATATTTCTATATCTTTCATTTTATCAATAAAAGCAGTTTTAATTTCAGGTATAATCAGCGATAGTCCCTGAATCGACTGCAGAAGTATTTTATTTGTATCGGTTTCAGTAATACTAAGTAAACCTTCATCATTAATAGCTGTTTTTATATTTTGTGCAATATTTTCTATTGTCTTTTTAATTTTTAGATTTTCTGGTTTATAACTTACAATAGTGTTAATAGCATTTATATAACCTGCTAAACGATTAATAACATTTTCTTCTGTAATGCTATCAATATCTGGCATATTATTATTTAACTTTAATTCTGTTATTACTGGCTTCAATATAGAATGAAGCAGTTTAAGCATTTTTACTAAATTTGTTTTAGGCAGCTTTATTTCGCTGTATACTCTGGCTAATAGCCGCGATATATCAAATTCATTAGTATCATTATAATAACCTTCGCCGCCTGACAGAGTATTTTCTACAATTGAGCTTATTTTTCTTCCTTGATCTTTAGCAAAATTTAGTGCATCGCTTTTAAGCTCAACTCCATAATTTGCTACTCCTCTTTTAAAACTATTAAAGATACTCATTTTATTATTACTACGAGTATTTTATATATAAAAAAAAATATTACAATATTATCTTTAAGTAAAATTATTTTTTAAACTTTTAATTCTTTTTTCGTAATTTATCAGATATTTTTCAAAAAATGGATTTGTCATAATATTACCACCACGTTTACTTAATATTAGTTTCTTAAAATAAAAATAATCATAATTATTATTAGTATTTGTATTAATAAGATAAGCAATAATAATTGCTACACTACGATTCATACCGGCGGCGCAATGTATTAATATTTTTTTATTATTAAATATTTTACTATTTAAATGACCGTATATACACCAGCAGATTTTAAAAAGATTAATATCATTAAAATTAGCAGAATTATTTGAATCGCTTAAACAGTATAATACATGATTTACTTTATCTTCTAATCTAGCGCATTTTTTATTATATTGATTATTATTTATTTTAATTTCGCTAAAATAATTATTAAATTCATGTTCAGTTATAACACTAATTATTAATCCAAATTTATTTGATTTAGCGCATTCAATTGCAACAATAGCATTACCTAAATATATATTCTCTTTAATTTCAATTGGTTTTTTTATAAAAGTTAAAGGGCTAGTATCAATGCTATACATTCTTTTTTAATAGTAATTAAAAATAAAATTTATATATTTATTCTAATTTGATTTTCTATTACATATTTATTAAATTAAATTTAAATATGGCTTGTAAATCAAATACAGATTATTCTATTACATCTGATCAATATAATAAGGATAATATTAAAATAAAATGCGAAATTGCTAAAAAAATAACTAATGAATTAAACAAAATAAAAATTTCTATAAAAAAAATTGCAAAAAATAAACCATTAATCGTTAAAAATTATAATACAATTAGTTTAGAAGAAGAATTTTATACTCGCCATGTAAAAGATTTAAATATTGCTGATTATAATTCATCTTTTCCAGTAAAAGCAATTAATGAAAAATTTTTAATAATTATTATAAATGATAAAGTTCGAATGAATTATACTTACTGTAATTTTAAATTAATATTTCAAGGAAAAGAAAATAAAATACATTTTAAATTCCACGCTAAAGCAGATAATAACTTAATAAATGAATTATATTATATAAATAGAATAAATTCATCAATAGCGCAAACTACAATATTCACTTCTATTAATTTTAAATATAGTATAGTAGATAATAATTACTCTGAAAAAACAAAAATTGAATTTATTTCATATAACACTAATGATAATAATAATACTAATTTTTATGAAGAAATGCTAAAGAAAAATATAAAATATAAACAAATGCTAAATAATAATAATTATAAAATTTTAAATGATATAGGAATAATAAATTATCCTATAGAAATAAAATCTTATCTACATAATTTAGCTTATGAAAAATTCTCGCAGTTTATAGAAAAAATAGTTAATTTAAGCTCTAAATCAGATTATATAGTAATTGAAAATAATGAAATATTTTTAAATAATAATATTAATCATTATAATGTTGTCGAATATATGCGCAATAAATTAAAAAAATATATTAATGACCTTATATTAAGCGGAGAATGTTCATATAATAAAATAAAATCAACCACATTATATTTAATGATTAATGCTGGAAACTGTAATATATTAGAATCTATAAAAATTGTAAAGTAATTAATCTTATTAACACGCAAATTATATTTATTTTTTCTATATAAAGCAAATGTCTAATCTGTCTGACCAAGCAATAGACACTTTGATAAATTACTTAAAACAAAAAAAGTTAACATATATTTTAGATAAATTAAATAATATTAATCTGCTAAGTAAACTACGGCGGCGAAAAGGAGATTATATATTAGATGTTTTCGCGCCACCAGTAAGTTTATTTGAAGAATTTCATCCAGAAATGTTATATGTATTTAACAATGAAACTGAAAATAAAAAAAAATCTAATTATCCAGACTTGCAATTAGAATCTAATACTATTATATCTTGGAGCAAACCAGTAACAATATTCGATAATACTCTTCCTAGCGCGAAAAATGAAGATGATTTAATAATAATACCTATTAAAATATATTTATATAATGGTAATATTAAAACAGACAGTACAACATATAAACCTAATATTGGATCTTCGGAAAAGGATACACAAAAAGTATCTACTAAAATGTTAATATCTAGTGTAAGAAATGGCAATGGTTTTAACTGCGGCGTTCATTTTGATGGATATTCGCTGCGAAAGTTATTAACTTCATGGATAATATATGAAAGTAATGATAAAAAAGAAATTAATATTATATATAATTTAGCAGCATCTTTAATTAAATATTGCTTTGGCTGGGGCGAAAAAGAATCAAATACTTCTTTAAATTATAATCTTCTTTTAGGTGAGATATTGTCTTATTCACCTTATGTTACTATACTATCTTTAATTGCTCCTTGTGTAGGTCTATTAAGCAATACAGAAATAGAAAAATGGGATGGATTATTTGATAAATCTGTTTCAGGCAAAACTGTATACGAACAAGTATTAAAAACTCTGCTAAAAAATAGCAGAATAGTAAATATTACGCCGAATTTTTCCTCTGTGGAAAAATTAATTGATGCTTATATGTCTTTCTGCGAGAAAAGATATAATAATATCTTTAAAGATAATGAAGTAGCAGCTTGTAGTATGTTAGTAACAGATATAATGAGATTTTATCTTCTTAGCGGTAAAAATACTCCAGAATTATCTAATTTAAAACATTTTGTGCTTGAAATATATGCTCTAGAAAATATCAATAAAAAAATTTTGCTAAATAAAATGGCAAAAAAAGAAAGTATTAATAGTGAATTTTTTAGTAATTTTTATAATAGCGATCTTGTTTTAACTACTATTAATAACTCTGCAAATAATAAAGATAAAGAACAAGAAGAAAAAGATTCAATTGAAAAAACTTAATATTTTCTTAATTAGGCGAGCAGTGATAAATTTTAATTAATTATAAATAAATTAAATGGCTCAAGTTAATATTAACAAAGAAGAAAATAACGGTTGTATACATATTAGATGTCAAAATTGTGGCAAATATTTGCCGCATTATATTTATTTATGTACTCTAAATGATGCAGAAAAAAGAAAAGAAATTTCTAAATTGTTTAAAGAGTCAAAAAGTAAAACACTAGAAAATAATTATGATATATGCTGTTTAATATACATATCTCAAGTTTATAGCCATTTTGTGCAAAATAATATACCTAAACCTAAAATTATTATATAGAAAATTTATATATATTTATATATTGTTATTATTTTGAAAGAAATTTTATTTTTTTAACATAACTTAAATATTAAATAATGACTAACAATGATAATATACAGTTTCTTAATTTTTATAGATGTTTAAATAATAATAATGATAATAATAATTTAAATCCTATGGATATAGAAATAATATTAACACCAAAACAAAATAATATAGAAAATTCAATATCAGATATATTTAATATCGATAATTATACTAGATTTATTTATAATCAATATATGATAGCGCGAAATAGTGGTGTTATAAATATGAATAACTATAGAATTATATCTTTTATTAGCGATGATAAAAAAAATGAAAAACCAAATAAAAAAAACCAGCTACAGAAAATTATTGTAAAAAAATTTAATATTACTTGGAATTTATTAAAACCTATTCCTACAAATGTTTATAATAATAGCGATTATTTTCAGTGTGAAATTATAAATAATTATATATTAACACCAGAAATATTAAAATTTACAGTGCAAATTCTTGGATATTTTATTCTTCAAAAACCTTTTAATGAAATAGAAAGTGCGCAAATATCTACTAGTAGTAAATCATCTAAATTAATTTTTCTTGCTAACAAAGAAAATATTAACACTGAAACACGACTTTTTCTTAATAATATCGGCTTAAATTTACTTCATGAATTTAATAATCATTTAATAAATAATAATAATATAACTGATGTTAATGATAAAAAATTAAGAATTGGAGGTTATTCAAGTATAAATTATAATTCTGAATCAAAATTTATTAAATTTAAAATTAAAGCAAATCCTAAATATAATAAAAATGAAGATGGAACTTCATCTATAGTATATAATGAAAAAGATCAACCAATTATTTTTAATAATGATAAACAGTATTATAGAATTCCATCTCATACATATTTTTCTTATTTAGATCAAAATTCAGATAAAAGAATAGATTTAACGGGGCCAAATAGTTTAATGGTTCAAACATATGAAGATTTATTACAAGCTTATAATAATAATACTTATGGTCACTGGTCTTTAACATTTATAATGCCTTCATTAGAAATATCTAGCGATTGGGTAGATGTAAAAAAAATTTTAATATCTGCTTGTAAATTACGTGATGAAAAAGCTTATGTTGCGCCAAATTTAAATATTCCTTATTATTAAATAAAAACTTTAATTATATATTTATATTTATTAATAAATATTTTTTTTCTGCTATCATGAAAAACAAGAACAAATAAAAATGCTAAAAATTAATTCTACTATTTATCATTATGATTATAATAATAATTTAATGTTTATATTTTTTAGAAAAAAACACAAAACGTTACATTCATCGCCGTGTTCTTTTAGTTTAAAAAATATAAGAATTAGAAGTGCTAATGATATTATACGTTTAGCTAATGATAAAATAGATAATTTTTATGATAGAATAGCGACAAAAAATGAATTTAATAATATCATTAATACTTTCGAAATACTAATACTAGCAGTTAAATATACTATAAACACTGATTTTATTAGTGTAACTAATATTGATAAAGATTCATTTAAATATATTCCCCAATTAGTATTATTCAATTCGTTAAATAATGAATTATATAATTATAAACTTAAAATGAATATATATGTATTAAATTCTAAATATAATAATATTAATCTGCTTTTATTAAATGATGAAATTTATTTTGAAACAAAGAATAGTAATAAATTTATTACATTAGGAGCCAAAAAAAATATAAATTGCTATGATTATTATCAATACAGAGTAAATTTAGAATACAGACGATATATTGAAATGTTTAGAAAAAATAAATTTAATACAATTTTATTTAAAGATGCATTATTTACGTATAAAAATTATAAATATGAAATAAGGAATAATTTAGAAAAAGATATATTATTTGTTTATAATTTTATACTTTAGCGAAATTAAAAAATTTTTCCACTAATTAGTAAATAACTTATTTCTTTTGTTTCTTAATATAATTATATTATATTTTAATTTTCCAAAGTTTTATTAATTATTTTATATTAATTTTTTCTAATGTAAATAAATTACAAATACTTGTTATTTTTTTTTAATAAAAGATTTATATAATATTTCTAATAACATAAACAAATTATAAATTATAAACAGATAATAAAAAATATAATTTATATATTTTTTAGTAAAATATTATATATATATATATTGTAAATAAAGATTTTTATAAATAAATTTTATTTTATTAAATTTTTCTTAATAAATTACCACAACTGATAAATTTTTTTTTACGTTTTTCTTCAGTAATTTGATCAAGAAAATTATTACAATATGGTGGCATTTTATATATAATTTTTAATGAATTATATATAGAAGGTTTATCTATTAAAATAGTTAATAATCTGTCTAAATCAGTAGAATAAAAATTTATTAATATATCATTAAACATAGATTTTATATATTCAGATGTATACTTATTGAAATCATTTAATTTTAGTTTTTTTATTGTTTTATTTTCTCCTAAATTTATACATTCTAGATCATAGTTACTTGTTTCTTCTAATACATTATTAATAGGTATTTCTATTTTATTATCATCAATTAATCGAGATGAATTATATAATATTGAATAATTTCCCATACATATTTGTGTAATTTTACCAAATGGTTTATATAATTTAATTGTTTTACCTAATTCAAATAATTCTATATTTAAATTATATAAAAGATAATTTAGCATTTTATCATCTAATTCATCGTTACACATATTATAGTATAAAGCTAAATTTTTATTATTAAAATCGTCTATAATTTTTTTTTTAATATCATCTAAATTTATATTTTCTTTTTTATATATAGTTGCTAATTCTATTAATATATTTGTATTATATTCAATTATTTCTTTATTTTTTTCTTCTATTATATTAGCATCATTAATAAAAACAGATGTATTTTTTTCATTAGACATATCAACAATAAAAACTTTTGAAGTAATATATTGCTGTTGTTTTTTGTTATTTTTATCTTTATTTTTAATTGTAACTTCATTTAATAAAAATCCATTATTTTTTTCAAAATCAGATTTAGATACAAGAAAACTATTAACTATTTTCATTTTTATATATTATTAATTATTTGAATTATATATTTCAAATAAAAAAATATATCTAAATTAGTAAAAATAATTACTATATTTTAATTTCTATAGCGAATTTTTAAATATTATTATTGAATTTATATTTATACAAATATATAAAAATATTAAAAATAAGCAAATATTAATAATTATTTAATTATTTATTTATAAATTTATTAATAGTTCTTTTTATTTTAAAAAATTATTTTTTTTTATTTAATACGCTTAGCGAATTTTTTAATCTAAAGTGACAACAACATAATAATAATTATCTAATAATGTTATTTTATTTAAATATCTATCTGCAGAAAGTGATTAAATAGCCGATTTTAAATCATATAATTTATTATTTATATTATCTTTGCTAAATATAATGATTATTAACAAAAGATAAAATTTTTTCTATTACATATAAGTAAAATCCTTTATTAAATTGATTTATAATACTTTGTTTAAATTTATTTAAATTTTTATTATTATTTTCTATAAATTATTTTTAATTATTTCTAAATTTTATTTAAAGACAGAATTATTTTAATTAAAAGTACCAATATAATATTATTATTGCTATTTATTTTGAATAAAGCGTCTTTTATACATATATTTTAAATAATTATAAATATTAATATTATTCATTGTATTAATTTTATTTATATTGTTTTACTTGCAATAATAAATTCGAATTATATATATTTTATAATTTTTATTTTTTCTTGCTAAATTATTTATTAATTTATTTAAAATAATATTAAAAAATAAGCAGATATAAATAAATATAGCAAAAAAAAATAATTATTTAATTATTTTTTTTTTAATAATATTTATTATATTTAATTTAATTTTTTTTTAATAATATTTATTATATTTAATGATACTGTGATTTTAATATAGACGCAATAGATTTAGTACTGATTAATGATAATTTGTATAATATTTTTTTATATTCTATAATATTCATTTTTTCTTTATTATTATTATTTAATAAATTTATTATACTTTTGGAATTAATTAAAATTTCAATTAAAGCTCCTAATAATTTAATACAATTAGATTTGTTATTATCTTTAGATAATGCTAGTTTATTTTCTCCTAAAGTTATATATTTTGAAGTTTCATTATCAGAGAAAAATTTATTTTGTTTATATAATTTAATAGTTAGTTTTAAATCATATAATATATTATTTGTACTATATATTAAATTTAATATATCTTTGTTTTTAATATCGTCTATATTAATAGTTTTATTATTATCGGAATTTAAACATATTACATATAGAAAAAATTTGCTATTATTAAACTGTTTTATAATACTTTTTATAATTTCATATAAATCTTCTTCACTATAACCTATAGAAGCTAATTCTATTATTTTTTTTGTATTACTTTCAATTTCTTTATAATTTTCTTTATATTCTGTACTATAATCAGATGTAAAACTATGTTTATTATCTTTTAACCCAATACAAAAATGTAAAGGATAAAATTCATTATTATTATCTTTATAACTTTCTATTGCTATACCTAATTTTTCATTATTAGTATCTTTGAAAAGACTATTCATAATATACATTTTTATTTTATAATTATTGATAATAAATTCAAATAATATATTAACCGCAAATATATTATATTATAAAAGATTTTTATATAAATATATTTTATCTAATTATTTATTAATTATTTAAAATAATATTATTAAAAAATAAGCAGATATAAATAAATTTAACAAAAAAAAATAATTATTTAATTATTTTTTTTATTTAATTAATATTTTATATAACATATTTGTTGTAATCTATATTTAATAGTAATAATTTAATTATTTTTTTTTATTTTATTATATAAAGCTTAATTTTGTTAATAAAATTTTATAATATTTAATATTGGATATAACATATTTGTTGTAATCTATATTTAATAAGATTATCATCTAATAATAATAATTTTATTAGTATTTCCATACATTTCATATATTTATTTTTATTTTTTTTATCTGTACAGTCAAAAGAAAACTTTTTAGTATTATAATAATTAAATTCTTTAGAAGGATATTGTTTATTTTCATATATTCTATGTAATAAAATTTTTATGCCTTTTAAATTAATTAAAACTTCAATTAAAACTTCTAATAATTTAATATTATTATAATCATTTTTATTATTATCTGATGGTAATGTTAATTTATTTTTCCTAAAGTTATATATTCTGGAATTTCTTTATCAGAAGATAATTCAAATTCTTTATATAATTTAATATTTAAATTTAAATCGTGTAATAAATTATTTGCCTCATATATTGATTTTAATATAACTTCATCTTTAATTTTATCATTTACACATCTTATATATAAGAAAAATTCGCTATTATTAAATTGATTTATAATACTTTTTACAATTTCATGTAAATCTTCTTTACTATAATTTTTAGACGCTAATTCTATTAATTTTCCTGTATTATTTTCTACTTTTTCATTAGTATTTCCATACATTTCATATATCTATTTTTTTTGTTTTTACATTTGCAGTTAGATATTTATAATTTATCTACTTAATAAAAATAACTATAAGTTTCTATTAAATTTAAATCATACGATGATAATAATGTTAATTCATATAGTATTTTTCTACATAATATAATTTCTTTTATAGTTTCATCATTTTCTATACAATATGTACAAAATTTTTTAATTTCATAACATTTATGACAAAAACAATATAAAACATGATTTATACCTATTTCGTTAAAAAAATCAATTATATTTTCTGAACAAATTAACACTTCAATTAAACTACATAATAAACAATCATTATCATTATCTTTATTAATATATTTAGATGGTAATATTGTTAAATCTTTCCCCAAAGTTATATATTTTGAAGTATCATTATTATAAAATAATTTAATAGATACACCTAAAGTAAATAATAAATTATTAGTATATTTTATCGATTCTATTATATTACTATCAATATCGCCATTATAATCTGCTATATATAATAAAAATTTACTATTATTGAACTGTTCTATAATATTTCTTTTAATTTTATGTAAATTTTCTTCACTATAATTTGAATTTTTTGCTAAATCTCTTATTTTTTCTATATTATTTTGCGCGATTATGATTTTTTTCTCTTCATATTTTAATTCAGCATTATTATTAGTTTCTTTTATATAAATATTTAAATAACGAAAATCTTTTTCTGTTTTACAAAATATTGTTGTTATATATAAATCTTTATTATTTGGAAGATTACATATAATTTCCATTTTTATTTTGTAAATTGTTTTACCTAACTATTTTATTTATAATTATTCAATCTAAATTCAAATAGATAAATATATATCTACAAGTTATATATATATAAAGATTTTTAATATAATATTATTTATATTAATTATTTAAACTAAATTTAGTAAAAAAAAAATAATTAAATAATTATTCTTTTTTGTTTATTATAATAATAAATCATTTATATTTTTTATAAATTTCTACTAAATTATATAGTTTTTTATTTTTACATTTACAATAAAATATTAATTTCTTTATTGTGTTTTAAATTTAATATAAGTTTCACTATTTAAAAAATTAAGGACTGCTAGTAAAATACTATCATTAGAATGTTCTATATCAATATCATCATCATTATCATCATCCTGTATTAATAATAATTCGCGTAGTGTTTGTTTACATAATATATATTCATTTATATTTTCTTTATTATTACATTCAGAACAAAATTTTCCAATTTCTTTATATTCACGACAAATATCTTTGTTATTATTTATATATTTTTCTTTTAATCCATTAAGTATATCTCCTGAACAAATTAACTGTTTAATTAAATCACTCAATAAAGATTCTTCGCCACCAATACTATTATTACATATTGTTGATAAATCTATTAAATCTTTTCCTAAAGTTATATATTTTGAAGTATCATTATCAGGAAATAATTCTTTTTGTTTATGTAATTTAATAGATACACCTAATTTATATAATAAATTATTTGTATATGGTATTGATTCTATTATATCAGATTCATTAATACTATCTTTACATTCTTCTTGTATATCTATAAATAAATAAAATTCACTATTGTTAAATTGTTCTATAATATTTTTTCTAATTTTATCGAAATCTTTTTCATTGTGATTTGTATTTTTTGCTAAATTTATTATTGTTTTTATATTATTATCTAGAATTATTTTTTTGTTGTTTTTATATATTATTAATGCAGTATTATTTTTTGTTATATAAATGTTTAAAATATAGAAAATACCTCTTATTCCTTCACATAATATTCTTGTTACATGTAAATCTTCATTATCTGGAAGATTACATATAATTTCCATTTTTATTTTGTAAATTATTTTACTTAATTATTTTATTTATAATTATTTAATATAAATTCAAATAGATAAATAATATATAAATTGGTAAATTTATATCTACAAGTTATATATATAAAAAGATTTTTAACACAATATTAATTAGTATTATTTATATCAATTATTTAAACTAAATTTAGTAAAAAAAAATAATTAAATAATTATTCTTTTTATTTATTATAATAATAAATCATTTATATTTTTTCTATAAATTTCTACTAAATTATATAATTTTTTATTTTTACATTTACAATAAAATATTAATTTCTTTATTATATTTATAATTAATAAATTTTCAATTTAAATTAAAACCATGAAATTTTTCTAATATCATTATCATGTTCTATTAAATAAGTACGTAATAATGTTGCTATATATAGTATTTTATTACATCTCATAAGTTCAATTATATTTTCTTTATTTTGACATTCAGAACAAAATTCTTTAATTTTATTACAGTTGTGACAAATATCTTTATTATTTATATATTTTTTATATAATTCATTTGATATTTTATCAAAACAAATTAACAATTTAATTAAATAATGTAATAAAAAATCATCAAGACTATTATTAAACATTATTGATGATTTTACTAAATCTTTTCCTAAAATTATATATTTTGAAGTATCACTATTAGGAAATAATTCTTTTTGTTTATGTAATTTAATAGATAAATCTAATTTATATAATATATTATTTGTATTTTGTAGTAATTTTATTATATTATGTTCTTCAACATTATCGTTTTTATAATCTGCTATATATAAATAAAATTAACTATTGTTAAACTGTTTTATAATATTTTTATATAAATTTTTTTTATTATAATTTGTATTTTTTGCTAAATCTATTATTTGTTTTATATTATTATTTATAATCATAATTTCTTTTTCTTTATATTTTAATTCTGTATTATTATTATTATTTTTTGTCATATAAATTTTTAAATAACAAACATCATTATCTTTTGTTTTACATAATATTGATTGTATATATAAATCTTCATCATTAGGAAGACTACTTATAATTTCCATTTTTTATTTTATAAATTATTTAATGCTAAATTCAAATAAATAAATATAATAAAATTTAACATAATATTATTTATATATTAATTGTTTAAACAAATTCAGCAAAAAAAATAATTATTTAATTATTTTTTTTTTGTTTATTATATAAATTGCTTATATTTTTTTAATAAATTTTTACTAAATTATATAGTTTTTATATTTTATAAGTTTAACTATTTTTTTTTATTTTTACATTTATAGTTAAATATTTAATTTATTTATTATATTATTTATTGGTATAAATTATTAATAAAATATTCTGCTAGATTAGGTGATACGAATGTTAATTTATGTAATATTTTTCTACGTACTATAATTTCAATTATATTTGTTTTATTTTCACATTCAGAACAAAATTTTTCAATTTTTTTGCATTCATAACAAATATTATCAACATTTATATACGTTTTATTTATTATATTAAGCATATCTTCTAAACAAATTAACTTATTAATTATAGCATTTAATAAAGAATAACCAGAGCAATTATCATATTTTAATGATGATGTTACTTCATTTTTTCCTAATATTATATATTTCGAAGTATCTTCATAAGAACATGGTTCATTTTGTTTATATAATGTAATAGGTATATTTAACCAATATAATTCATTATTTGTATATGGTATTAATTTTATTATATTTTCTTGTTCGATGTTATTTATAATAGTGAAATCACTAATATAACGAGAATTTACGCATTTCATATATAAGAAAAAATTACTATTAATAAATTTTCTTATAATATTTATTTTATTAAAACAAATAATATCTTCAAAATCGGCTATAGGATACATTTTTGTTAGATTATATAATATATTTAAATTACTTTTAAGTACACGTTTTTTTTCTTGAAATTCTGATTCTTTACTATTATTATCATTATTATTATCGCGTTTATTCATATAAATTTGTAAAGAAAATTTAATATTTTCTTCATTTTTACAAAATATTGTTGTTATATATAAACCTTCATTATTATCATTAGAAAAATTTTTTATAATTTCCATTTTCTATTTTATAAATTGCTTTGCTTATTATCTTATTATAGATTATTTAATGCTAAATTCAAATAAATAAATATAATTATATTATTCAAAATTTATAATAAAATCTAAATAATATCATTAAATTTATATTTACGAATAATATATAAAAAAAATTAAGATAATATTAATGTTATTTATATATAAATATATTATTTATATATTAATTATTTAAAGAAATTTAGCAAAAAAAAAATAATTAAATAATTATTTTTTTTTGTTTATTATATAAATTGTTTATATTTTTTTTATAAATTTTTGCTAAATTATTCTATAGTTTTTATATTTTATAAATTTAATTATTTTTTTTATTTTTACAGTTATAATTAATATAGTTTTCAAAATTTTTTGAGTATAAATATAAATTATTATAATTTTCTGCTATATTATCTAGCACAAATATTAATTTATGTAATATTTCTCTACGTCGTTTAATTTCAATTATATTTATTTTATTTTCACATTTAGAACAAAATTTTCCAATTTTTTCACATTCGCGGCTAATATTATTATCATCTATATACATTCTATCTATTACAATAAGTGTATTTGTTAAATAAATTAACTTACTAATTACCGCATTTAATAACGAATCATCAACACAATTATCATATTTTAACGATGATGTAACTTTATTTACCCCCTAACATTATATATTTCGAAGTATCTTTATAAGAACATGATTTATTTTGTTTATATAATGTAATAGGTACACTTAACCCATATAATTCATTATTTGTATATGGTATTGATTTAATTATATTTTCTTCTTTAATACGAGAATCTACACATTTTATATATAAGAAAAAATTACTATTAATAAATTTACTTATAGTATTTGCTTTATAGTCAGACATAATCCTGTCATATTTAAGTATACAATATATTCCCATTAAATAATTTATCGTTTGTAAATTATTTACAACTACACGTTCATCTTTTTTTTGTTGTTCTGATTCTGTAACATTATTATTATTGTTATTATTACGTTTATTCATATAAATTTCTAAAGGAAATTCAATATTTTCTTTTGTTTTACAAAATATTGTTGTTATATATAAACCTTCATTATTATTAATAGGAAGATTATTTATAATTTCCATTTTCTATTTTATTATAAATTATTTAATGCTAAATTCAAATAGATAAATATAATTATATTATTTAAAATTTATAATAAAATCTAAATAATATCATTAAATTTATATTTACGAGTAATATATAAAAAAAAATTTAAGATAATATTAATGTTATTTTATATAAATATATTATTTATATTAATTGTTTAAACAAATTCAGCAAAAAAATAATTAAATAATTATTTTTTTATTATTTATTATATAAAAATTACTTATATTTTTTTTTATTTGCTATTATTTAATAATGTAATAAACTGTATATTATTTTTTTACATTCTATAAATTTAATTATATCTTTTTTAGTTCTATATTTACTGCAAAATATTTCAATATTATAACAACAATAATAACAAATATATTTTTTATCTATATACATTTCATTTAATAAAGTACATATAGATTTTGTATTAATTAATCGCTTAATTAAAGAATATAATAAACAATCAACATAACGTGTATTATCATCTAATGATAATATTACTTTATTTTTTCCCAAGGTTATATATTTTGAAGTATCATTATCAGGAGAAAATTTATTTTGTTTGTATAATTTAATAGTTATATTTAAATTATATAATTTGTTATTTGAATAATGCATTATTTTTAGTATATCATTTTCATCAATATCATCTATATTAATAATTTCGTTATTGATATAATAATCTTCGCATACTATATATAAGAAAAAATCACTATTATTGAACTGTTCTATAATATTTATTATAATCTTATCTAAATCTTCTTTATTATATTTTTTAGATGCTAGTTTTATTATTTTTTTTGTATTATTTTTAATTTTTTCATATTCTGCATTATTATTATATGTAAAACAATTATATTTATTATCATTATTATCTTTTAATTTCATATAAATAGATAAAAAACATAATCCACCATTTTTTTTTTTTACAAAACATATCTATTAGATATAAATAATTTTTATTATTATTACTTTTAAAAAAACTATTCATAATATTAATATTCATTTTTATTTATTATTAATAAATAATAATTTAAATTCAAATAGATAAATATATCTAAATTAACAGAAAAAAAATAATTATTATATTTAAATTTTATAGTAAATTTTATATTTAAAATATACAAAAAAAATATTTTTATAAAAATATTTTTTTTTTAATTTATTTTTAATAATTATTTATATTAAATTTACACGCTAATTATTTAAAATAATAAATTTATCTTTAATGATTTAATATTAATACCAGTCCAATAAAATATTTAATAAACGAATAGATTTTATATATTTAACAAATTCTATTTTTTTTTCATGTTCTGAGCAAAATTTTAAAGTTATATTATATTCTTTACATGCGCAAAGAAAAGAATAATAAATAGAAAATTTTTCTTGTAATAATTTTTTTATAAATTCTTTATTTATTACTGTTAAGATTAGTATTTCTAAATCTAAAGATTTAGTTATACTTTTTTTATATTTATCATTATTAGATATTAATAAAGATATTGTTTTTTCTGTTATTTTATTTTCTTCTAATGTTATATATTCTAAATTTTTATTAGGAGAAGATGATTTATTATGTTTATACAATTTAATATTTAATTTTAAATTAAATAATTTATTATTTATTCTATATATTGAATTTATTATATTATCTTTATTAATATTATTCATATCGATAATATTATTTTTAGTATCTACGCATATTACATATAATAAAAAATCACTATTATTAAATTTATTTATAATATTTGTTTTAATTTTATTTAAATCATCTTTATTATATTCTTTAGATATTAATTCAATTATTTTTTCTACATTATATTTAATTATATCATTATTATTTTTACGTTCTATACAAAGTTCATTTGTAATACTAAATTTAGTATTATTTTTTTTGTTTTCATCTAAACAAATATAATAATATAAATAATATTTAATATTATTTATTATACAAAAACTTTTATATATATAACATGCATTATTATTATGATAAATAAATTTTTCAGTATAATTATTGATATTACTATAAATAGTTTTTATAATTTCCATTTTTTTATTAATATTAATAATAAATTCAAATACATATAAATATATCTAAATTAACAGAAAAAAAAATAATTATTATATTATATTTAAATATTTAAGGAATTAATTTATCTAATAAATTTATACATTTTATATATTTATTTATATTTTCTTTAGTCTTACAATTTGAACAAAATTTTGGCTCCCAATCTTCAAAATTACAATTAGCGCAAAAAGAATTTATATCTAAATTATATTTATTTTGTAGTAAAGAAATTATAGACTGTTTATCGATTAATTTATCAAGTAAAAAACTTAATCTAAAATTAGAATAAGGAGGTATAATATTTTCTTTATCATCAGGTAATAATACTTCTGTTATTTTAGTTTTTCCTAAAGTTATATATTCTAAAGTGTTGTTATAATAAGAATGTTTATATAATTTAATATTTAAATTTAAATCATATAATTCATTGTTTAAAAATTGTATTAATTGATTTATACAATTTTCGCATATATCATCTATATTCATAAAATTTTTATTTTCATAATTTATAAATGCTATATATAATAATATATTACTATTATTAAATTTGTTTATAATATCTTTTTTAATTTTATTTAAATCATTATCATTATAATCTGTAAATGCTAATTCTATTATTTTATTTGTATTATTCTCAATTATTTCTGTATTTTTTTCATTTTTTAAATTTTCATCATACATAAAAGCAAAATCATTATTATTATATTTACTATCAATATCAATATAATATTTTAAAGCATATCTAATATTATTTGCTTTACAATAATAATTATAACAATTAACTATTTTATCTTTGCTTTTCTTAGATTTAATTAAAATATCTTTTATAATTTCCATTTTATATAATAATATTTTAATTATTATTTTTTTATATTATAAATAATAAATTCAAGATTATATTATTAAATATATTTTTATTAAAGATAATTTAATAAAAAAAAATAATTATTTTTTTTTATTTATTATATATATATACATTAAATTAAATTCTAAATAATATTTAAACTACTAAGCTAATTTATCTAATAAATTTAAACATTGATAATATTTACATTTCATACAAGTTATAAATAATTGATTTTCATTTTTAGAATTACATTCACAATCATTAAACGTATTAAAAATTTCTGTTAATAAATTAACTATAGAATGTTTATCAATTAATATATTAATTAAATAATTTAAATCAATACGATCACTTTCAGAATTATTTTTTTTATTCAATGGTATTTTTGGTATTTTATCTTCTCCTAAAGTTATTTTTTCATTGCTTAAAATATTATGAAGTATATCTAGTTTATATAATTCAATTTTTAATTCTAAATCATATAACTGATTATTTAAAACTTCAATTAATTCTGCTATATTATTTTTACAAAATTTATCTACATCATAAGTTATTACATATAAAAAAAAGTTACTATTTATAAACTGTTTATAATATCTTTTCTGATATTATTTAAATCTTCGTCAGTATAATTTGTAGATGTTAATTTTATTATTTCTTCTGTGTTATTCTTAATTATTTCATTATTTATTTCATTATTTATTTCTTTATCTGATTTAAAAATATATTTAGTATTATCTTCTTTACATCCAATACTATATAATAAACAGTATTTTTTTTTAACAACAGTATTATTATTTTCTGTTATTTTGCAAGAATCTACACATAAAGAATTATAAGACTCTCCATCTTTTTTTCCAACAATTTCTTTTATAATTTTCATTTTTATTATTTATTTTATTAATTTGATAAATTCAAATAATCAAATATACATATAATTATTTTAATTTTAGCAGAAAAAATTAACAATATAAAATTTTATATTAAATAAATTTCTTTTGAATAATTTACTAAAAAATTTAAAAACCTAAAATGAATGACGACAATGGAAATATTATTTTAGGCACCGCCGAAGAACATATTAAAAATAAATATGAATTTTATGGAGGTAGTGTTATTAGCAAAAGTATTTTACTACCTACTTTCACTGATGCTGACACTTATGAATTTAAATATAAAATAATATCTTCATGTTTATATGTTTGCATAAATGAGCTATTATCTAATAGTTATGATCATACTATAAGATCAGCAAAAACTACATATATTATTATGAATATAAATACTGAAAACAACTATGTAGAATTAATTAATAATGGCGAAGGAATTAATCATAATATAATTGAAAAAGCTTTTATGCGTGCCTTTACATACTCAGATACAACTGGCGGCAATAAAAATAAAAAAGGTATTAGCGGCTATAGCGGTATTGGCGCTAAACTTACTTTATACTGCTCTGAGGCATTTATAATAGAATCAGTAAAAAATAAAGAACTTTATACACAGGAATTTTTACAACGCGGCGAAATTATAAATAAAAGTAAAATAACAAAAACAAATTCAGAAGATTATACTCATGTTATATTCTATCCAAGCAAAAATGTATTTGATTCAATAAATCTTAGCGAATATATAGATGTTTTTCGCGCTAGATGCCTACATATAAAATGGCTAACTGGTGACAAAGTCAAAATAACATTTAATGGCGCCGATATAAATCTATTAAATCCTTCTTATTTATTTACCACTACTGATCCTATTAAAGAAAATTTGGCAGTATATAACTATAATCATGTAAATAAAGAAGGTGACAGATTTAATATATATATGTATATAAATAAAGACAATATAAGCAAAAAAATACCTTTAACTTCCGCTATAATCAATGGAATGGATGCTTCTCTATTTAGCGGCAAAAAAGATATATTAGAAATTTTGGCTATAAACGTAAAAAAAATTATGTCTTCTACATCTAATAAATCTGCAGCCGCAGCAATGTATGATAATATACTTGCTAACAAATTAAAAGATAAATTCTATATGCTATTTATAGTAAATATGAATAATCCGCGCTGGAGTAGTAATTTAAAAAACAAAATAGAAAATATAATAAATATACATGATATATTCAGCAAAATTAATTTATATAATGATTTTATTAATTCTACTACTAGCTGGCTATCAACAATAACAGATAAAAGTAATAAATCCGTTATGAGTAAATATCATATACCTCCAATTAATCCACCTCCTAAAGACGAAGAAAGAGTTTTAATAATATCAGAAGGTAATTCAGCTGACTCTGTTGTAACTGCTAGCATTGCAGAAGTAAAAAAACAAAATGTCTTTGGTCGTTTTATATTATATGGTAAACCACCTAATTTACTCGCCACTCAAAAAGACTCTGATAATGTAGTTAATAGCATATTTTTCAAGAATGAAATGATAAAATGTTTAATGAAAGCAATTGGGCTAAAATTAGGAGAAAAGCCGCTACTAAAAAACATGCTGTATAAAAAAATTATTATAATGACCGATCAAGATACAGATGGTGACCATATAGCAGGTTTAATAATAACATTTCTATCTACTGCTTGGCCTGATCTTACAAAAATGAGTATATTATTTAAAATGTGTACACCGTTAGTTATAATATATGATAATAAAAAAAAAAATGAATATCATTTTTCTAGCATTAATGAAGCAGATAAATGGATACAAGATAGTAATATAACAAAGGCGCAACAACAAAACTTATCTATAAGATATTTCAAAGGTATGGGGCAATATCCTAAATCCTGGGAAAAAATTTTCTTTAGAGATTTTACTTATATTAAAGAAATTATTTTTGACGAAAATAGTAGCACTAATATAAAAACATTCTTTGATGCTAATTACATTGATGAAAGGCGCGTAATAATAAATAATCAATATGTATCAAGTAGATTTTCTTATTTTTCTGCTAACAGTATTAATATTAATAAATATCTATCTATAAATATGTTGTATTATTTTCAGCAAAATAATTTAAGACATTTACCTTCTTTATATGATGGTTTAAATGATTCACAGCGGCGTGTATTACATACTATAATACCTATGGACCGTATAAAAATAAACATGACATCATTAGCAGGTATAGTTAAAAGTGTTGCTGCTTATGAACATGGAGATACTTCACTGCAAAAGGTGATAATGACTATGGCTAAATCATATGATGGTCATACTTATATACCACTAATATTAATTATAAGTAACGCTGCCGGCACTAGATATGCCGCCAAACAAGAAGCAAGTGCTAGATATTTAGATTGTATACCTAATTCAATAATAGATTATATATTCCCAAAAGAAGATTTAGCGTTTTTAGATTATATAAATGGTGATATAGTACCTAAAACTTTTTACTCCACTATACCTTTTATTCTGTTTAATTACAACAAACAACCTGCTAGTTCTTGGAGCGTCGAAATAATACCGCGCGATGTTAATACAGTATGTAATATAATACTTGATTTAATAACAAATAATATACTTCCTAGTAGCGCCTATATACCACCTTGTTTTGACTATACCCCACTAAGAAAACATATTTTAGAAAACAGCGATAAAATAATAGAAATATTTTATGGCTGCTATGAATTAATAGATAACAACAGAAAAATAAAAATACTAGAAACCGCGCCATATTCATATACAAACGATATAGTAAAAACAATGCAAGATAGCGGTCTATTCAGCGATGTAATTAACATATCATTAAAATGGGATGTAAATATAATTGGGACTATAAAATACAACAAGGCAGTAGAAAGCGAGAAACAAACAATAGAAAAAGTTTTAAAATTAGTCACTAATATGTTAACATATAAATTTAATCCAAAATTAAATTTTATAGTAGATGCAGAAAAATCAACAATACAAAATTTCACTAATTATCTTGCTCCAATTATTATATGGTTCAATAAAAGAAAAGATTTATATGAAAAAATATACAATAGAAACTTAAAACTTATTACACTGCAAATAGAAAAATATAAAGAAATTAAAAGATTTATTGATTTGTCTGAAGAAAAAAAAATCAGCATTATAAAAAGCGCTAAAATAACAAATAATTTTCTGCTAAACAATAATTTTAAAAAAATATCATCTAACACTGTAAGTAATGCTAAAAAATATAATAATCCCGCGAAATTAGAACATGACTGGTATAATAGCAATGATGCAAATTATAATTATATATTAGGCGAAAGTATAAGCTCATTAAGTAGCGCTAAACATATAGAAACTTTAAAACGCTTAGAAGAAAAAAGAAATATTATACTAAAAGATATAAATCCATTTAAATATGCAAATAAATGGAAAAAAAATATACTTAAAATTTTAGAAATATATAATAACAATGTAAAATTTTGCTGGGTAAAACCAGATTAAAAAATAGCGCAAAACAATATTTATTTTTTATTCTGCTTAAATTATACAACTAAATAGAAAAAAATATATTTTAAGACTTTGAAAATATAATATTAATAGCAATGTAAAATTTCGGGAGTGTAAACACAAATTAAAAGAAAAAGATAAATAATATTTATCCTGTTATCTTATGCTTTAATTCGCTAAATTTATCATAAGCCATTCCTTTATAGTAATTAAATTTATCTCTGTAGAAATAAAATAAAACAAATAGTACAATTAAAATTGCTACAATTGCAAGTAATAATACTCCAGATGAACTCATAGTAAATAATTTATACTTAATAATCTGCTTTAAATTAAATAAAAAAATATTATTTTATTTGTTAAAGATTGCGGTAATTATTTATGAGCGAAATTAGCAAAATTCTTAATAAATATTATAATTTTAGAATAAGTGAAAATAAATATATATTACTAGTAGAGAAAAATCCTATTAATTTTATAATTAAAAATTTAAATAATTTTAAATTGGATGCAACTGTTACAAATTCTAAATTTTCGCAGAGTATAGAAATAAAAGCAGGTAAGTATGAATTAATTATAATTTATACGCCGGAAAACATAATAAAAAGAAAATATATGTTTGAGTTATTTATAATAACTCAATTTCTTTCGAAACAATCTAGAATATTGCTCCGCGATTTAAATAAAAATCCTATTATGCCGCAAAATAAGTTAGCATGTGATGTTTTAAATAATAGCAACAATATAGAGAAAAATATAATAGCGCCTGAAATTAATACAGAATATTATTATGTACCTATTAGCAGTAATGTAATATATTGCGGCAATATAGCTATTTTATTACTGCTACAATTGATGTCTATTAAAATTGGCGATAAATCAATGAATAATTATATATATATAAAAGATAACAAAATATATGCAAGAAAATTATTTCATAATGCTATTTTAATAGATGATGAAAATGAAGAAAGTAACTATTTTTATATGCGTAATTTAACTATTCCTGCCTACATTAAACAAAATAGCAGATATAAAGAGTTAGTATATACACCTAAAAAATATAAAGATTCTATTTATTTTAAAACTATATATATTTTAGATGAATACAAAAAAGAAATTGCTATTAAAATAGCTCATCCTATATTTCTGCTCTCTGAAGTGTTTTTTTTCTTATCATTTACAAATAATGATAATATAGATGTTTATTTATATAAATTATTATATCTTTTAAGAATATTTAAAGATGAAGAATTATTATCTATTATAATAGGCGATACAAGTAGTTATACACAGCCTGCTTTATATGAAAATAATGAGTATAGTTTGTCTGCAGAGAAAACTACTGTAGACGATAAAAAAATAGATAAAATATTTAATAAAAGTGTAAATATTTGGAATAAAATTATAATGGCTTTTAATTAATATATAATCTATTACATAATGTATTTATTATTAAGCATAGTATTTATATAAAATATTGTATTATACGTTATAGAAACAATAGGTTTATTATCATTTTTATTTCTGTGTATATAATCTATTTCTGCTCCAAAGCAATTATATAAAATATTCATTACTACATTATTATATGTATTAAATCTATTATCTAATTTAAAACTAAATAAATTTAGCGGCCATATTATTCTAGAAAAATTTTTCTCGCTTATAATTTTAATTGATGTTATTTCGTGCAATATAGATTGACATATATTTAATATTTTTTTATTATCTGAAGCAATTATATATTCTATATTGCGAAAATTTTTTAATTCCATATATATATAATTCAATATATTTATTATTGTTTTTTTATTTTGCGCTATACAATTTAATATAAATTCATTAGTTAAATTATCACTATCAAACCAATGTTTAAATCCTAAAAGCAGTATTAATCTATGTATTAAAAATAATATATAATTATTTGATGTATAATTAACAAACTTTAACGCGCCAGCTTTTGAGTCTATTAAATTTGTTAGCATTCTATTTAAACCGCTATTTATTTTTATATCGCTGTAATTTTTAATATCTAGTAGTAAATTTAAAGTATTATATTGTTTAATAATTTCTGGATTATAATAAACAAAAACAAATGAATCAGTTATATAGTTAACAGGTATATTATATATTTTTCTTATTTCTTCTTTCTTTAATATATTTTTTTCTAAGTATGTTATTTCTTTGCCGCTCGATACTTTTTGCTTTAATTCTTCGTATTTTTCGCGCGAGATTATTTCTGCACTGGCGATATCTTTAGATTCAGCCATTGATACTTTTAAATTAAAAGCTTTTAACATATCTTTGTTAATTAAATAATTTGTAGTATTATTATTATCATTAATTAATAATTGTTGCTCATCTGCGCTAATAGCAGTATTAAGATATTGCATAATATATAATTTGGCGCCATATTGTTTAAATATAGAGCAAATTCTTTCTATAAAATTTTTTTTTGTATAGAGTAAAATTAATTTAGAGGCGATATATATATACATTGCTAAATCTTTTTTATATAATATTAATTGATTATTTATATTTTTTTCTATATTGAGATAAAATTTAACTCTGTATGATGAATATAGTGAGTTGCAAATATATAAAGGATCTAATATATAGTTACCAGTAGAGTTAATAATATGTATTCTAAAATCATAACAATTTCTGATACGTCCTAACATTTGTGCAAAATCCTCTGCTGTTATTTTTGTTTTGTAGCAAGATAAAAAACCATATACTACATCGAATTTTTCAGTGCAGCTAATACCAGCTTTAACAGTAGAAGTATATATTACAACACGCGCTTTACTCCAGTAATTGTTAATGTCTTTAAAATGTATAGATTTTATTTTATCGTCAGTGTTAGAATTGTATAGCAATATTTGATCCTCGGGAACTTTCTTTATTTCTATTAAAATTTTCCGCAAAGACTCAGAATTTTTTTTGCTAAAAGATATAATAGCGATTTTTTCATATGTATCTATAGAATTATTTATATTAGATAAAATTGTATTTAAGTTAGTTGTTATACTGTATTTTCTATTTATTTCTTTATCATATGTATTCCAAATTAATATACTTTTTACTTCGTCGCGCACAGATGAAATAGATTGAACTATAGTTGAGTCTAAGAAAGCATCGGCTATTATTACTGTATCGGCGCGCTGTATAGATTTATGTATTTTAGCGAAACTATTTATAAAATTAGAATTATTAGTATTATTTGTTATTTGCGAGTAAATAGATTTAACTTCATCCATAACAAGTATATCTATTTCATGCGGCTCATAATATAGCCTCAAAAAACTTTCAGCTTGCAGTATAATACGACTATTATATATAGAGCCATCTATATTTGAATATAGTTTAAAATTTAATTCATCTAAATCGTTAAGAATTTTAGCAGAAAAAGTTCTACGAAAAGATATTATAACTACTACTAAGTCAGGGTTACTATATAATCTACTTTTTATGTAATTTGCTAAAGCGATTGTTTTGCCGACTCCCATAGCGGCTCTAATATAATATGTTTTATAAGCCGCATTAATAGGATAATCTTTCATGTATTCGCTATTATAAATATCAGTATTAATAAACATATTAGCTAAATTTTTTAATAGATTATCTTTATATTTTAAGTTATCTTGATTTTTCACTATAGCTTCTAATAATTCGGCATTGTTTTTTTTATTCTGCTTTTTTGTATTTAGATTTACATTATTAATAGCACATAGATCTAATACTGTTTTATTTATTTCATTATTGTCAATATCATATATATATGATTTGTTAGTATTACGGTAACATTTAAAAATACAACGTATTTTTTTATTATGTATATTTATATATATATAGGCGCCTTCTTTGTCATGATTTCTATCGCATAGTTTACAAAAAGATGGTATTTGGCGCTGTAAATATATTATATTAGATTTAACTTCTCTAATAATGTAAGATTCTTTTATTGAGTTATTTATAATAGCCATTTGCTCAAATATAATGCTAGCATAGTTGCAGGTAGAAAGTATATTATTTATTACATTTATTTTATCTTCGTCGTCAGTAGATAAATTTTTCTGCAAAAACAATGGATGTGTAAATGGGCGCAAATTTTCATAATCTATATACTGCAAAAGAGAATCTTTTAAAGTTGCTTTTTTATTAGCATTATTATCGTAATCATTTGTTATTATATTTATAGGTTTCATAAAACACTTTTTATTCATACAATCTAATTTACTAGTAAATGGAAGCCGCAAACTACCATTTTGTCTATAGACGCCTAAATCAAAGCATTTTGCATAATCATTGTTTAAATCTATTATATATTTTGATACAAACCATTTTGCAAATTTACCAACAGAATATATATTTTCCATATAAGTACTATTTAATATTATATGTAGACTAAGTTTATATTTAATTTCGTTTTCGTTATTATTAGCGGTAGTATTACTATTTAGCAGAAACTCATATGAGCTCCGTGAAATACTTTTGCGGCTAATATAAGAAATTTGGCGCGAATTATCTAAAACAGTTAAATTAATATTAGGAGACATATATATTATAACTTCATTATTACTTTCTATATTTAATCTGCTTAAATCTTCTACACATGCTTTAAATTTAGTTATTATTGTTTCTATTAAATTTTTGCGTAAATTTAGTATTTCGTCCCATGTATCTACTGTAGTTTCTAGATCGAAAAATATTTTTGTATATCTGTTTGCTAGTAATACTTCATGTATTATATCGCCGCTAAGTATATCATCTACTAATTCTGTTGTGTTTTCATTTATTGATTTTACAGATGAGAAGATTTTATACATTTTCTTGTTTTCATTTCTTGTTATTAAAATATTATTATTATTTTGCGCTTCAGGATAATCTTCTAATAAACATTTCTCAGAATTATTAGATGTTTTTTTATTTAAATAGTAATAATACTCATTATATATATTAAATTTCATTTGTTTTTATTTAACATGAGTATTTAAAATTAATACGCTTAGATATATTAAATTAAATAAATTTTAATTTAAATTAAATATTATAAATATAATATAATAACATTAATAATGTTTGATAAAAACAAATTAACAGAAAAAATAATAACTCATTTTGGTGGATTAGCGAGCTATTTAGATAAATCTGGTGACTATTTTTTTAATATAGGACTTGAAAATATAATTAAAGTAGGTTTTGATGTAAGAATAGAAGCTCAAGATTGTTATACAGTAGTTAATGGAGAAAAAAATAATATTACTATTAGGTTAACATATGATAATGTTAAACTAACACCACCTAAATTTATTTCAAACGGAGTTGAAATAGATATGTTACCATCTCATGCTATTCAGAGAAAAACTACTTATGGTGCAAAATTAACAGTATCAGCTATTATAAGAATATATAGTGGCGCTATAGAAGATAGAAATATAATTAAGAAAGAAGTAATAGATAATTTAGATATAGGTATTATACCTATAATGTGTAATGGTGTATTATGCAATGCACGTAAAATTCCCTGTGAATTGTGGGATGATTTAAAAATACCATTTGAATGTATGTCAGGTGGAATACAAATAGTAGAAGGAAATATGTATTCTATGTTAGTAAAAAAAGAAATGATGCCTGGTCGATTTTATACTCTAATAGAAGTAATAAAAAATGCAGATCCTAGTATAAAATATAAATATAATCTTAGAGGTGATATAATTACTTCATCTAATACTGATAATGTTAAAACAACATATATAGTATTAAAAGCGAGTACTAATAAAGGCGATATACCATCGCTTGATATTAGTTGGAAAATTCCTTACTTTGAATCAGTAGAAAAATTGCCTTTTTATGTTATGTATAAATTAATGGGAGTAATAACAGATGTAGATATGACAAAATATATAGTTAGCGGCTATGAAACAAAAACAGATAAAGCTATAATACAAATTCTCAATCAAATAATGACAGCCGATACAATAGAAAGAAAAATGCTGCATGGTAAATTAGATATAGTATCATTCTGGAAAAATTTACATCAATATCTTAAAGATAATCAAAAAATAGAAGCTCAAACTCATAAAAGTATTCATATTGATAAACTAGAATTGAGCCACGTATTAGAAAATGTAAATAATAGATTTCTTTCACAGCATGGCACCACAGAAGCAGATTTAGAGAAAAAAAGAATAGTTTATGGTAAATTAATTAGAGAAATGTTAATTAAATATATTATGCTAAGAAATGTTAAAGACGAAGCGATTGCAAAAAAAATAGCTGAAACTGATAGAGTAGATATAGGTAATTGTTCATTTACGCTGCCTCATGATTTATACAAATTAATGTTTATAAAAGCCTTTAATAAAAATTATGTTTCACTTTCGAGAAATATACTTGAAGGCGCTTTAATGAACGAAACAAATATAGAAAATATAAAAAAATTCGATTATGCTTCTGTGCTAAAAAAAAATGCTCATATTAATTCTAAAGAATTTAAAACATTTTCTTCTTTTGTTAGGCAATCAGCTATTAGAATAAATGATAAAAACAGTAATAAAAGAGAAAACAGAATTTCGCAACTAATAGATTCAAGTAAAGGCGGCTATAATATTCTAGAGAAAAAAAGTTCATTTATAGCATTTCCATCTTATATAGAAAGTACTAATACTGATAACTTAAGAAAACCCCCACCTTCAGGATTTGGATTTGCATGTATGATAAGCACCGCAGAATCAGATCCAGGTAAAAGACAAGGTATAGCTTTAACTGCATCTATTACTATTCCTATGCTGAAAAAAGATGAAGCAATAATTTATGAAACTTTAAGTAAGCATGAACATATAACACTGCTTGAAAAATTAGTAGAAAATTATAGAAATTTTGAAGCATACTATAGTGTTTATTATAATAACGCTTTGTTAGGTGTAACAAAAAATCCTATAGCTTTGCAAAAAAGTTTAATAGATAACAGAAGAAAAAACTTAATATCGCGCGAAACTAGTATTTTTATAAATAATGATAATATGAGTGTTAATGTAAATACTATATCTGGTCGCGGCTATTCATATATGTTTATAGTTTATAATAATTACGCCGACTATATAGCAGGTAAAGATAAAGAATTTAAACAGTGGATAAATTATGATGAAAAAAAATATGACAATAAACCATTTCAATCTCTAATCGACGATCAAGTATTAGAGGCGGTTTTTACAGATGAAAATATAGATATTTACGCTTGTGTTTCGCAAACAGTATTTAAAGATAATATTAATAATATTAAAAATCAGTATTCGCACTTAGAGCTTGAAAGTAATTTAATATCTTTAACAACTTCCAATATTCCGTTTTTGAGTTATGGTCCAGGGCAGCGTTTTACATTTGGTGGCTGCCATCAACTTGGCGCCGCTGATAAAGCTAGACCAGATATATCAGGCAAAAAAAAAGATATGGTATTAACTACTATGTATGAAACATTATTAAATAAAATTTCTAATAGAGTCGCCTATCCAAATGGTGTAATTAGCTATGCTTTAGTGGCGCCGCATATTAACGCTCAAGAAGATGGTCTTGCGGCGTCAAGATTTGCCTCTAAATTTGGTTATATGTCGTGCCGATTTTATAATAATGGTACTTATACTTTAACATCTGGACGTAGTATAAAAATCCCTAATCCAAATGATACTTCTAATATGAAACCAGACTTTAACTATAGTAAATTAGGACCAGATGGTATTATACCTGAAGGAACATGTATTACTAAAGGCGATGTATTAGTAAATATTGTTAGATCAAACGCTGGCGAAAAAACAGGTATATTATATACTGATGAAGCTGTTGCCTATGAAGGCCCAAATACAGGTATAGTTACTCATGTAGCTAAAAGTATTATTGATAATAAGAATGATACTAACTCAAATATTATAATAAATGTTGTTAAAGATATGCCTATTAAACTAGGAGATAAAACAGCTATTATAAATGGCTGCAAATCAACTATTTCGTCCCTAGAGGAAAATTATAATATGTTGTCTAACGAATATGGAACATCGCCGCAACTTTTAATAGATCCTTATGCTATAGTAGCGCGTGATTTATACAACGCATCTCTTATACAGTTTTTATCACTGCTATCTATTATAGATGGAATAGCTTATGATAGTACAGGATTTAATTCTTCTTCTGATTTATATAGACTTGACGAAATATCGAAAAAAATTACTCAATATATGGGTAATAAAGAAGGCGCCACTATGATGTACAGTAATAAAACAGGATTAGCTATAGGTTATATGATTATGTTACCTTTAGATCATCTTGTTATTCAGAAAAAAAGTGAAGTAGCTTTATATTCTGTTGGTGATGCTAGAGTAGATCCCAATACACAGCAGCCATTTTCTGGGCGCCATGGTGGTAGTCATAAAATGAGTGAAATGGATAGACAAGCTTTTTCTTCTTATGGAATGACTAAACTAACAAAAGATTTTGAATCAGATAAAATAGAAGAAGCATGGTGTGTAAAATGTAATACCTTATCTATATATAATATTAGAGAAAAAAAATATTTTTGTAAATCTTGCAAATCACAAGATAATATATATCACATAGGTTCAACTTTTGCTGTTAAGGGTGTAACCAGTAGATTGTCGATGCTAGGTAATGTTAGTATAACGCCAATTATAACGCCATTGTTGGAAATACAAGGATATATTGATAATAATAATAATATTTCTTTTAATAATGATAACTCATTAAGGTTTGAATAGTGCTGCAATATTTGCAAACAAATAAAGTTTTAGATTCATTTAATATAACAACTGCGAATAATTTTTTTTTGCATTCAGGATTTGCACATTCATAATCGTCTACTATAGGTGTTGTATTAGATTCGGCTATTGTTCTTACCAGTAATTCAGTTATCTTATTAAACTCTTCATCATCATTTTCATCTGCTGTTGAATATATTATAGTATAATCAAAAGGATTAAAATCGGTATATGTTATATCACAGCCACTACAAACATATTCGTTTTTTATATTTGTTATTGAGCCTATTTTTTTTGTAAAAAAACCACAGTGATGAAAATATTTATTATATGTAGTTGTTTCTTCTTTGTCATTTAATATTATTATTATTATTATCTTTATTTTTTACTTCTTCTAGTTTATAATCTTTTTTCATAGTATTTTTGTCTTTGTGTAAATTCATTTATTATCTCGCTAAATTGTTTATTCCAAGTATATAAAAGAAATATCTTTAATAAAGGTAAAGATATAATTTTATTTTCATACTCTAACATATTCAAATTAGTAATATTATTTTTATCAATTTCTGCTGCTGATTGTGATTGCTGCCGCCGCAGATTATAATTTTCATCGTCGCTGCTATCATCATCGCCGCTAGTAGCAGAATTAATATTTTCTATATCGTTTAACATGAGTTTATATAATGCTGTATTTTCTATATTATTTTTATTTATTCTGGCGATTATTTTATCTATCTCATTATCATTTTTTGTTGCTATTGTTTTATAATATTTTAGCGGCGTAATATCAGACATAACATAAAAAATATGATAATTATTTAGCGGCTGATATTTATTATTATTTCCACTTAGTAGAATTTCGCTAAAGTCTAAATTTGACTTAATACCTAACGCCTTTAATATATTTTTCGGCTGTTTTTTGATATATTTTAAATCAGTATCTTCTAAGTTTTTTATTCTGTATATTATATTCAAGCAAGGCCTCCATTGATTTGTTATATAATATTTTTTATCATCCACTATATATAATCTATTTCTATTATCATTAACTACTGTTAAAACATATGGATCTTCTTCTATATCTGTTAAATCTATATCAAATCCATCTCTTATTAATATAGATAAAGCTATATATAATTCAAATATAAAAGAAATATTTTCTTTTATGTTTATATTTAAGTATTTAAAATTTTCTATGTATTCTCCTATTCCATTCATTAAACATGATAAATATTCGCAATCTTCATCATGGCTTATAGAAGCTAATATAGGAAAAACAGGACTTTGATTAGAAAGTCTATATAAATTTACAATGCAGAAATAAATTTTTATACATAAGTTAGACATTATAAAAGAATTAACTCTATTAATAAAATATTTATGTGATATTACGCAGCTATAGTTATCACTATCGCTGCCAAAAATAAACTTATTATTAATAGTATTTATTAACAGCGGCGAATAATCTTTTGCTAATTTTTCTTTATTTATATTTTCTAAAATTGTGCTCCAAATTATATCTTTTGGTTTAACAAAAGCATCATTTCTATTTGCGGCATTATTTGCTATAGTAGTTTTTAGCCGCTCTTTAAAATAATAATCTTTTTCTTTTTGCTTATATATTAAGTCGCTAAAACTATCTATATGTGTATTTGACATAAATATAGTATAGAAACTAGCCGGAATTCCTTTGCCGAAAAAATTATATACTTTATATATACAAATATTATTCTGCTCTTTTAATAAAATTTCATATATATAATTATCAGATGAAACAACTCCAGAAAGTGGTGTATCTAAATAAATAGAATATGGTATATCGTTAAAAGTTTTTATTATCATTTTTTTTCTAGCAGAAAAAAATATTAAATGTTAACTCTTATAAAAGATAGCTAGCAGAAATAAAAAATAATTTTATTAAAAAGAATTATAAATATAAACATTTTATTGTCTTATTTATACAAAGATATATTAAATAAACAAATAATGAAATATATTAAAATATTTGAAATTTAAAATATATTAAAAAATTTCTTAAAAGTTCATCTGACAATATATGTTTTAATTAAAAAATAAAAAAATAAATTATTTTTTAAATCAATAAATTGCTATTTATATTTCTAAGTAGAAAAAAATAAATAATAATAATATATATATTATTATTATTATTATTTATTTTTTTTTATTTTATTTTTTTTTTATTTTATTTATTTTTTTTTCTTTTGTTTATACACTTATATAACCATATATTATTTGGTTGTTTTATTTTACTTAATTTACATAAAATTTTACAAAAATCATAATCACTAAATGTTGCTTTATCTTTTATTATTCTTTCATCAAGTTGATTTATTGCTTTTTTTAGCACATTTTTCTCCTTACTATTAATAACCTTATTTATACCATTTATTATTTTAAGAGTTTTTTCTAATAAAAATAATCTTGGGTCTAATTTTTGTTTTCTTGATTTAAAGTTAAATTTAAAATGTTTTATTTTCATTTTTTATTAGAATAATCTTAAAAAGAATTATTATTGCTGTTTTAATTTAATTAATATATTAAAGGAATTCAAATTAGAAAACATTTACTATTATCAGTATAAAAAAAAATAAGTTTTATTTCTTGTAATGTTATCAATTAGAAAAAATATTAGTAAAAACTAATAATTTATTAAGATTTTTTTATATTATTGCTAATTTAGCAGTAAATAAAATATTTTAAAAACAGAAATTACTATTATTAATATATTAATTATAAATATATAATAAGATACAAAAAATTTTATTTATTGAAATTTAATTAAATATTTTTTATGTTTGGCAGTATATAAGTTAATTATTTATATTTATAGAAAAAAATTAATCGTCTTTTTTTTATACAATGTTTAATTTAAAGTTATTAAAATAGAGTAATTATTTTAATATTTTTCTAATAATTCATTTATTTGTATTAACGCTTTATAATACTGAGAACAAGTAATCAATTTTTTATAAGAATCATAAAATAATTCTTCTTCTTTTTTGTCTTTTGTTAATTTGTTAAATTTTTTTAAATCTTCGCATGAAAGCATCCAAGTTTTAGTGCAGTTATTATTACAACAATAATTATTTCTATTATCGAATATTTCTTTAAATATAAAATTTGTATCTTTGTTAAGTTGGTCGATTATAGTATTAATTTTATTATTTGTTAATAGTATAATTTCTGTTATTTTTGTTTTTATTTCGTTATTATTTTTATAATATTTTTCTAAAATAGATACATTTCCTGTATAACATGCTTTAGTTATATCATTATTTAATTTTCCCATATTTAAATAAATAATAAATATTTATTTTTTAATTTTATTTTATTATTCGTGGTGTTAACTAAAATAATATTTATTAAAAAAAAATAAACAATTTTTATTTTTTTCTGCGTTTTAATATAATTTAAAATAAAAAATATTTTAAATTATTTTTTATTTACTTAATAATATAAAGATAATAATATTATTATAATTATTCAAAATCAATATAAATGTTTTCTTCATTGTTATCATCGTAGTAATTATCTTCTTCGTAATAAGTATCTCCAATCTCATTATCATAATTTACAATCTGTTCTATATTTATTTCTATATCTTTATTATCAATATCTTCTTCATTAATATTTTCTTCTTCTTCATAATCATCATCTATAATAATATCGTTATCATCATCAAGATAATCATAAATATTAGTATTTTGATTAACTGTTATATCTAAATTAGTGGGATTATCATTAATACCAGATTTACTACTCATATATACATAATTTGTATAATCAGTAATTGTATCATTGATTTTAGATAATTCTTCTTGATTTTTTTCTCCACCTGATATAACTTTAAAATGAGAGAATGGGCCATTTTGATCAAATGCATCTAAGCAGTTTTTTAATTTTTCTTGCTCGGTTAGTATTATATTATTCATTGCAGATTAAATTATTACTTTTCTTTTTAATAAGCTGTAAAAAATAAAAGAATATTGTTTGTATCTAATAAATATTCGTTTTTAGTATTTTTTTTTATATATAAAATATATCCTTTATATAAGGTAATATTAAAATATTATATATAAATAACGTATGGCATATTTAGCACTATATAACGGTAAATCTTCTTTACAAGATGATGTTCTATTTAATGTAGATGGCGCCGAATATGCAGCATCTATGGTTATTAGCCGCGCTAATTCTAAAAATAAAGCAGGAGCAGTATCAGATCCTTCAGCAGAATATGGTGTTTTTCTTAATCTTTATAATTTTCCCGTTGCTAGAACGCATAAACCTAGTATATTAGCTGCTCCAGGTGTTATTACTGTTGCGCAGCAAGGAGGTAATCCTAATTATAATGGTCAAGTTAGTTTTAAACATAGTCATGCAGGTGATTTAACTAGACATACACAATTAACTGTAGAATTATCTGATATTACAACAACATCTGTTAAATATAATAATATTAGTTCTATACTTACTGATTTTAGATCTAGTAAATATTCTATCTTTTTAACCACTACTATTTATGAAAATAAATTACCAGCAGTTGGTAATGATATTATGACAAATGATATAGCTAACATTGTTATAACTGTAGAAATTTCTCCAGTTAGACCTAGTGGGCAGATAATTAAAAAAGGTGATAATATTAGTAATTATGCTGTTTTAGTAGATTATCCCGGCGAGGCTATAGGGAAAAAATATGAAGTATCTGTTGGATCAAATGTATATATTGACTATGATCAATCATTTCAAACATTATACAGACAAATGTTAAAGAAAGAAAAAATTTCTATGTATAATGAACTTGTCGGCCAGGAAGAAGAAAAATCTTCAGTTACAGAATATTCCGCCGCTATGGCTGGACTTCCATCAATTTATGGCGCCGCTAATGTTATAGAAAATTTTTCTTCAACTATAACCGATGCCGCTTCAGAAGCTAATAAAGATTTATCTATAGGAACAACTGCTTTATTGACGCAGTATGGAGTCCTAAATAAAAATGTAAATAATTATACATTTAGAGAAAGTAAAAAATACTTTGATGGTTTTCAAACACCAAAGAAAATTCACAGTGATGTTAGATTTAGTATGCCTATTTTAATACATAGTACAGTAGATCCAAATAATACTTTATCAAATATGTCATTTGCATCTTTCATTAGAACATACAATGCTACACTTTGCAGAAAAGCAGAGTTAATTAGAGTTGTTCCTGGTGATGCATATATTAAATATAAATCGACTGTTATTATGCAACAAATTAGATCTAATCCAGGATTCATAGCTGATACTGGATCAGTAGTAGGCACAATAGCAGATAATATTAAACATGTACGTAATATAATTCAAACTCCAATCAGCGAAAATGAAATTATAATTCCTGCTCTTATTACAGATAGTACAATTGTTGGCGGCGATATTTCTAATATTTATCTTATTAGCGGGCAAATTTATTTACCTAATTATATTAGAAGTATTATTGAAAATCAAACATCAGTTGCTATTTATAATCTACCAGATTATCATTCACAGCCTTTAATGTTAACAAATACTGAGTTTAATATTAATAATACTGATAATAAATGGGTAAGTAATGGTGTCTATATTATGCCTAAAGCTAATTGGAATAGTGATATAAGTAATCCGTATATGCATAAAACATGGCATTTAAATGGGTTTGTAAACTGCTACAAAGTACCTAATCAAATTACAATGGATATCCCGCAGTCGCAAGTATCACATATTAGCAGTGTATTTGAATCAAAAGGAGTAACAAATGCTTATTTTAATAATGTATCATATACTCAAGATTCTGTAGATGACGTTTATGAATTATTCGACAAAGAAGGTTTTGATAAAGATTATGTATTAAATAGATATAGTTATCAAGCGCCAAGTAGAAAGCAGTTAGTATCATCATGGAGCACTGTAATTGACCAAATGCCTATAATTAATAAAATTGGATTAAAAATTCAATCATTTGATATTTATTTAACTGATTATCCATCAGCAGTAGCAAGAGCTTCATTCTATTATTCTGCTCATGGTATTTCACCATCAGATAAATCATTTTACTTACTACCATTATCATTAGATCCACAATACATTAAAAAGAGTACAGGAGGTCTTAATTTTAGCAAATACAGAGATTTAAATATATTAGGTGTACTAAATAAAGAAACAGCAGATTTAATTTTATCGCAGCCTAATAAATCTGCTAGAGTAGATATTCTAAATCATTCATTTAATATTGTAGTTACTAGTAATAGGTCGCAGTATAGAAGATTTGGATCTTAATTATAAAAACAAATAAACAAATATATAGCAAAAAAATAACAGAGTTAAATATAATATTTATTTTTTTTTTGTTAAATTAAAATTAACATAATGAAATAAATAATATCAATTTAATTAATACAGAAACTACTAATAATTTATAATAAATACAAAAAATATAAATATAAAAAAAAATAACATAAAATTAATTTATTTTTTCTGCTACCCAAATTTGAATTTTATTATATATTATTTAAAATATTGTCGACTAAAGTTAAATATCGCTAATTATAATGAGTTTACTCGAATCTGTAAAAATTGTTGAAGGATTATCTATTAATCCAATTACTACAGGAAATAATACTGAAACTATATATATTGATTTAATTTTAGCTCCTTCAAATATAAGTAAATTTAAACTCTATTTTACAGAAAATAATTTACTAGAATTTGATAAATTATTAGAAGATTATAAAAATGATAATTCAAAAAATCCTTTTAAAATTATTATAGAATATATAATCAATAATTTTGAGATTTATATGAAATTAACAGATTATTCTTTACGTTTTATTGATATGAGTAAATATTGTTTAATAAATAATATAAAAGATATTGATAAAACATTGTATATCGAATCTATAGAAAAATTAATTAATGTTTATAGTAATATTAACAAAAATGAATTATTTCTATGTTTTTTGAATGATATTTTAATTAAATTAAAATTAACAACTGAAATTATTATTACAGATATATTAAATTTAAATAATAGTAGTTTTTTTAATTTAATTAAAACAGCATATATAAATAAAAATAATAGTAGAAATAAATGTATTAAAATTGGTTATATTAATAATGAATCTAAACCATATTGTAATAGTTTAGCTGATTATAATATAGAAAAAGAATTTAATAATTTGATTAAATTAATTGAATATCCTATTATATTTTCTACTTATAAAGAATTACATTATAATAAAACTATATTACCTGAAGAAATAAAAAATATTTTATATGATATTTTTATAAAGTTATATATAAATATATAATTTCAAATACAAAATATATTTAAATTTATTATTTTTTTGTAGCAAAAAAAAAAAATAAAAAAAAAAATTATCTCAATATTTTTTCATATTTGAATTTTGTTATTTTAATATATAAATGTAATAAAATGGATACTCAAACTAATTTAACATTATTTTTGCATAATTATGGTAATTATGATTCACCAATACTAATTCCGTTTTCATTAGCTCCAATTAATAATGATTCTACTATTAAAGAAACTTTACATAATAATTGTTTAAAAGTATCAGATTTTAACAAATTATTACAAGAGTATGAAAAAGATAATTCTAAAAATCCTGCTAAAATTATTATGGAAAATATAATAAATAATTTTAAGTTATATGCAGAAATGCTAGCTAGTTTTTATATTGATAATAAAGAATACGATAATATAAAAGATTTAAAACCTGATAATGAAAAAATATTATATATTAAAGATTTTAAAGAATTGGAAATATTTGTAAAAACATATGTTAGTATTGATAAAGAAGATTTTTTTATATATTTTCTAAATGATATTTTAGTTAAATTAAAGCTAAACACTAATATTATAATCAAAATGTTTAAATTTTTCCCCAACGTATTATCGAGTATGTCTAATTCCTCTGAATTTACTAGAAATATTATAAATTCTATCGATAATAGAAGATTATACGATGAAAACATTAAAACATATAATTTAATAGAAATTGGTTATAATCATAATGATAATAGCGATAATAATGAAAATAGATTATATTTTAAAGATTTAAAAGATTATAATGAAGAAAATCAAATAAATAATTTGTTACATTTAATAGAAAATACTATACATAATGATATTACATTACAAAATAGAAAAAAAATTAAAGAATCCTTACGTGAAATTTTTCTAAAATTATAAAAAGTAATAAAATTAATATACTCTTATATTCTTGCTAAATTTAAATAAGTAATAAAAAAACTATATAAAAAAAAATTTACTAATTATAAAATTTAAATAAAAAAATAAAATAAATATTATATATAATATTTATTTTTTTTTAAAAAATTATTTTAAATTTTATTTTTTTAAGCAAAAAATATATTTATTATTTAATTTTGTTAAAATCCTTAAAATAAAACTATTAAATATTATTAAGCAATAAATATATAAATAATTTAATTATTTTATTAAAAAATATATATTTAATTTGATAATTAATTAATATTTTTATATTTTTATATAAATTTTAGAATTATTTTAACAAATTTCTTCAATATCAATATTACTTTTTGGATCAAAAGTAATACAACAATTTTTACCATTTCTAATAGTTTTTTCTATTGTTAATCTTAATTGATCTATATCATCTTTAACTTTTTGAAGATTTAAATTTTTTAAATGAGTTTTTTCTTCACCTCTATTAAATAATAAAGAATACATAGTTTCTAAACACATTGAGTTATATCCATCTTGATGAAGTTTTGAATATTCTTTTTTACATATAATTTCTTCTTGTTGCATTAAAGTTAATTTTTTTGTATTAGCTTTAAAATTTTTTTGTTCAATTATTTCTTTACCATCTTTATCTGTTGATATTGTAATAACAATATCCGCAAAAGGTTTACTTAAAGGATTAGTATATTTGTATGTAGATGTATTATTATCTTTATTTAATTCAGATGTATTATTATTATTATCTTTATTATTGTTAATATTATCAGATATAAATGCATTTTCTTTCTTATTTAAACTTAATATTGATATATTATCATTATTATTATTAGATGCAGATTTAGTTTCTTTTTTACTTGATTTAGATGCATATCCACCAAATAAAGATGATGTATAGCTGAACATAATTTATTTATTTTAATTATTAATATTAAATAAATAAAATTAAAATTTGTAAACGAAAAACAATAGTAAGGTTAATTATAGACTTATAATAATCTTTTTTAAAATATTAAAAATATTATAATTATTTTACTACTATTTTTTTTTATTTAATCTACTAATTTGAAATTTATTTATATATTATATAATATAAAATGAATACATCAGAAAAAAAATTTAATAATGATAATGATAAACAAATTATAGGAATTTCTCTTCATTTATATTGGAAATCAAGTTATGGTAAAGAATACATAGATATTGACGCTGTAATTCCAATTTGTAAAAATGAATTTAATAATAAAAAAAATTCAGATATAAAAGATTTTAATAATTCTTTAGAAACTGGCTTTATTGAAAAAAAAAATATAGATATCGATTCTTTTATTAAAATTTTATTAAATGATTCTGCTAATATACATAATTATAGTGATTATAATTGTAATAAACATTTAATAAGAAACGTAGTATATTATTTTTACCTTCGTTTTATACATCTTGAAAAATGTAAACTTGTTATTGAAATGATAGATATATAAATAATAATGAAAATCATATTTATTTATTTTAAATAAATTAAATTAAAATTTAATAAAAATATAATAAAAAAATATATTAAAAAATATTTTTTAATTTAATATTTTTTTTTTCAATAGGATAAATTTAAAATTTATTTATTAATTATTAAAATATTATTATTAATTGAAATTAATATATAAAATGAATACATCTGAAAATAATTCTAATGAAACTGAAAAAATTGAAGGAATTTCTATTGATTTATATTCAGGATCTAATTATAATAGAATAGAAATTCAAACTGCATTAGTTCCAATTAATAATTTAAATTTAATAACTTTTAGCGAATTATTACTTTATTATGAAAATAATAAAAAAAAATGAAAAAAATAATTGTGTAAATTTTGCTAAAATTATTATGACAAGTTTAATAAATAATTTTAAAATTTATATGGATATAAGAGATAATTCTATTACTGACTTTGCATTAGATAGATTTATTGAGATAAATAAATTAACAAATCTTGATAAAACATTATATATTGAATCTATAGATGATTTATATAAATTTACCACTAATGAAAAAAATATATTTTTATGTCTTTTAAACGATATATTGATTAAATTAAAATTAAAAACAGATATTATTATCACAAATTTAACACCAATACAAAAAAAGTTTCCTTATGATATATTAGATGATTCATATAAAAGTAATTATGTAATAAATTTAAATGAAAAAACTAAATATATAAAAATAGGTTACATTAATGACAAATCTAAATTATATAATAATGATTTAAATTCTTATGATATGAATGAATTTGGTTATTTAATTAATTTACTTATATCTCCTCTTATATATGTTTATAATCCATACCATAATTCTTTTTGTAATATTAATATTAATCTTGTAAAAGAAAATTTAGGAGAAATTTTTACAAAACTATAAATAAAAAAAAAAATAAATTTAACTACTATTATTTTTTTTTTATTAAATTTAAATTTATCTAAATTTAATAAAATAAAATTAATATAGAAATTTAATATTTTTTTAAATAATAACTTTTGCAGAATTAATAAAAGATTATAAAAATGACAATCTAAAAATTCTGCTAAAATATTATTATAGAAAATTTAACAAATATTATATATCAATTATTTAAACAATTTATCTCAAAATGCTAATAACAAAAACAATTACTGTTTTATTTATTTGTTTAAATTATATTTTAATTTAAATATAAAATTTAAAAATCAACTATATTGATAATTTAATCTAAAAAAATCGCATATGTTTTAATCAATAGGATTTTTAATTCTTTATATTTGTATTAGCGAATAAAGTATTTAATTTTATATATATTTGTTAGCTGCTAAATAATTAATTATATATTTGTTATAGATGCTAAATAATTAATTATATATTTAATTATATATATTTGTATTTAGCAGAGATAAAGTATTTAATTATATATTTATATTAGTAGATAAAGTATTTAATTATATATATTTGTTATAACTGCTAAATAACTAATTATATATATTTGTATTAGCAGATAAAGTATTTAATTATATAATTAATTATATATTTGTTATAGATGCTAAATAATTAATTATATATTTAATTATATATATTTGTATTTAGCAGAGATAAAGTATTTAATTATATATTTATATTAGCAGATAAAGTATTTAATTATATATATTTGTTATAACTGCTAAATAACTAATTATATATATTTGTATTAGCAGATAAAGTATTTAATTATATAATTAATTATATATTTGTTAGCCGTTAAAATAATTAATTATATATTTGTTATTAGCGGCTAAATATTTAATTATATATTTTTTTTTAGCGGTAAACAATTAATTATATATTTAATTATATATTGGTTATAACTGCTAAATAATTAATTATATATTTGTTATTAGCGGCTAAATATTTAATTATATATTTAATTATATATATCTGTATTAGCAGATAAAGTATTTAATTATATATTTGTTATAGCTACTAAATATTTAATTATATATATTTGTTTTTAGCGGCAAAAATTAATTATATATATCTGTATTAGCAGATAAAGTATTTAATTATATATATATTTATATTAGCAGATAAAGTATTTAATTATATATTTGTTATAGCTGCTAAATATTTAATTATATATTTGTTATAGCCACTAAATAATTAATTATATATTTGTATTAGTAGATAAAGTATTTAATTATATATACTTGTTATAACTGCTAAATAATTAATTAATATATTTAATTATATATTTGTATTATAGCTGCTAAATATTTAATTATATATATTTGTATTAGTGGAGATAAAGTATTTAATTATAGCCGCTAAATAATTAATTATATATATTTGTATTAGCAAATAAGTATTTAATTATAGCGGCAAACAATTAATTATATATATTTGTATTAGTGGAGATAAAGTATTTAATTATAGCGGCTAAATATTTAAATGTATATTTGTTAGCGGCTAAATATTTAATTTATATATTTGTTAGTTATAACTGCTAAATATTTAGCAGATAAAAAAATAATTTAATTATAGCGGCTAAATATTTAAATATATATTTGTTATAGCGGCTAAATATTTAAATATAGCGGCTAAATATTTAAATATATATTTGTTATAGCAGATAAAGTATTTAATTATATATTTGTTATAGCGGCTAAATATTTAAATATAGCGGCTAAATATTTAAATATAGCGGCTAAATATTTAAATATATATTTGTTATAGCAGATAAAGTATTTAATTATATATTTGTTATAGCGGCTAAATATTTAAATATAGCGGCTAAATATTTAAATATAGCGGCTAAATATTTAAATATATATTTGTTATAGCAGATAAAGTATTTAAATATATATTTGTTATAGCTGCTAAATATTTAAATATATATTTGTTATAGCAGATAAAGTATTTAAATATATATTTGTTATAGCGGCTAAATATTTAAATATAGCGGCTAAATATTTAAATATATATTTGTTATAGCAGATAAAGTATTTAATTATATATTTGTTATAGCGGCTAAAGTATTTAAAATATAATATTTGTTATAGCTGCTAAATATTTAATTATATATTTGTTATAGCTGCTTATTTAATTTATATATTTAAATATATATTTACTCTTAGCGGTGAAACAATTAATTATATATTTGTTTATAGCGGCTAGATATTTAATTTATATATTAGTTAGTTATAACTGCTAAATATTTAGCAGATAAAAAAATAATTTAATTATAGCGGCTAAATATTTGATTTATTATATTAGTTCTTAGCGGCGAAATTATTAATTGTATATTAGTTTTTAGCGGTGAAATTATTAATTATATATTAGTTCTCAATAGATAAGTATTTAATTATATATTTGCTATATTTGTATTTAGCGGAGATAAAGTATTTAATTATATATTTGATCTTAGCAGAGAAAATAATTTAATTTATATATTATTTGCTTATAATAGCAGAATAATTAATTTATATATTTGTTATAGCTGTTGTAGCTACTAAATAATTATAATTAATTATATATTTGTATTAGCAGATAAGATAATTTAATTTATATATTTGCTTATATATTTGTTTTTAGCGGCTAAAATATTTAATTTATATATTTGTTATAGCTGTTGTAGCTACTAAATAATTATAATTAATTATATATTTGTATTAGCAGATAAGATAATTTAATTTATATATTTGCTTATATATTTGTTTTTAGCGGCTAAAATATTTAATTTATATATTATTTGTTCTTAGCGGCGGAATAATTAATTTATATATTATTTGTTTTTAGCAGATAAGATGATTTAATTTATATAATATTTGTTTTTAACGGCCAAAATAATTTAATTTATATATTATTTGTTCTTAGCAGCTAAAATAATTTAATTTATATAATATTTGTTTATAGTAGGGCGAAATAATTTAATTTATATATTTGCTTATATATTAGTTATTTAGCGGCTAAAATAATTTAATTTATATATTTGTTCTTAGCAGCTAAAATAATTAATTATATAATGTTTGTTTATAGTAGGGCGAAATAATTTAATTATAATAGTGGTGATTTAAATTTTTATTGTAATTGTAGAATAAAGTAGTTATATATTAGTTATACGGCGGGGCTATAAAGTTTAATTAATTTTGCAGAAAAAAAAATAATTATATATAATATTGAATAATATATTTAAATTATATTAACTAATTGTTGTAATAGATTTTTACATTTGTAATATTTTAATATATTTTCTTTAGTTTCATAATCTGTGTGAAATCCAAGCTTTTTAAGATACATACAATCGCAATTAGTACTAAAGGTAAATGATGTAGGTATATTATATTTCTTTTCTAATAAATTAATTATAGACCATTTTTCGATTAATTTTTCAATTAAAACTCCTAAGTTATTTTTAAAAGGACTATAATTATCAGTAACTAATACTTCTGCAATTTTATCTTCACCTAAAGTTATATATTCTAATTTATTAAGATTTATATTATTTATAGTCGAATAAGAAGATACATATTTATATAATTTAATAGTTAAACCTAAGTCAACTAATTCATTATTTATTTTTTGTATTGCTTCTTGAATAACAGTTTTATTAAAATTATCTATATTTACACATTTTCCAGTATTATAATCTTCAGGTATTACATATAAGAAAAATCCGCTATTATTAAATTGATTTATAATATCTTTTTTAATTTTATTTAGATCATCGTTATTATAATCTGTAAATGATAATTTTATTACTTCTTTTGCATTATTTTCAATTGTTTCTGCATTTTTTTTATTTTTTGTATTAAAATCAGATACAAAAGCAAATTCATTATTATTGTTTTTATCATTTAAACCAATATAGAATTTTAAATTATATTTATTATTGTCGATCACACAAGTATTTGTCATTAAATGATTTTCATTACAGTAACAATAATCATTTATAGTTTCTTTTGGATCTTCTACTAAAATATATTTTATAATTTCCATTTTAATTATTTTTATTTAGTAAAAATAAATTCAAAACAATTATATTTAAGTAGCAAGATGATTATTTTTATATTAACCTTGTATTCAGTGATAATAGCAGTGTTTGAATAATTGGTAAATATTTAATTTATATATCTATAGAAAAAGTAGAAAAAAGATATACAGTAATAACATTACATTAGTGTTATCATTATTTGATCTTAGCGGTTAAAATAATTAATTATATATATTTGTTATAGCTGCTAAATATTTAATTTATATATTTGTTATAATTAGTTCTTAGTAGATTAAGTATTTAATTATAATGTTTGTTATAGTGAGGTGAAATAATTAATTATATATTAGTTCTTAGCAGATTAAGTATTTAATTAATTATATATTAGTTCTTAGCAGATAAATATTTAATTAATTATAATATTTGTTATAGTAAGGCGAAATAATTAATTATATATATTTGTTTTTAGCAGTTGGAATAATTAGTTATATATTTATTTTACTTAGTAAGTAAAATAATTTAGTTAAGTATTTAATTTATATATTTGTTTTTAGCAGTTAGATTATATATTTGTTATATTAGTTAGTTACTTACTAGATAATAGAGTAATTTAGAGTGGAGACATAATTAATTATAAAATTACATTTTATGTTATTACTAAATATTTTTTTTTATTGCTTCTTTTTGCGGTTTCTAAGCAGTGAAAAAAAATACATAGAGTAGTAAACTATGATAATTAAATTATATTATTTAAATTAAATTTAAATAATATGATTTAATTACTATAGTTTACTACGCTATGTAAGTTTTTTGGGTTTTAGTGGGTCAGTCCAAGTAAGATGAAAATTCATTTATATCATTTATAAATGTTGTAAATGAACGTATAAATTTATCGAATTTTTGATCACTATCTATATTATATCGCGCATTTTCGCATTGAAAGATTAAATAATCATACATTCTATCTTTTGGTTCACATTTTAAAACAGCATTATCTCCATAATAATTTTCACATGCTTCACATTTTGCCCAAATAATATGAGGTTTGATTGCTATAAAATGAATTCCATTATATAACACTCTGGCTTCATTATATTTAGTTTCAACATCCATTTTTCTTTAACGCTAAGTATAGTTAAACACTTAATTTATATTATAATTACCTAAATCAAATTTAAAAACATGTATTTATAAAAAAATAGCAAATTTATTTTCAAATTATACGTAGTGGTTAGCAGAAAAAATATCTACTATTCCACTACTCGTGTAATATTATATTATACTGATTTTTTATTTATATATATTTAAATATAAACTTATTAAAATTATAAATTCTAATACTTTTATATAGCTTTTAAATTTACTATATGCAGATAAATCAATATTACTTTCTTTTTTTAATAGTTTTAATAAAATATTAATTAATTATATATTAGTTATTAGCAGTTATAATTAATTATATATAGTTATTAGCAAAATAATTAATTATATATTAGTTATTAGCGGCTATAATTAATTATATATTAGTTATTAGCGGCTATAATTAATTATATATTAGTTATTAGCAGCTATAATTAATTATATATTAATTATTAACAGAATAATTTTATATATTAGTTATTAGCAAAATAAAATAATTGATTATAGTTTGCTATTTAGCTAGCAGAATTTATTAATTTTACTTTAATTGAAGAGAAAATAAAGCAAAAAAGAAGAGAGAGAAAAAAAAATTATATAGAGTAATAAATTATAATTATTAACTTAAATTATTTAAATTTTATTAAATATAATTTAAATTAATTATTATAATTTATTACTCTATATAATTTTTTTATAATAATGATTTATTCTTTAATTTTCTATAAGATAATAATTATATAAAATAGTTTTTAAAGTTTCTTTAGCGTCATTTATTATAGACAAATAAAAAGGAATAATTATTTTAGAATAGAAATTAAACGCTTCAATGTTATTTTTAATCATATTATAAACATGATTACATACTACTATATCTGGTTCATTTGGCATTACTACTTGAGGTATTCTTGGTCCGCATTGATAAGCTCCATCGCAGTTATTTTTCTCTTGTAACATATCGATATATTTTATCAGTAATTTTTTATCAGGTATATTTTCTATCATTTCTTCATGTTTTTGAATAAGAATATTTAAAACACAAGATATATCATCTGCAGCATCTTTATCTTCTTTTTTTAGTACTTCCAAGTATTCTAATAAGTAGTCTTTCTTTCCAGAGACAAGAACAGTTAGTAAATTGTTTTTGTCTAAAAACATTATAGCTGATTCGTGTATATTCATTTTCAACTTATAAATGAGAATAGCAAGTATTATTAAAAACACTTAATTTTATATTATAATTATTGTAAGTAAAACATAAAAAAGATGATATATAAATAAATACTAAATTTACTTCAATTTAATTATTTTTTTTTATTGTTTTTTAATAATGTTAGCTTAAAATGAATATTTATTAAAAAAATAATAAAATTCTGGTAATAAATTTTTAGCGTGAAATTCTTTGCTAATTTTAGTATATTCATTGTATATATATTATAACAATTATCACTAAGATGTGTAATTAAAATACATTTAATTTATGTTTATAATATTTATTATAAAATACATTCTTTATAGCTAAGTAATTAAACACTTAACTCAAATTATAATTATTATTTAAATAAAATTAAAAAAATTTATTTATAAAAAAAAATAATAAATTTACTTCTAATTAATAATTTTTATTAAATAATATATAAAATAGATTATACTTTGTTATTATAAATGAAAAATAGAACTTCTAATAATTTTTTTTTATAATTAATTAAATATTTTATAGTAATATTAACAATAATTAATATATATGTAATAAGTTAAAGTTAAATAAACGCTTTTATTATTTATTTAAGCAATATATAAAATATCTATATTATTTGTCTTTATTATATTTAATTCTATTTCTTATTTATAAAATATTTTTTATATTGATTATGTAGTAATTTAATAAAATAAATTATTATATAGTATTTTTATTCTGATTTTAATAAAGTAAATAAATAGAATATATTTTTGATATTTAAAATTAAATATAAAAAATATTAATTATTTTAAATATTATTAATAAATAATAATGTATAAATCTTTAAAAAATATTTATGAAATATGTGATAAATGTAAAATTTTAAAATCTCTTAGTTGTTATTGCGACTATCATAATAATAAAATAAAAAAAATTATTAATAATGAAATAAAATATAAAAAATGTAAATATTGTGATATTGATTATGATAATGTTAAACATTTATTATCTTGCAGCAAAAATATTATAAATATTAATAATGATTTTTATGACAAAATAGAAAAAAAATTATATTATGATACAAATAAAAAAGAATATATATTATGTTTTGAAGAAAATCATATATAAATTTTTGTTTATAAAATAATAAATTATATATTTATTATTATTATTTAATTATAAGATAATATAAAAAATATAAATAATATTTTTAATTTTAAAATAAATTTCTTATAAACAAAAAAATATATATATATTAATAATTTTAATATTTTAAGTGAATTAATTATTTAAAATATTAAAATTATTAATATATATATATTTTTTTTTGTTATTTTTTTTTTGTTATTTTTTTTTGTTATTTTTTTTTTTGTTATTTATTTTTTGTTATTTATTTTTGTTATTTATTTTTAATAATTTATGCCTTAACTCTTTAATTATATATTTTAAATTAGAGATAATATTACTATTTTTAAGTTTTTCTAATTTGCCAGATATATCATTCAAATCGCATTTATAATTATTTCCTTTTATATAATTTAAAAGATTTTCTATATTATTATTCAGATACATTATAAAGTTTTCATAATTATTTAAATATTTATTATTTTCAGTTTCGCCCAATTCTATATTAAAATTATAAAAATATTGTCCAGTTGAATTATTTTCACATTCATCATCAGGAATATAAAATTTTAATCTTATACAAGAAATTTCTTTTTTTTCACCTTTTCCATTATTACGTCTTAATGGAAAAATAGAATGTATACAATTTAAATTGCAATTAGGATAATTATCATCTGATAAATAAAATAATAATATTTTAGTTAGAATTATGTTAATTAATTCTTTAAAATTTGAATGCTTGTGTATTTTTTTATCTAAATCATTATTATCTTTACTATCTACATTAATAATTATTGAATTTTCTTCTATCATTTTTTCAGTTTCAGTTTTCATAATCTCTTCACTAACAATTTCTTTTATTTTGTTGAAAAATTTTTGTTGATTTTCATTTAAAAGATTTTCTTTACTTTGCATTTTCTGATTTCTTAATAAGAAATTAAAACAATTAAGTTTAATATTCTTATTGTTAAGAGCTTTATTTTTTAAATAAATAAAACCCTAAATTCAAATAAATAAACATGTTTTATATCTTATAATTAAGCAAAAAAATACAATATTTTTATAGAAATTAATTATTAGTTAACTGTTATTAATTTTATTTTAATTTAATTTTTTCTGCGATTAAATAAAAATATATATAATTTATTTGATTATTTATATAAATTAATAAAAAATGAATATTAATTTTAAATATAATTTATATGATTGCAATAACTTAAGTTATATAGATAATAATAATAAAAATTATCTTTATTTATTATTTATACATCCTAAAAAAGAAGATACTAATAATATTGAAAATTATTATAATAATATAAAATGCAATAATATCGAAGAATTTAATAAATGTTTAAATTATTATATGTTAAATAAAATAGATATTAATTTATTAAGAAAAAAAATAATAACTGATATTAATAATAATTATAATTTATTTATTATAAAAATTAAACTAGGAGATAATTATATTTCAGATAGTACAAACAATAACAATTATTATAAAATAATAATTAATGATGATATATTAGATGAAAATTCTAATGTAAAACAAATTTTTTATAATTTAAATAGAAATACCTTTTTAGCAGGTATAAATATAAAAATTAATATTGTTGATTATTTTGTGAAAAATGAAGGCGATGATGAAAATGATTATTATTTCTGCGATAATTTCTGCAAAGTAAATAAAAATTATGATTTTATAGAAATAGGTAATTATTCTATAAATAATAAAGCAAATAATATTTTACATTTTAATAATAAATTCAATAATGAAGATTTTACATTATTTAGTATTATTGTAAATATTATGTGTTTAAGTAATTATAGTAAATTTTATGAAAAAACAGAATTAGTTAATTTTGTGAAAAATATAATATGTGATAGTCTAAATTAATATTTATTTAAGTAAAATTATAATATATATATTTTTTTACTATCTATTAAATTTGATTATATTAAATTTAATTATAAATATGAATAATAATACTAATTATATTCATGAATTTGGTGGAAGATTAAATATTGATAATTGTTCTTCATATTGTAATGAATTAAAAGATTATAAATCTTTCGTATATAAATTAGGATTTATTAGTAAAGAAAATTTTAATATTAATATAAATCTTGACTATATAGATTTCGGTGATAAAGACGATCTTGTTATATTATTTAATATTATAGAAAATATATTTAATAATTATTATATATATATTTATAAAGAATGGATTTTTGATTTAAATGATATTAATACACAAAAAAATAATATTAAAGATGATAATTTTACTTTAGAAATTTTAATTAATGATTTCCAATCTGGTAAATCAAATGAATTTAAAAGTATAATATATATATTAATAGAAATAATAAAATTTAATAAATTAAGATTAAAAACATCTCCAATAATACTAATAACTGCTTTTAATAAAGAAGATTATCATAAATCGTCTTTTAATAATATATATGAAAAATGTTTAAAAGATAACAAATATATTGATTTACATAATATTATAAAATTAAATTTAACACCACTAGTATTGTTTGAAGAAGAGCGTAATAATATTAAATTTTATAATAATATTATTAAAGGTATTAAAAAAAAAAGACCTAATGATATGAGTTTATTTAATATTATAAGTACTTTAATTTTAACAAAAATAAATATTAATAAAAATACTTATAATCGTGAAAGACTAATGATAAAAGACATAATTATAGAATATTTAAGAAAATTATCATAAAAAATATATAAACAACTAAAATAAATAAATATTTTTTTCTGCTAAAATTAATTTAGCGAAAAATATTTAATTGTATTTTTTTTTGTTAGATTATAAATAAAAAATAATAATTGAATTTATTATATTTTTTTTTTATTATATCTTATCTATTTTGATTTAATTACTTCTATATAAAATAATCACGTAATAATAATAATTATATATATATAAAAAAAAATTAAAAAATGCTAAAAAATAAAAAAAATAAATACACTTATAATTGTTATAAAATTAATGATATAATAGAATCTAATTCATTATATGATTTTGATTTGATATGTAATAAAAAGAAAAATAAACAGAAAAAAGTAAATAATATTAATTTTTATTTTAATAATAAATTTGCTAAGAAAAAAAAATTATATAATAAATATAATAACTTGCAGATAATAGAAACAAACAAATTAAATTTATTATTATATATTATTATAACACAGCAAATATTATATTAATTTAGGTTAATAAATATTTTTTTTCTTATTTTATTGTTTATAAAACTATTATAAAAAAATAAATATTTAATATTTATTTTTTTTTTTATATATTTTTTTTTTACACTATAGTTACTTTACTTTTAATAGTAGTCTTGGTAGAATTTTTTTTCATTCCTAGTAAAATTATTTTTTCTTTATTTAAATATTTTTCTTTATTTAGATATTTTTCTTTATAATTATAATACCATTTTATAATATATCTAATTATAAATGCAGCTGTTATTGTTAATATAATAGTACTTATTAATAATATTAATATAATTACTGAAAAAATTCCCCAATTATTAGGATCTAATTTTTTTACTTCTTCTTTAATGTATTTATTTATTATATATTCAAAAGCAGCATTACTTTTACCATTACCTATTAATGTTATATTATTTATATCTAGATACTCAAAAAGAACATTAACATCGTAATAAGGCATTTTAATATATTTTCTATTAATAAATATAAATAGAAAAATCAAACAGAAGTATATATTATTATATAGTATTTAAACACATGATGATATACTACCACTTTCATACCCGGAATCATTATTTTTATTGTTTTTATATATACAATTATATAATATTATATTTATTCTAATTAAGATTACTAACATTAAAACAAATATAAGTATACCTATACCTGCAAATAATATAATTACTCCTGCGTACAAATTTGAAGGAGCGTAATAATAAGGATATTGAAAATGTTGTCCTGGATAAACAGTATCATATAGTTTAATACAAAATGCTGCCACTAATAATCCTATAAGAGATATTATTAAAAGTATAAAAACTATTTTGCTTTTTAATATATATACGATATATGATATAAATCTTATTAATGAGTTTCTTTTCTGTTTGTATTCTACTATTACAATATAAGCAATTGAGAAAACTAAATTAATTACAAAAGCAGAAACTAGAGAAATTATTATTAATAATATTAATAAATCTTTATCTATTTCTACTGCGGTTTTACCAACAGCTTTTGGTGCTAATGTAGTTGTTAAATTCATTGCTGATTTAATTTAAAATATTAAAATATTGAGGTATTTTTTGATATTATTATTTATTTAAATATTTAGTAGTAAAATCAAAACAGAATATATATATAAATATAAACTTTAGCAGAAAAAAAATATATATATGTTTTTTTTGTTAATTTAATTTATTATTTATTATAAATGGAAGTAATAACATATAATAAAATTCTGTATTTTTATTAATATAATAATATATAATAAATACTAATATAAAATATATAATTGCGATAATTATAACAATTATTTCATTACTATTATTTAATAATAGTATAAGAGATATTATTAAAAGTATAAAAACTATTTTACTTTTTAATATATATAGAATATATAATATAAATCTCGTTAATAATTTTTTTTCTGTTTCTATCATCTTTATCGCTATATAAACAATTGAGCAAATTAAATTAAATACAAAAGCAGAAATTATAGAAATTATTACTATTAATATTAATAAAAATTTATTCATTTCAAATACAGTTTTACTAATTATTTTTAGTTATATAATCTGATATAAAATATTTAAACATTTAAATATTTCAGTGTTTAAATATTTAAACAATATAATCAAAATAAAATATATATATAAATTCTAGCAGAAAAAAAATATATATATATATTTTTTTTTATATTTAATTTATCTAAATAATATAATATATATTAAAATTTATTATTTTTGTTTTTTACCAAACACTATAACATACAATTAATAATAATATAATTAATATAATTTCAATAATAATAATAATAGCTATTATGCTGTTATCATTAATTATTTCTTGAGCTTTAGTTAAAATTTCTATTGTAAAATTAACATACGAATGATTATATTTATTTTGTATTGTTGTTAGCGGTTTATCTGTATTAAAAATAATCATTTTAAATATATTATATTATTATATTATAATATAATATATTATAATATTATGTTTGTATTTTTATATACTAATTATTTAAAATCAAAAAGATAAATATTTAAAAGTTTTTATTTTTTTTCTATTAAGTAACTCCGCAGTAAAAAACTAATAAATACGATTATTTAGCCAAAAGAAAAGATTTATTAACTCATAAGTACCATACTAAATATATAATTAATTATATATTAACACTAAATATATAATTAATTATATATTTAGTATGGTATTTATATTTTTTTTGTTTGTATGTAAATTTTTTTAACATTTATGTAAATTAAATTACATTTTTGTATTTTTCTGCACAAATGTAATTTAATTTACACAAATGTAATTTTAAGTTGCACAAATGTAATTTAATTTACACAAATGTAATTTTAAGTTGCACAAATGTAATTTAATTTGCACAAATGTAATTTTAAGTTGCACATAATTTACACAAATGTAATTTTAATTTGCACAAATGTAATTTAATTTACACAAATGTAATTTTAAGTTGCACAAATGTAATTTAATTTACACAAATGTAATTTTAAGTTGCACAAATGTAATTTAATTTGCACAAATGTAATTTTAAGTTGCACATAATTTACACAAATGTAATTTTAATTTGCACAAATGTAATTTAATTTACACAAATGTAATTTTAAGTTGCACAAATGTAATTTAATTTACACAAATGTAATTTTAAGTTGCACAAATGTAATTTAATTTGCACAAATGTAATTTTAAGTTGCACATAATTTACACAAATGTAATTTTAATTTGCACAAATGTAATTTAATTTACACAAATGTAATTTTAAGTTGCACAAATGTAATTTAATTTGCACAAATGTAATTTTAAGTTGCACAAATGTAATTTAATTTGCACAAATGTAATTTTAAGTTGCACATAATTTACACAAATGTAATTTTAATTTGCACAAATGTAATTTAATTTACACAAATGTAATTTTAAGTTGCACAAATGTAATTTAATTTGCACAAATGTAATTTTAAGTTGCACAAATGTAATTTAATTTGCACAAATGTAATTTTAAGTTGCACATAATTTACACAAATGTAATTTTAATTTGCACAAATGTAATTTAATTTACACAAATGTAATTTTAAGTTGCACATAATTTACACAAATGTAATTTTAATTTGCACAAATGTAATTTAATTTACACAAATGTAATTTTAAGTTGCACAAATGTAATTTTAAGTTGCACATAATTTACACAAATGTAATTTTAATTTGCACAAATGTAATTTAATTTACACAAATGTAATTTTAAGTTGCACATAATTTGCACAAATGTAATTTAATTTACACAAATGTAATTTTAAGTTGCACATAATTTACACAAATGTAATTTTAATTTGCACAAATGTAATTTAATTTACACAAATGTAATTTTAAGTTGCACAAATGTAATTTAATTTGCACAAATGTAATTTTAAGTTGCACATAATTTACACAAATGTAATTTTAATTTGCACAAATGTAATTTAATTTACACAAATGTAATTTTAAGTTGCACAAATGTAATTTAATTTGCACAAATGTAATTTTAAGTTGCACAAATGTAATTTAATTTGCACAAATGTAATTTTAAGTTGCACATAATTTACACAAATGTAATTTTAATTTGCACAAATGTAATTTAATTTACACAAATGTAATTTTAAGTTGCACAAATGTAATTTAATTTGCACAAATGTAATTTTAAGTTGCACAAATGTAATTTAATTTGCACAAATGTAATTTTAAGTTGCACATAATTTACACAAATGTAATTTTAATTTGCACAAATGTAATTTAATTTACACAAATGTAATTTTAAGTTGCACATAATTTACACAAATGTAATTTTAATTTGCACAAATGTAATTTAATTTACACAAATGTAATTTTAAGTTGCACAAATGTAATTTAATTTACACAAATGTAATTTTAAGTTGCACAAATGTAATTTTAAGTTGCACAAATGTAATTTTAAGTTGCACATAATTTACACAAATGTAATTTTAATTTGCACAAATGTAATTTAATTTACACAAATGTAATTTTAAGTTGCACAAATGTAATTTAATTTACACAAATGTAATTTTAAGTTGCACATAATTTACACAAATGTAATTTTAATTTGCACAAATGTAATTTAATTTACACAAATGTAATTTTAAGTTGCACAAATGTAATTTTAAGTTGCACATAATTTACACAAATGTAATTTTAATTTGCACAAATGTAATTTAATTTACACAAATGTAATTTTAAGTTGCACAAATGTAATTTAATTTGCACAAATGTAATTTAATTTACACAAATGTAATTTTAAGTTGCACAAATGTAATTTAATTTACACAAATGTAATTTTAAGTTGCACAAATGTAATTTTAAGTTGCACAAATGTAATTTTAAGTTGCACATAATTTACACAAATGTAATTTTAATTTGCACAAATGTAATTTAATTTACACAAATGTAATTTTAAGTTGCACAAATGTAATTTAATTTACACAAATGTAATTTTAAGTTGCACATAATTTACACAAATGTAATTTTAATTTGCACAAATGTAATTTAATTTACACAAATGTAATTTTAAGTTGCACAAATGTAATTTTAAGTTGCACATAATTTACACAAATGTAATTTTAATTTGCACAAATGTAATTTAATTTACACAAATGTAATTTTAAGTTGCACAAATGTAATTTAATTTGCACAAATGTAATTTAATTTACACAAATGTAATTTTAAGTTGCACAAATGTAATTTAATTTGCACAAATGTAATTTTAAGTTGCACAAATGTAATTTTAAGTTGCACAAATGTAATTTTAAGTTGCACAAATGTAATTTAATTTGCACAAATGTAATTTTAAGTTGCACAAATGTAATTTTAAGTTGCACAAATGTAATTTTAAGTTGCACATAATTTACACAAATGTAATTTTAATTTGCATAAATGTAATTTTAATTAGCACAAATGTAATTTAATTTACACAAATGTAATTTTAAGTTGTACAAATGTAATTTAATTTGCACAAATGTAATTTTAAGTTGCACAAATGTAATTTACAAAAAAAAATATACATACTAAATATATTTATTAATATAACTTAATTAATAATTTAATATCTATATTATGTATTTAATTCAATAAAAAAATATTAATATATTTACTCATTATTTATATTTAACTTATTATTCAATAAAAATATTTAATTATATTAACTATTAGCAGTATAAATATTTAATTTCTTGTTCACTAAACAACAAATTACTATTAATATATTATATATTTATTTTTAGTAAACAAAAATAATCTAATTATATATTTGTTATTTAGCCGGCAAAATAATTAATTTAACTGTAAATAATTTAATTATTTTATATTTGTTATTTTTTTTACTGCCGAATAATTTTAGCAAATAAGATAATTTAATTTATATATCTGTTCTTAGCAGATAAAATATTTAATTATATGTTTATTATTTAACCGCTAAAATAATTTATATATATATATATTTGTTATTAGCCGCTAAAATAATTTAATTATATATTTGTTTAATTATATGTTTATTATTTAACCGCTAAAATAATTTATATATATATATTTGTTATTAGCCGCTAAAATAATTTAATTATATATTTGTGTAATTATATGTTTATTATTTAACCGCTAAAATAATTTATATATATATATTTGTTATTAGCCGCTAAAATAATTTAATTATATATTTGTTTAATTGCTAAATAATTAATTATATATATTTATTATAACTGCTAAATAATTAATTATATATATTTGTATTAGCAGATAAAGTATTTAATTATACATTTGTTATAACTGCTAAATAATTAATTATATATTTGTTATAGCTGCTAAATATTTAATTATATATTTGTTATAACTGCTAAATATTTAATTATATATATTTATTATAATTGTTAAGTAATTAATTATATATATCTGTATTAGTAGATAAAGTATTTAATTATACATTTGTTATAACTGCTAAATATTTAATTATATATATTTGTTATAACGGCTAAATATTTAATTATATATTTAATTATATATATTTGTTATAACTGCTAAATATTTAATTATATATTTAATTATATATATTTGTTATAAATGCTAAATATTTAATTATATATTTAATTATATATATTTGTTATAACTGCTAAATATTTAATTATATATTTATATTAACTGCTAAATATTTAATTATATATTTGTTATAGCCGCTAAGTAATTAATTATATATTTATTATAGCCGCTAAATATTTAATTATATATTTATATTAACTGCTAAATATTTAATTATATATTTGTTATAGCCGCTAAGTAATTAATTATATATTTATTATATCCGCTAAATATTTAATTATATATATTTATTATAACTGTTTAAGTAATTAATTATATATATCTGTATTAGCAGATAAAGTATTTAATTATATATTTGTTATAACTGCTAAATATTTAATTATATATTAGTTATAACTGCTAAATATTTAATTATATATATTTATTATAACTGTTTAAGTAATTAATTATATATATCTGTATTAGCAGATAAAGTATTTAATTATATATTTGTTATAACTGCTAAATATTTAATTATATATATTTATTATAACTGTTAAGTAATTAATTATATATTTGTTATAGCCGCTAAGTAATTAATTATATATATCTGTATTAGCAGATAAAGTATTTAATTATATATATCTGTATTAGCAGATAAAGTATTTAATTATATATTTTTTTTTAGCGGCAAATAATTAATTATATATTTAATTATATATTTGTTTTTAGCGGCAAATAATTAATTATATATTTAAATATTAGCAAATAAAGTATTTAATTATATATTTGTTAGCCGCTAAATAATTAATTATATATTTGTATTAGGCAAAAGTATTTAATTATATATACTTGTTATAACTGCTAAATATTTAATTATATATATCTGTTATAGCAGCTAAATATTTAATTATATATTTGTTATAACTGCTAAATAATTAATTATATATTTGTATTAGCAGATAAAGTATTTAATTATATATTTGTTATAACTGCTAAATATATAATTATATATATTTGTTAGCCGCTAAATAATTAATTATATATTTGTTATAACTGCTAAATATTTAATTATATATATTTGTTATAACTGCTAAATATTTAATTATATATATTTGTATTAGCAGATAAAGTATTTAATTATATATTTGTTAGCCGCTAAATAATTAATTATATATTTGTATTAGGCAAAAGTATTTAATTATATATACTTGTTATAACTGCTAAATATTTAATTATATATATCTGTTATAGCAGCTAAATATTTAATTATATATTTGTTATAACTGCTAAATATTTAATTATATATTTATATTAGTAGATAAAGTATTTAATTATATATACTTGTTATAACTGCTAAATATTTAATTATATATATCTGTTATAGCCGCTAAATATTTAATTATATATTTGTTATAACTGCTAAATATTTAATTATATATTTGTTATAGCCAGTAAATAATTAATTATATATATTTGTTTTTGACGGTAAAAAATTAATTATATATTTGTTATAGCTGCTAAATATTTAATTATATATACTTGTTATAACTGCTAAATATTTAATTATATATTTGTATTAGGCAGATAAGTATTTAATTATATATTTGTTAGCCGCTAAATATTTAATTATATATTTGTATTAGGCAGATAAAGTATTTAATTATATATATATATTTGTTAGCTGCTAAATAATTAATTATATATTTATTATAGCTGCTAAATAATTAATTATATATTTAATTATATATATTTGTATTAGCGAATAAAGTATTTAATTTTATATATATTTGTTAGCTGCTAAATAATTAATTATATATTTGTTATAGATGCTAAATAATTAATTATATATTTAATTATATATATTTGTATTTAGCAGAGATAAAGTATTTAATTATATATTTATATAAGTAGATAAAGTATTTAATTATATATATTTGTTATAACTGCTAAATAACTAATTATATATATTTGTATTAGCAGATAAAGTATTTAATTATATAATTAATTATATATTTGTTATAGATGCTAAATAATTAATTATATATTTAATTATATATATTTGTATTTAGCAGAGATAAAGTATTTAATTATATATTTATATTAGCAGATAAAGTATTTAATTATATATATTTGTTATAACTGCTAAATAACTAATTATATATATTTGTATTAGCAGATAAAGTATTTAATTATATAATTAATTATATATTTGTTATAGATGCTAAATAATTAATTTTATATTTAATTATATATATTTGTATTTAGCAGAGATAAAGTATTTAATTATATATTTATATTAGTAGATAAAGTATTTAATTATATATATTTGTTATAACTGCTAAATAACTAATTATATATATTTGTATTAGCAGATAAAGTATTTAATTATATAATTAATTATATATTTGTTATAGATGCTAAATAATTAATTATATATTTAATTATATATATTTGTATTTAGCAGAGATAAAGTATTTAATTATATATTTATATTAGCAGATAAAGTATTTAATTATATATATTTGTTATAACTGCTAAATAACTAATTATATATATTTGTATTAGCAGATAAAGTATTTAATTATATAATTAATTATATATTTGTTAGCCGTTAAAATAATTAATTATATATTTGTTATTAGCGGCTAAATATTTAATTATATATTTTTTTTTTTAGCGGTAAACAATTAATTATATATTTAATTATATATTGGTTATAACTGCTAAATAATTAATTATATATTTGTTATTAGCGGCTAAATATTTAATTATATATTTAATTATATATATCTGTATTAGCAGATAAAGTATTTAATTATATATTTGTTATAGCTACTAAATATTTAATTATATATATTTGTTTTTAGCGGCAAAAATTAATTATATATATCTGTATTAGCAGATAAAGTATTTAATTATATATATATTTATATTAGCAGATAAAGTATTTAATTATATATTTGTTATAGCTGCTAAATATTTAATTATATATTTGTTATAGCCACTAAATAATTAATTATATATTTGTATTAGTAGATAAAGTATTTAATTATATATACTTGTTATAACTGCTAAATAATTAATTAATATATTTAATTATATATTTGTATTATAGCTGCTAAATATTTAATTATATATATTTGTATTAGTGGAGATAAAGTATTTAATTATAGCCGCTAAATAATTAATTATATATATTTGTATTAGTAAATAAGTATTTAATTATAGCGGCAAACAATTAATTATATATATTTGTATTAGTGGAGATAAAGTATTTAATTATAGCGGCTAAATATTTAAATGTATATTTGTTAGCGGCTAAATATTTAATTTATATATTTGTTAGTTATAACTGCTAAATATTTAGCAGATAAAAAAATAATTTAATTATAGCGGCTAAATATTTAAATATATATTTGTTATAACGGCTAAATATTTAAATATAGCGGCTAAATATTTAAATATATATTTGTTATAGCAGATAAAGTATTTAATTATATATTTGTTATAGCGGCTAAATATTTAAATATAGCGGCTAAATATTTAAATATAGCGGCTAAATATTTAAATATATATTTGTTATAGCAGATAAAGTATTTAATTATATATTTGTTATAGCGGCTAAATATTTAAATATAGCGGCTAAATATTTAAATATATATTTGTTATAACAGATAAAGTATTTAATTATATATTTGTTATAGCGGCTAAAGTATTTAAAATATAATATTTGTTATAGCTGCTAAATATTTAATTATATATTTATATATTAGTAGATAAAGTATTTAAATATATATTTGTTATAGCGGCTAAAGTATTTAAATATAATATTTGTTATAGCTGCTAAATATTTAATTATATATTTGTTATAGCAGATAAAGTATTTAAATATATATTTGTTCTTAGTGGCGAATAATTAATTATATATTTATATATTAGCAGATAAAGTATTTAAATATATATTTGTTATAGCTGCTTATTTAATTTATATATTTAAATATATATTTACTTTTAGCGGTGAAACAATTAATTATATATTTGTTTATAGCGGCTAGATATTTAATTTATATATTAGTTAGTTATAACTGCTAAATATTTAGCAGATAAAAAAATAATTTAATTATAGCGGCTAAATATTTGATTTATTATATTAGTTCTTAGCGGCGAAATTATTAATTGTATATTAGTTTTTAGCGGTGAAATTATTAATTATATATTAGTTCTCAATAGATAAGTATTTAATTATATATTTGCTATATTTGTATTTAGCGGAGATAAAGTATTTAATTATATATTTGATCTTAGCAGAGAAAATAATTTAATTTATATATTATTTGCTTATAATAGCAGAATAGTTAATTTATATATTTGTTATAGCTGTTGTAGCTACTAAATAATTATAATTAATTATATATTTGTATTAGCAGATAAGATAATTTAATTTATATATTTGCTTATATATTTGTTTTTAGCGGCTAAAATATTTAATTTATATATTTGTTATAGCTGTTGTAGCTACTAAATAATTATAATTAATTATATATTTGTATTAGCAGATAAGATAATTTAATTTATATATTTGCTTATATATTTGTTTTTAGCGGCTAAAATATTTAATTTATATATTATTTGTTCTTAGCGGCGGAATAATTAATTTATATATTATTTGTTTTTAGCAGATAAGATGATTTAATTTATATAATATTTGTTTTTAACGGCCAAAATAATTTAATTTATATATTATTTGTTCTTAGCAGCTAAAATAATTTAATTTATATAATATTTGTTTATAGTAGGGCGAAATAATTTAATTTATATATTTGCTTATATATTAGTTATTTAGCGGCTAAAATAATTTAATTTATATATTTGTTCTTAGCAGCTAAAATAATTAATTATATAATGTTTGTTTATAGTAGGGCGAAATAATTTAATTATAATAGTGGTGATTTAAATTTTTATTGTAATTGTAGAATAAAGTAGTTATATATTAGTTATACGGCGGGGCTATAAAGTTTAATTAATTTTGCAGAAAAAAAAATAATTATATATAATATTGAATAATATATTTAAATTATATTAACTAATTGTTGTAATAGATTTTTACATTTGTAATATTTTAATATATTTTCTTTAGTTTCATAATCTGTGTGAAATCCAAGCTTTTTAAGATACATACAATCGCAATTAGTACTAAAGGTAAATGATGTAGGTATATTATATTTCTTTTCTAATAAATTAATTATAGACCATTTTTCGATTAATTTTTCAATTAAAACTCCTAAGTTATTTTTAAAAGGACTATAATTATCAGTAACTAATACTTCTGCAATTTTATCTTCACCTAAAGTTATATATTCTAATTTATTAAGATTTATATTATTTATAGTCGAATAAGAAGATACATATTTATATAATTTAATAGTTAAACCTAAGTCAACTAATTCATTATTTATTTTTTGTATTGCTTCTTGAATAACAGTTTTATTAAAATTATCTATATTTACACATTTTCCAGTATTATAATCTTCAGGTATTACATATAAGAAAAATCCGCTATTATTAAATTGATTTATAATATCTTTTTTAATTTTATTTAGATCATCGTTATTATAATCTGTAAATGATAATTTTATTACTTCTTTTGCATTATTTTCAATTGTTTCTGCATTTTTTTTATTTTTTGTATTAAAATCAGATACAAAAGCAAATTCATTATTATTGTTTTTATCATTTAAACCAATATAGAATTTTAAATTATATTTATTATTGTCGATCACACAAGTATTTGTCATTAAATGATTTTCATTACAGTAACAATAATCATTTATAGTTTCTTTTGGATCTTCTACTAAAATATATTTTATAATTTCCATTTTAATTATTTTTATTTAGTAAAAATAAATTCGAAATAATTATATTTAAGTAGCAAGATGATTATTTTTATATTAACCTTGTATTCAGTGATAATAGCAGTGTTTGAATAATTGGTAAATATTTAATTTATATATCTATAGAAAAAGTAGAAAAAAGATATACAGTAATAACATTACATTAGTGTTATCATTATTAGTATTAAAACTAATAAATCATAAAATGTAATTTTATGTTATTACTGAATATCATAAAACATAACTTAAAATCAAGTGTTATGTTTTTATACAAATATTAGATTATTATATTAAACAATTTACATTAAGTTAAGATGAAGAAAAATAAGGATTATTAAAAGAAAAATTTAAAAGTAAGGATATAGTTCTATATTTGATGGTAAATCTAAATAAAGATTTTCTCCAATTATAATTTCTATCATACTAATGTTAAAAAAGGGGTATATTTTTTGTTTTTATTTCATCTTTTATCTTTTCAATTATTATATTTATTATATTAGATTTCATTTGTTGAAATTCATATGAGTTTTTTAAATAATTGATTTTGTAATTTTCACTCAATATATATTTTATCTTTTCTTCTATATCTGGCAAATGCATATTTAAAGAATTTAATGTTTTATTTATTTTCAATACATCGGTGCCATTTAGATAGTTTTCTATATCTAATCGAATATTGTTTAGAAGAGACATTTTCTAAATTAATTATTGTAATTGAAATATATAAAATCAAATTCAAAAACATCAATAAATAAAATTTGTTTACTATTTTTTTAGATGTCAATAGAAAAAAAGATATACAGTAATAACATTACATTAAGTGTTATCATTACTAGTATTAAAACTAATAAATCATAAAATGTAATTTTATGTTATTACTGAATATCATAAAACATAACTTAAAATCAAGTGTTATGTTTTTATACAAACAAACAAAAAGGTAAAAGATAAAATTATTATTTTTTTGGTAGAAAAGGTTCATTGATAATTGAGTAAATATTATTAATACATTCTGAACAAATTATTTTTTCTGCTGATGTTATTTGATTTTTTATTATTTTTATTATTTTATCAGTTGTATCATTTAAAAAATCTATTGACTTATATATATTTTCATTAATTTCTGGATTATTAGAATAGCAGTTTTTATATATATCTTCTAATGTTTCTATAATTTCCATCTTATTTATCTCAATGAAATATTGACTTAGTTCATTTAAGATATTAATAATACCTGAATCATCTTTTTTTTCTTGAAAATATAAAGATACAGCTGCACTAAGACTAGACATTTTTTTTAATTATTATTAATGCATAAAATCAAATTCGTAAACATTAACATTTTAAAATTAATACAATTTATATAAAATTTATATTTAATTTTATAAATATATATAAGTAAATAAGCAGAAAAAAATAAATAAATAAATAAATTTCTTTTTATATAGAATAAATTTTGTATTTTGTTTCTATTCTATATAAAAAGAAATTTATTTATTTATTTATTTTTTGTTAGAAAGATTTTATTTGAATAGGTTATTAGTGTTCATTTTTTTAAAATATTTAATGTAATAAGGTATTTTATTTTCAGTTAAATATTCATTTATAATTTCTTGTAAATTTTGTAAATAAAGCCCATCCATATATTTTATTTCTATCTGATTATAGATTTTTTTTTCTAACAATCTTTGTTTATAACCATAGCTATTCTTATATTGTTCGCTCTCCATAATTTATTATATAATTATTTATATTAACATAAATAGAATAAGAAAAAGTTGATATATTAAAATATAACAAATTTAAGTAAAATTAAATATTTTTTTATTTAAATTATATCATTCGCAATAAATAAATATATACAATATTAAAAGATAATAATAATAAAATTATTTTTTATTATTAACTGCTTAGTAGTAAATTTAAATTTCTTTATAATTATATATTATGAAATAAATTAAATTAAACAATAATATTCAGCAGTGAAAAATACTTATATTATTTATATATTTTAGATAATAAAATATTTGCTATTTAGCAGTAAATATTTTTTTAATTAAAAATAAATAATTATTTATATTTTTATTTATTTAATTTTTGGTAGATATTTTGATATTAAAAAGATTATAATTTATTTGTTTTTATTCAGCAGTAAAAAAAAATAATTAATAAACTTTAGTTTTATAATAATTTAATTTATTTAGCAGTAAAAAAATATTTTTTAATTTTAAGATAAATTTTATTTTAATATATCAATAAAAACAAATTAATTTAAATTTATTAATATATATATATATAATATATATTAGCTAATAAAATTAAAAAATGATTGATTTATTACCTATATATAGTATTGATATAGGTGAAAAAAATCCGTATTCGCTTGAGAAATTTTATAATAAATACCGTAATATAGAATTACATAGTGTAATTTCTTGTTATATAAACGAGTTTATAAATAATGAAGATATAAAATCTGAATTATATATTGAAGTTATAACCGCGTATAAAAAAAAAAGAAAATTTCGAATTATCAATAAAAAATTTTCTTAACAATTGTAAATATTTTGCAGAATTAAATAATAAATATACTAATACATTTAATGGAATATTTAATGAAATATTTAATAATAATAAAGAAGTAGCTAATTATTTAATAGAGCAATTATTCTATATTTCTAACTATTTTATTGAAATATATTATGCAAATATTATTAATTTCAAAGAAAAATATTGTGAATTAAATGATATCGAACGTTATGTTAATAAAAGATTTAATGATAATAGTTGGAATATTAAAAAATTAATAGAAATAATATATGATGGAATAATGTATATTATAGTAGATTTTTTTATAAAAAAATACTAATTATAAAAAAAAATACTTAATTTATTATTATTTATTATGTTAATATTAATAATAAATATTCTTTATTAGAGTTACTTTAGCAGAAAAAAACTTATATAAATAGTAAATTATAATTATTAATTTAAATTATTTAAATTATTTGTGTAGTATAATTTAATAATTATAATTTACTACTTATATAAGTTTTTTTGTTAAGTTATTTTTCTTAAAATATTTACTATTTTGTTTATTGCCGAAGTGTAAAGTAGTATAACACATTTATAATAAAAATAATTAATATAATTGGTGTTAGTATTTTATTTGCTTTTAAAAAATACTTATTTTACTTAGCAATATTAACAAGCAAATTAATATATTTTTTATACAAATGATAATTATTAATCTTTTTTCTAATAAAATAAACTTATTTGTAAATTAATTAATTTAAATAATATACATTTTATTTTAATTAAAATAGTAATAAGTTTTCTTTGTTTAAAAAAATTCACAATTAATTTATCTGTAATATTAATTTTCTTTAAGAAAAAAATAACTAAATATTATTAAATTTATTTTAAATTAATAACTTATATTAAATTAAAAAAAAAATAAGCAAAAATATATATCCATTAATTATTTTTATATTTAAGTTTAAGTACAAATGATAGAAATAATTTTATTATAAACTGTTAAGATAACAAAACAAAAAAAAATATATTTTTAAATAATTTAGCAAAAATAAAAAATTATAAAATATATATATATAATTTAAATATATCTTTTTTTATTTTAAATTTATTATTAATTGTTATGAATCTAATTATAATAATTGCAATGATGTTTATGTTTATTATACTGATTTTTGCTATAATTACTTAAAATATAAAAATGCGATTAATTATTTAAAATGTATAGAATTATTAATAATTTTATAAAAAATTAAATCTATTAACGAAATTATATATATATTATACATAATAAATAAAAAAAAATAATTATTTTAATTATTTTTTTTTGTTGTAATTTATTTATATTTGCTTATTTTTTAATATTATTTTAAATAAATTAGTTTTTATAATAATTTTAACAATTACTTGCTATTACTAAATTTTATTGTCGTTTAATATATTGTTAATCTCGTTAATGTTTTTTTCAATTTTTATTATAGTATTTTCTATATCTTTTATTACGTCTTTATTTTTTAATTCTGTTTCTTTCCCAGAAATAATTTTATATATTATAACAAATATAGTATTTCTTAAATATAATACATATTTTTTTAATTGTTTATTATTATTAATAATTAATTTTATTTTTTCGTCACTAGTATATTTATTTTTTATTAAAGAAACATTATTATAAATTAATAATAATCTTCTAACTTTTATCATTTTAGAATAAATACATATTAATTTTTCAAGATTATTATAAATTTCATCATTATTAGCATAATATTCGTTATTATATAATATATTTATTTGTATTTCTTTATATTTATTTAAATTTAATATAAAACTATTACAATAAAATATTATTTTTTTTATAGTATTTATTTCGTTACTAAATTTAAATTCTTTAATTTTATCATTATCAATTAATTTTATTTCAATTTTTTTTATTGGAAGATTAGTATCATTTTTATTTTTTAATATATTACTAGAGAAATTAATTATTGTATCTTCTTCTTCATAATAATCAGTATAACGAGTATTATTAAATAATTCGTTTATTAAATAAGTTATAACTAACATTTTAATAAAATATAATATATTAAAATATAAATACAATTATAACCTTTTTATAAATAATAATAAAAATCGAATAAATAAACATCTGTATACATATTTATTTATAATTTTTTGATTCTATAAGCAGTAAAATATAAAATATCTAATAGAAAACAAAAATGCCACGTTGTTTTAAATTATATACATATTACTTAAATAATAATAATTTAAAAAGTAATATTATAGTATTCGAAGAATCTTACTCATGTAATTTGTTTAATTTAAGTTTTAATGATATATCATCTAAAACAAATGAAAATAAGAATAATGATTGTAAATATTATAATATTACAAATTATGATAATAAATCAGATTTAAAAGACTTTATCAATATAATAAATCAAAAAGAATTAAAAATAGATTTATCTTTAGATAATATCGATGATTATATTAATATTAACATAATAAGAAATTATTTTAACTCTATTGCCGCTAAAGTAAAAAATATAAATATTAAATTTGAAGCTATTATAGATTTTGAATATAATATATGTTATTTTAATAATAAACATAGCAAATTTTATAACTCGGTAGAAGTTTTAAAAAATATATCACTACTAATAAACAAGTATTATAAAATAAATTATATTTTATCTATTGACTATAAAGAAAAATCTAGCAAAGAAGAAAAAAATATTTTTAATTATTTATGTATGTATACATGTGAGCTAGAAACAAATAAAAATTTTCTAGTAAATATAAAAAAAAGTATAATAAATGATAATAAAGTAAATTATAAAAAATTTAATAAATTAGATGCAGTAAAATTAATATTACCTGATAATAATATAGACGAAAATAAAATAGAAAAAAATAATATATTAGATTATATAAGTATTACTAATATTCAAACTTATATAGAAAATTTTATTAAATCTGCCGCAATAATTGAAAATGAATTTTTTATTGAGTTTTTCTTAGATACAGTAAAAAATAAATTACATTTAGTTACATACACTAATTAAATTTTTATAATATAATAATATCTTCTATATAATATTCTATATTTGCTAAAATATTAATTATATTACTATCGTTGCTATATTTTTCTTTTAAATTAATTAAATTAGCGGAAATTTTCTTTACACTATCTATAAATTTATTATAATTGTTACTATCTGTTTGGTCAGGTGTATAATAATTGTTTTTTTCATAACTGCTTTTTAAAGTATAATATTCTGCAGCAATATCAGAAATATCTTTAAATTCATTAAGAATAGTTATTATATTTTTCTGTATATTAGTAGGATTATTTTCTTTTTGCGCAGTATATAAATATTTATAAATTTCTGTATCTAAATAAATAGAAGGTATTAGATATTCATCTAATTTTTCTACATCGTTTGTATTTTTAAGATTATAAATATTATTTGCTATAAATTTAATATTATTTGATATATCAGATAATACATCATATTTATATTTATTAGATTCTTCACTATCATCTAAAATTTTATTAGCTAAATTATCAAATTTTTCTACAGTTTCAATATATAAATTAAGTGTATCTTCTATATTCATTTTTAATAGAAATAAAAAATATATATATATTATACTAAATGTTAATTGTTTTTAATAAACAAATAGTGTATATATAATATATATTTTTTTTATATATATATATTTTTTATATTTTTTTTTTAGAAATTAATTTATTTTTTTTTTAATTAATCGATTGTATTTTCTATTATAATATAAAAAATTTTCTAATATTATAGTATTATTATTATATTTTTTGTAAATAAAAGTAATTTTAGAATTATATTTATTATTTAATATTAATCGCATTAAAGAAATTAATATATTATATTTTATATTATTATTAAACTCATTATTTAATTTAATTGTTATTATAAGCTCATTTATAAAGTTTTTTATTTCTATATCAGTATTAAATGTAAATATATAATTATTATCTAAATTAATAGCTTTTAATTTATTATCGATATTTTTTATAGTAAAAGTATATAAATTTTTATAATGATTTATTTCTAATACTATATAAGTGCTAAATATTAATTTATCATCTAGTATTTTAACTGCTTCTTTAATTTTATTTTCTTTTTTAAAGCTGCTGTAATTAAAAATGTTATTGATTATAGTCATTTTTTATTTTGTATATTTATAGACGTGAATAAATAATTCACTCTTTTTATTTATTATTAAGTTAATTTCATATTAGTGTTTATATAGTTTTTTAGTCTATATTTGATTTAAAATTAAATAAATAAATATAAATATTAAATAAAAAATGTTAAAAGCAGTAATAATAGACGAAAATTACGATTTTAATAATTATTCTATAAAAAGTGTTGATGTAATAAATAATGTTTATAAAAATATAGGAATGAATAACTTATATTGTAATAATAAATATAACAAAGAATATGTTTATAGCGAAATAGATAAATATTGTAAAAAAAATAATATAACTAATAAATTAACAAAAAAAAATATATTAGATAGAATATCTGCAATAATATCTAATTATTATGATATATATTTAAATATTAGTAATAATAGTATACAAAATGCAACATGTAACAATAAAAGATATAAATTATGTAAGGATTTGTTTTCTTTATATGATAATAATTTAAAAAAGGTTGTAAGAGATTATCCTTGTATTACTCATAGTAGTAAATGCGTCGATAATATTGAATGTATAAAAAAATTAAAACAAGATAAATATAAAGAAAATAATGATAATGAATCAAATATTAATGAATTATACAAAGAAAAAAATATTGATTATAATTGGCTGCCTGATAATTTAAAAACAGATATAACAAAAAAATATAATAGTAAAGTATATAGCAAAAATAATATAATTAATAATAGTGGTTGCTCAATATGTAAATGTAATTATATTTGAGAATAACTATCTGTTTCATTTGGAATTTTTTTTATTATTTTGTTAATAAATTTATCACATTCTTCTTTGCTATAATTCGATTCAAGCATAATATTTATAAATTCGTTAACAGTTGTAGAAAAACGTTTAAAAATTAAAATTTTTAATAAAGCTGTTAATCTGTTTGTAGTTGTTTCATCTTTATTTTTTATTAGAACTAATATTTTATTAAATTTTTTTTCTAAACCTAAATTTTCTAATAAAGTTTTAGTTTTGCTTATATCTTTATTTAATATTTTACCAATTATAATAGTATTAGTTGTATTTAAAGAAATAACTCTGTTATCTGCAGCAGAAGTTATTAAATTTAATTTTACTTCATTTAGTAAGTAAGAAAATAATTCTTGATAAATATCATTAGTAGTAATAGAATGTGATTTGCTTGATAAAATATTATATAGAATATTTATATTTTTTGTATTATTTTTAACAAATTTTTTTATATGAGTAGCGGCTATATAACCTATATTAATATCTTTTTCATCTGCTATTATTATAGTTCTGTAATCTTCTTCTGTTAATCCAATATTATAAATTAGATTTTTAAATTTTTCACCATAGCAGTCTATTATAGTCGAGTTATTATTAGCATATGATCTAGTTATAATATTTGTTTTACAGTCCATTTTATATCTACCTATAGTTACTAATATTCTATGTAATTTTTTTCGAAGAATTTTATTTTTTATATCATTTACTGATAATTTATTATTACTGTTGTTATTCATATTATTATTTTAATAAATATTTATATATTCAAATTTTAAATTTTTTTTAGTTTTCTGTAGTAAGACAATCAATTATAAATATTCTTTCTTTTTTATTATATTTAGCTTTTTTTAGCAGATTAATAAAATCTAATGTATTAATACTAATATTACGTATTTTAATTATACAAAAAAGCCCTTCAAATCTTGATTTTTTTACAATTTGTTTGTCTAGTAATTTATATTTTTTTATTGTTTCTTCTATTTCCCACTGATTTAAATTAGATGCATTAATAATATTTTCCCATTTACATACTTTTTCATTTAATGAAGGATAAAGTAGTATTCTTAAGTTAGTCCATTCATTATAGTTTAAAGTATAATTAGAAGAGTTATTTTTTTTTCTGCTTTTAATAATTGAATCTATATATTTTTCTTCATTAATCAAATCTGAAATTTTAAATATTTCTTTTAATAACATAGCGTTATCAGGCGTATCTTTATATTTATATAAGTAATCATTAACAAATTTATCAGTAGTAATTATTGAATTATCGTCGCAGCTTCTTATATATTTCATATCTTCATCTGATATATTCAATAGATTACATAATGTAATAATTCTATCATCGTTTAAAGTTTTAATAAAATTTTCTAGATATATAGGCTCTGAAGATACATTATCTATATCAAAATTGCAATCTTTTAATTTATAGTTAAAAATTATTTCATAAGACATAATTTTAATAAAAAAATAATATTCAAAAAAAAAAATAATAATAGATTATATATATATTTATTTTAATTACCACCACATTCTTTAGAGACTTCTATTCCGTCTGTTACATAATATTCTCCATATTTTTCTATTTTGTTTGGCCATTTGCCATCGGAAGAATAAATAACAGGAATATTAGTAAGTACTGAACTATCGCTAGTACCGTGGCATTTTCTACATAACGCGCCATTATTACATTGAGCTGAGTTTTCTACAGCATATAGATAATCAGTTGTATATGTATTCGGGCATAGTATTTTTTTTCCATCTGCATTTAATAGCGGCGTAATATTGCCGCATTTTTTCTTTATAGCAATAGTCTTATTAAGAATATAAAGATAATAAGCTACAAATAAAACTATTATCCCCACCAAAAGTAATATAATACTCATAGTATTTTTGATTAAGAATAAAAAAATATTATTTAATATATATCTGTTTTTAATTGAAAATTAAAAAAAAAAGAATTTACTATAATATATTATACATATAATATTGTAATTATACTATTTTTTTAAATTGTTTTTTATTCTTATATTATATTATAAATAATATATGTTTAGTTTATTTTATCTTTAATTTAAAGCAATTTCATTATTAATAATAATTCATTTTTTAGCAGATTAAATAATATTAATTAAAAGATATATTCTAGTTATAAATTATTTAATAAAGTATTAAATACTTTATATATAATTTTTACAACTTATAGTATAATGCGAATATTTTGCAGATAAATAATTAAAAAATAACAAAATATTTTTTTTATTTCTGTTAATTTTAGATTTAAATATTATTATTTAATAAGTAAATAAAATAGCTGCTTAAATTAAATTATAATTAAAATATAAAAAGATTCAATAATTTTAATTTTATTAGTTTTAATTTAATATTTTATAAATAAATAATACATTAATATTATTTTTTTTTAATTTAATATCTTTTTGCTAAATTTAATTAAAATACAAACTAAGAAATTATTATAAATAAGAGATATTTATTTTAAATAGCTTAGATAATATATATTCTGTTTATATTAAAATAACTAATTCTAAAAAATAAATTTAAGCAGTTAATATTAATATTAACTGTTTGTATTATATTTTTTTCTTTTTGATTTGTATTATTATTATAAAAAAATTATAATCATTATATTTTAATTAAACAATGTTTAAGTTTGACAATGATCTTTTCAATAGTATTAACGAAGGTAAATATAATGATAGTGAAAAACTTGAAGAATTATTTTTAAATATTTCAAAGAATTCAAATCGTTATACTTGTCATAATTATAGAGATGTAGAAATTAAATTCTCTTATAACATTTCAGCCGCAAAAAAAATTAAAATAAATATAACAGATTATAATAATAATATTACAAATTGTGAGTTAGATAATTCTAAAAATATAAACACTATTTTTACTTGTTTTAGTTATTTAGAATCAAATCATGTTAAAAAAATTGATATAAATATATCACATAATGAAGAATATTATAATGATGATTATAATAAATTAATTTATAATTATCTTGAAGAATCAATATTTGTATATACTTCAATGTTAGATATTAGAAATAAAACATTATTAAATAATAATTATACAGAAAATATAATTGAAATAGATGATAATAGTTATAATTATAAAGATTTAATGAATATAAATATAAATACAATATTAATTATTAAACATTTTGCTATACTTCATGTAATATTTATGATTTTTATTGGAGAAGAAAAAGAATTAAACAAAGAAAACTTTAAATTACTACAAATTTTTATAGATAAATATAAAAATAAAATTAAAGAAATTTATTCTAACGAAAAACTATAAATAATAAATTAAATATATTATTTATTTTAAATTTAAAAATAATATTATTTTTTTTTATTTACGTTTGTAGATTATTATAAAGATTAAATTAAATTAAGTAGCTAAAGATATATAATTGTTTATTAAATAAAAACGATTAAAATATATATATTTATTTATTATTAAATTAAAAACAATCGTACTATATATGTTAAATAATTAAAGTAGTTAAAATATATATATTATATAATTTTGAATAAAAAATTTTATTATTGTTTATTTAAAAAACATGGATAAAAATAATGGCGACGATTTATCTACTTTTATACCTAAAGGTTATGTAATAGGTTATAAATTCGACTTAATGAGCGACGAAGAAATTAAAAAAAAAGCAGTAGTTAAAATTACTTCTAGCGCTAATACAACTCAAGAAAAAACTCCTCATCCACATGGACCAAGAAGTCAACTATTAGGAACAGATTCAAGTAAATATAAATGTCTTACATGTAATCAATCTAAAGAGCATTGTAGAGTTGGTCATGATGGTTATATAGAAACATTTGCGCATTTTAGCCCGCACAAAAATATAATGTCAACAACAAAAAAAGTTATATCAATACTTTGCACAAATAATAACTGTAATAAAATTATTTTTTCACCGGAAAAATTAGATTATGAGAAAAAAAATATATATTTAAAGAAAAAAGAATATAATAAAGAATAAAAATTATAAAATGTGACATTATTTTATTTACTGAAATAAATATTATTAATAAGATTAATAAATTGGAGTATATTATTTTATATATATAATAATTACTAAAATCAAATAACAAAAAGATAAAATAAATTATATTTTATTTATTGTATTTTTTTTTTATTTTTTTATAATAATATATACAATATAAATTTAATAATATAGAAATAAATATTCCAATAAAACTTATTTCATATATATAATATAATCTGCTAAATTTAAAACTATTTATAACATCTTCATAATTTTTTATTAATTTTTTAAATGTAATATCAGTTATATTTTTTAATAATTCTTTATTGTTCATTTTTTGTCTAGTGAAATATAACTTATTAATAATTTTAACGCAAAAAATCAAATAAATAAAATTATTATTTTATAGAAATTTTAAGCAGATTAAATTTATATTTTATAGCTTTTAACTATATTTAATACATTATTATATAAATTAAGTTTATTTTTTAAAATATTTTGTTTTTCTTTATATCTCTTTTTAGATGCTTCATTATCACATGATAAATAAAAACTATTAGTATTAGAAGCAGCTGTTATTTTTCGTATTTTTTGCTCTAATCTACTATATAATGTATTTACAAAAAGATTATAAAAATTAATAATAGATTTATTGTCTTCATTTTCATTAGATTTTAATACTACTGATATTAATATAATAAATTTAAATTCATTAGTTTTTTTATTTTTTTTCGCTATAGTTATATTAAATGATTTAAAATTAGTATTAGCTGTAGGAAATACTTTTTTAACTATTGCAAATATTATATCATTATCTTCTTGATAGCGCGATACAGTGTTTAAATTAATTATAATATAAGATATTAAATTTGTTAAATGATGATCAGATATACCTTTAATTTCATTGCTGCTATTAATAGCATTATTTCTAATAAGAATTTTTATATTTTTGTAATTAATATTAGTGCTCATTTATTTATATTTAATTATAATATAATTTCTATTAAGAAAAAAAAATATATATTATATTAAAGTTTTTATTACTTGTATTTTGGTGGTGATTTTTTATTTAGCTGATAAAAAAGATATTTATTTATTTTATTTTAGTTATATATATATTAAAGAACTATTCTTATAAAAAAAAAATGGATAATAATTATAAAATAAAAATTATAATAATATCTTTTACAAATAAATGCGATCATTTATCTACAGAAAGTAATGATAAATCTTCTATGATTATTAATTATAATACTGAATTTGTATTTGATTTAGATTTATATTGTAATAAATTAAAAGAATTTGAAAATAATTTAATAGAAATTTCTACTATAAAAGAATTTTATAATAATAATTGTAATAATAATAATACTGAAAATATTATACAATTCAATAAATTCATAAATAAAAAAAATATAATAAAATATATTGAACAAAGATTTAATCTTAAAATTAATACTACTCATATAACTGATTATAAATTAATAATAGATTGTTGTAAAGGAATAATATATTGTTTAAATAATAATAATAATATATTTATTAAATGTAATTCTTGTAATCAATTAAATGGTAAAATAATAAATAATATTAATAAAAAAGACTGTAAAGATTATATATATGAAATATCATTGTTTAAAGAGAAATCTATAATACAAGAAATTAAAAATAAACCAATATTTAATATTATAACACATAGCGAAAAATTTAATTTTAATAAAATAAAAAAAAATAATAAATTAAAGAAATTTAAAAACAATAAAAATAATTTAGATAAACATTACACTACTAATATTACTATTAAACAATTACTTAAAAATATAATTGAAGTTAATAACTCTTTACAAAATATTATTTATAATAATAATAATAATGAAGATAATATATTTATTTTAAATAACGATGATTATATTAAAAACTATTTAAAATTACTTATTAAAATTTATAAAAAAAATAAAATAAAAAATATTGAATATAATAAATGTGTTTTAATTATAGATTTTGAAAAAGATATTTGTAGTATTATTATTTATTAATATTATCTATTATTTAATTTAATTTAATTTTTTATAATCTGCAGAAAAACTTTAGAAAATAACTTAAAAATTTGTAAATATATTTACTTATTTGAATTTAATATTTATAATATTAAATTGTATGCAAATTGAAAAAAAAAAATGGATCTTGATGATATATATACTCTTAAAGTAAAAACAGTTGATAACAAAGAAAAAATAATATATAAATCTACAATAAAATCGGATTCTATAAGTCAGAGATTACGACAAAATTCATATATAGAACGTTATTCTAAAACTGATTATTGTACTGTCTCTGATACGATTATACAAAATATTTTTGGATTTATAGCTTACGAAATTAATGAATTTGTTAATTATTATAATCCTCTTAATAAAAATAAACTATTAATTATTATAGCTTATAATAATCAAGAAAATAAACTATCAATTCTTGTTAGACATATTTATGTTGATTATTTAGAAACTAATATAAAAACATCAGAAAATATAATAGTATCGTGTACCGATAATATTCTTAAAGATAAAAATATAATCGATATTTACTGGTATTTAATAAGAATAAATAAAAATTTCTGTTATACAATTGTACAACATATAAGTAATGTTTTTAATAGAAAAATGAAAAAAACTAATTATGGTTTTACTATAACAGATATGCGTAAAGAAATTACTACTAGGAGTGATAATAATAGAGAATGTGAAGAATCTAAAAAAATGATTAAACCTTTTGAAACTAATGCTTATCGTGATAAACTTGCTATTGTAATAAAAACTTATAAAAAAGTAAGAAACTAATAAAAAGTAAAAAACAATAAAAAAATAAAAAACAATAAAAAAGTAAAAAAAAATAAAAAGTAAAAAAAAAATAAATAAAATTTTATTTATTTTTTTTTTATTTTAACTGCTATTAAAAAAAAATATTATTTAAAATAATAGTTTTATTGTTAAAAAAAACTATTTTGTATTATAATAAATAAATTTAATTTATAATATTTTCTGCTATAAATAAAAAATTGCTAATTTTTAAACTAGAATATATAAAAATTATATATTAATATTCGATATTTTCTTCTTGATAAAACGATATTATATTAGTTGTTATTTTATCTATACTATCAAGAAGATATATTATTTTTTTATTAGTATTATTTATATTAGCAAATTTAAAATTATATATAGAATCTAGTTTAACAATCATTTTAATATTTAATTGTTCTACTTTAATATTATTTTTTTCTTTGTTTAAAGTTATTAAAGTTTTTATTAATAGCTCATATAATAGTATTTTATTTAATAATTTAACTAGAATTAATTTTTTATTTTTTTCTAATGTATTATTTAAATCACATATAAAATTAAATATATCTGATAATTCAGGTGTAAATATTTTTATTAAATAATTAATATATATAAGAAATTCATTAGCAGTTTCATAATTATTTATATTTTTAATATTTGCATGTAATAAATCTATATATTCTTTTGATATTATATGATTATTAATTATAATTGCTCTAAATAATATTATATTTAGCAGAATATATGTATATTTATATAATACTTTAGATAATAGACGTAAATTTTCATTATCGAGATTTTCATTAAGATATATAAATATAGTTAATGAGTTAAGAAAATATTTATATTTATTTGTTTTTTTGTATTTTATTAAATTTTCTTTTAATTCATATAAAATATATGATAAACTAAAATTAGATAAGTCAAAATTATCTTTTTCTTCTACAAAAGTAAATTCTATTTTGTAGTATGGATTATTTATATTATATTCTAAATATTTTTCTATTGATTTTATTATATTATTTATTGTGTTAATTATTTTAATTTGCTCTTTTTCACTAAAATCAGGCAAACTATCCATTTTTTAATTACTTAATATTTCAAAATGAATTAATAGAAAAAAAATATTTTTTTTCTGTATATAAAATTATACAAATATAATTTATTAACAAAAAAAAATAAATATGAATAACATTAATACAATAATAATCTACATTGAAAAATCTATTGAACTTTTAGAAAAACTTTATATTGTTTTAAGCAAAATTACTACGCGCATTCAAAGTAAATTAAATAGTAAAAAGAATAAACTAAAAGCTACTTTGTCTACACGTTTAAAGAAATTTCGTAAAACTTTATAATTATAATATTATTATTCGAGTACTGACTTAGCTGCAACTAAGTTAATGCTTAAAATATTATTAACAAACAATGAGTAAAATGTATTTTTGATAAATTTGAATAATTTTTAAATATATAAACAATTATAGATATTTAAATAATATTATAATTGAAAAAAAAAATAAATAAAAGATTGAAAGTATAAAACTAAATACTTCCATTAATTTTACTTATATTATAAATAATAATAGTGAAATTAATGGGCGTAAGAAATTAATCACATCACAATTAAAAAAACAAAAAAAAATAATAATATATAAACTAGTGAGAGAAAAATGTGATTACATTTCTTATTTGTGTGTTAAGTTTAATTTATAACTTCACAGAATCTATCTCTCTTCTCTCCTATTTATATTTATATATTATTATTTTTTTTTTTCTAAAAATAAATTAGCAGAAAAAAAATAAATATTATTTATTATAAAGTAATAAATAATAATTTAGAAATATTAATATTCTATACAGTGAATAAATAAATAATTATTATATATAATATATAAAAAAAAATAAATATAATAAATATTAAATAGTTATTATATTTATATTTTTTTTATTAATTAATATTATATTATAAGATAAATAATTTAATGTTTATTAATTTTAAAAGTTATAAGATATATAATAGAACTTATTTTTTTTATATCTTCTTAATAATTATTATAATTGTTTTGATTATTTAATATTCTGTGTACTCTTTCATATTCTGCTTTAAGTCTATCACTTTCTTCTTTTTCTTGTTGCTGTTTTCTCCATTGCGCACGCATTCTTTCTTCTTTTTCTTCTTCTTCTTTCATAGCTGCTTTTATAGCTGCTTCACGCATATCATTATAATTTCGGTTGTTAGACATTTTAAATTTTTTAATATAAATATATATATATATATTAGTATTTTAAATATAATAATATCAAAATCAAATTTATAATCAACAACACTTTATAAATATTTGACTTTTATTTGATAATTAAAATATATATATATAAAATGAATTTTGAAGTACTACAAAAAAAGTGCAATAAGTGCTTAGAATATATAATATTAAATAGAAAAGATAATCAAGAAATGTGTTGGTGTTATAGTGAATATTTAAAAACAGTAATTAACAATGAATCTTATACATTTTTTAAGGATGCTATTAAATGTATAAAATGTAATGAAGAATATTATTATACTAAAGAAGGAGAATTAGAATGTTATTGTGCTTTACTTAATAATGCTTAAAAAATCGGCTAAATATAAATTCTATATACATTAAGATACTGAAACTAACTAAAATAAGTAAAAACCAGCTAAAAATCGGCTAAATATAAATTCTATATACATTAAGATACTGAAACTAACTAAAATAAGTAAAAACCAGCTAAAAATCGGCTAAATATAAATTCTATATACATTAAGATACTGTAACTAACTAAAATAAGTAAAAACCAGCTAAAAATTGGCTAAATATAAATTCTATATACATATAATATAAAAAGATCAAATCAACAAGAATTTTAAATCACATTTTAATATTATCAAAAATGTTATCATTTCTTTTACATTCTTCATCAACTTCGTCAATAACTTTAGAAATCAAATTAGAAGAAAAAGATGAATTTAAATTTTCTGATTTAAATACAAAATGATTTAAATTATTATTTAATTTTGAGCTTTTTTTTTCTTTATCAACAATAAAAGAAGCTTTTTTCTTATTAGCTATATATTTTGAAATATGTTCTTGTAGTCTTAATTGTATTGTCTCAAGATTGCCAGGATTTATAGTGCTAATATCTGGTATTCTTGCTCCATTTTCATAATACAAATTACAGATTATTCCTTTAAAAATAACGCGTTTAATAACATTATCACTTATAGGTATTACTTTTTGTTTCCAGCCATTACTAATTATTATGGTATTACGATCAACATAAGTAAAACTATTTTCATTTGGTAAAAGAAATAAATTTTTTTCTGTAAAGCCAGGCTTATTTAGTACACCGCAGTTAAGTATAGTAAAGCTAGAAAAATCATTTTCACTAACAAGATTTTTTTTCTCATTTTTTTCTACTATATTGTTGTGTCTTTTAATAGCCGCATTATGATTAAAATCAGATACAAGTCTTTTAAATTTATCAGGCAAAATATATTCATCGCTTAAATCTGGGAGATCTTTGTTTTCATCATCAGAAGAATCATATTCTTCTTTTAGCAAATCTATTATTAAACCATTTTTGTTTTTATTTCTACTATTACTTATTCTACTATTTCTGCTACTAGTTTCACTAGTTTTATTACTACTTCTATTAGTCCCGCTAGTTTGACTAGGTGGTTTTAACATTTAGAAATAGATTTTAAATACAAAGTGAAAATTATGTGCAAGATAATAATAGAGTGTAAAAATAACAGTGCTGAATTAAAACTAATGTGCAGTTACTACTATTAGCTTATGTTAAAAAAACATATCTATAATTACTAGCAAAATAGTAAAATCAAATTGATAAACATCTCTATAGAAAAAAAATAAATATTATAATAAAATTTTTATATAAATTATTCCAAGAAACCCATTAAAGTATTAATACTACTAAATATATCAGATTTAAACAAATTAATTGATTTTATTTGTTTAGTTGAAAGTATATTTATAATATCTTCATATTTTTTTATATCATCTCTAGTTTTAATTATATTATTAAAAACATTAGTTAAATTATTTAATTTGTCTACGAAAAATGCTACACCTGCTAAAAATAAGTGTCTATTTTTTTCATCATCTAAATCAGATGATATATATTTAATATGATTAGTTTTTACTAGTTTTTCACAAAATTCACTAATATTAATATTATTATTAGACTGAAGATATTGATAGACAACATTATTAGTATTTATTTTATCTTCAATATATGGAAATGAATATAAACTTAGAAAATTTAAAAGTTTTGCTTTATAATCATTAACATTATTTTTACATTGATTAGATAAAATATTAATATTAATTTGGTTTTCAACGTAATCAGTCATTATTTGATATTTTTTAAAATATAATTAATAATAGTATATTTTAAATATAATAATATAATTTCAAATTTATCTGCTTGTTATTTTATTTGAATTATATATTTAATAAAATTAAAAAAAGAATGAGTAAGTTTGAAAATAATGATTATTATGCTTTAGTAAGAAAAGGTACAGAATGTATATCTAATTGTAATAATTTATTAATAGCAAGTAGGTATCGTAATGAAAAAATTAAAGATTTAAAAGAAACTAATGGTTTAGATGTTTGCGGACCACAAAAATACTATCATGTATATAAATGCAGTACTCCAACTTTATGGATAGAAATAAATAATTTTGTATGTGACTTACAAAATAAAATTAAAGATCCAGATAATAATGAATTATGTTTAAAAACATATATAGATACTAATTATCTATTTTATTATATATTATGTGTTATAGACAAAAATATAAAAACCAAAATTGAATCAAATTATAAATCACATAAAAAAATAAATATATTAGATGTTGACAAAGATAATAATTATTTAAATAAAGATTTTATTAATGTATATATAAATTATGATAATATGTTTGATGCATTAAAAAATACACATATTAATTATATAAGTTATATGGTAAATATGCTTAAAAATTTAAAAAAACATAATATCGAAAAAGATAATTATTCAAATCCAATTAAAATTAAAATTATATTGATAAATTTAGCTATATATATATATCAAGAATTAAGTATAGATATAAATTCATTAGTAGAACAATTAAGTGAAGATATAGCTTTTAAAAATTATTTGTTAGACGCTGGTAAACTAGAAAATAATAACTTAACTATTTGCTCAAAAATTAATGACTTAAATATTCAACTAAGTAATAATAAAAAAAGTTTAATGGATAAAATAAAAACACTTATAAACACAATTGAAAAATTTGTAAAAATTATAAATAGCGAAAGTTATGAAGATAATGAATTTATAACTGATATTATAGTATGTATTAATAATGCAGTAAAAAGTTTAAAAATAGATTAATTTAAACAACAAAAAAAAATATATAATATTATTATTTTTAATTAATCACTGTTTAGTAAAAAAAAATTAAAAAATGTATTAATTTAAACATATATATAATAATTACATTAAAAAAATTTAAAAATATATTTTAATTTAAATAAATAAAAAAAAATATAATGTAAAATATTTATATATTTTTTTCTAGTCATGATAAATTCTTTTTTGAGTGCAATTAATAGGATCCGCCATATCTAATTTTATTTTTGTTAATGTCTGATTATCTAACCATTCTTTCTGTTGACTCCAAGTAAAATTCGGAGATCCATAATGTAAAGTCATATCTTGCAATTTACAAGAACCATGTATTTTCCATAAATCATTATAGCAGTTTAATCCACGCTTGTTAGGCTCTTCGCCGCAGTAACCAGTAATATTCAATTTAGGTCTAATAAATTCGGGTATTAAATTAACATCAGTAATAATATTATTGTGATAAATATAATAAACTATAATAAAAATAACAATAGCTAATACTGTTAATACTAATATTGTATATAATATATCCATTGTTTTATTTTGTTATATAGAAAAAAAAATAATAATAGCTTAGTATTAGTTTTAAATTTATTATATATATAATTTATTGTGTTTTACTTTTACTATAAGAAAAAGAAACATAATTATTTTTAATTTTTTTCTGTTTCTTCTTCTGTTTCTTCTTGAGAATTAGGAGCAACTGATGGAGGAGGAGATAGCATTAATAATAAATTATTATCTTCAACTAAATTTTCAGCATCTAAATCAATATCAGATACAGTAATATTAATATCTTCTTCATTTGTATATGACATAATTTAATTATTTATTTTTTTTTATATAATATTTATATAATCAAATTTATACTGTTAAAATTAATAATTATATAAATTTGAATTTTATTTTTATAATTAAAAATAATTACATATATATTAAACAAATAATTATGTAATTATAATAACACATTACGGGATAAAACTAATGCTTCCATCAATTTATATTTAATTATAATAAATTGGTGGACATATAAAAAGAATAATTACAGATAAAAAATAAAAGATAATAATGAAATATAAAGAGTGATAAAGCTAGTAATTTATTTGGAAATATGTTTATTAGTTAATAAAATATAGCGTAATATAAGTGTTAAATAGAATCACGTAATTAATTTATATTAATTATTATTATTTTTTTTTTGCTAAAAAATATTTTCACTTAAATTTAAACAAAAAAAAATAATTAAATTAGTGTTATTTTAATAGATAAAATAAATTAATAATATTTTATATTTGCGCTAAAATTATAATAAAGAAAAAAAATAATTTAATTAGTAGTTTTAACAGATAAATAAATTATAATATTTAATATTTTTTACATTTTTTTCTAGAAAAAAAATTCATAGATATAAAGTTTATTTTAATAATATGTTTTTAATAATATAAATTAACAATAATATATTTTAATAATATGTTTTAATAATATAATTTAACAATAATATATTTATTTTTTAATTAAATAAAATATCTAATTTTTAAAATAAAGTTGATACTAAAACGTATCAAATAATTTGCTTTAAATAATAAAGCAGTAAATAAGTTAATTAATACTGTAATAAAATCTAATAAGTAAATAAGTTAATTAATACTGTAATAAAATCTAATAAGTAAATAAGTTAATTAATACTGTAATAAAATCTAATGAGTAAATAAGTTAATTAATACTGTAATAAAATCTAATGAGTAAATAAGTTAATTAATACTATAATAAAATCTAATAAGTAAATAAGTTAATTAATACTGTGCAAAATTTAATGAGTAAATAAGTTAATTAATACTGTGCAAAATCTAATAATTAATTAATAAAAAAGGTTATACAATGTGCAATTTTTAAAAATACGGTTAAATAAGCTACAAAAATAATATGAGTGTCGCTGAATTTAAGTAAGATTATTAGTCAACAGTAAATTACACGACGATAATTTACTGCTGCTAATAATCTGTAGATATATATTAAATATTGTTTATATAGAAGCATTGTATATTATATAAACAATATAAATGAAATGCAGTTATATTAAGTTAACTACATTTAAATATATATTATAAATAATTAAATTTATTTTTTCTAGAATTTATTATAATATAACTAATGTTGGTGTAAATACACTAGACCCTGATACTTGCCCTGCGCAGGAACCATATGCTTTATAGCCCCAATTGTATAGATCATAGTTTTCTGTTACAGCATGTATATGTGTTAAATTTGTTTCACCTACTATAACAAAATTAATCCATTTAATTCCATTAGCAGGTCTAGGTATTAATTTAAAAATAGCGTTAGGTGTTGTATCATAACTTCCTTTTTCATAGTTAGTAGATCGACCACAGTGCCATAAATTACCATCATCAGTTAAAACTATAGTTATTGTGGCTTCATAACTATAACCAGATTCTACTTTTACTATATTTGCTGAACCCCATGGAAGATTTGTAAGCATAACAGGAGTTGACTTAGACGAAGTATCAGTATCACCAGTTCCTAAGCAGTAGTTTAAATTATAGCCCCATCTGTAGAAGCCGCCAGTGGAATCTATAGCCCATCTATAACCATTTGATGCATCTAAGTTGCCTCCCATTGAAATCCAATTATTTTTAAGTAAAGCTTCTTGTGTAAATACGTTTACACTAGGAGATAATATTCCTATACCAAGCTGACCAATATGATTCTCTCCACAGCTTTTTATTTGACCATTTTTTGTTAAAATTGATGCTCCCATACTAAGACCTAATCCTACACCATAAGCTATTATATCCTTTACATCTTCATTTATATTAAATAAAGCTAATCTATTTATTGTTGTACCGTCACCTAAATTTCCGCTAGCATTTGAACCACAAACCCATAAATTTCTAGTATCAGCGTCAGTAATAATATAAAGCGCTTGCGCTGTATTATTATTAACAGCAGCTATTTTTACTGCTTTACCTGTAAAGCCGGTTATTATAGTCCATGTATTTCTATTTACTGTATCATTTGTTGCTAATCCTCCTGTATTATTAGCGCCAGCCCCCCATACTTCACCTAAATTATTTAAAAGATATACTGTCTGATTGATACTATTTGCGCCACATACTATTAAATCTACAACAGTGTTAGTGGAAGGCCAAGTAGGTGAATTGCATTTAGTTAATACAGATCTAAATAATGTATCACCAAGCGCCAAAGATCCAGAAGTATTAGCACCACCGCACCAAATTTCGCCAGTAGTTGTCCAACAATACAAACTAGTATATGTCTGGCGTATACCACACCATAATCCAGTTTTTACACCATTTGTTGTATGATAGCAAGGAAGGTGAGCTATATCTGCTATAGTAGAATTCATATATAAATTAGCACCAAAATTACCATGCGTCATAATACTATCATCACTTGTTATGCAGCCAAAACAATATCCAGGATATGTTTTGTCTGAAATATACTTTACTTTTTTAGCATTACTACTAGTTATACTATTTAGAATAATATCAAGATATTGTTTATTAACTACATCTGTTAAATCTATTGGATTACTTACATTAATTCCTCTTTTATTGCCAAAATCTAAATTAGCCAACATTTTATTAGTTCCATCTAAACTAAGTTTAGTATCTACGTATTTTTTATTAGCGGCATCGGTTAAAGCAGTAGGATCAGATAAATTAATACCTTTATTAGAATTAAAATCTAAATTAGCCAACATTTTATTAGTTCCATCTAAACTAAGTTTAGTATCTACGTATTTTTTATTAGCGGCATCGGTTAAAGCAGTAGGATCAGATAAATTAATACCTTTATTAGAATTAAAATCTAAATTAGCCAACATTTTATTAGTTCCATCTAAACTAAGTTTAGTATCTACGTATTTTTTATTAGCGGCATCGGTTAAAGCAGTAGGATCAGATAAATTAATACCTTTATTAGAATTAAAATCTAAATTAGCCAACATTTTGTTTGCTCCATTTAAATCTAACTTAACAGCGCTAAAAACAGATAAATTACTATCTACATAACTTTTATTAGTAGCATCGGTAGAGTTAGTAGGATTAGCAAGATTAATACCTTTATTTAAATTAAAATCTAAATTACCTGTCATTTTACTAGTTCCATCTAAATTTAATTTTGTTAAATTTAAAGCAGTTAAATTATTATCTACATATTTCTTATTAGCAGCATCTGTAGTATTGGTTGGATCAGATAAATTAATACCTTTATTTAAATTAAAATCTAAATTACCTGTCATTTTACTAGTTCCATCTAAATTTAATTTTGCTATGGATAGTAAGGCTAAACTACTATCAGTGTATTTTTTTGTTGCTATATCAGATGAATTAACCGGATCTATTAAATTAACACCAGTATATCCATTAAAATTTAAATTTCCTAGCATTTTATTAAAACCATCCACATCTAATTTTATATTACTTAAAGTTGACAAACCCGTATCTACGTAATTTTTTGTTACAGCGTCTTTATTATTAATAGGCTCAACTAAATTAACACAAGTATATCCATTTAAATCTAAATTAGATGTCATTTTATTTGTTCCATCTATATTTAACTTTTTTTCACTTAAAGCAGTTAAAGTAGTGTCTACGTAATTTTTATTAGCTGCATCTGTAGCAGCTGTTGGATCAAGCAAATTTATTCCTTTATTTGTATTAAAATCTAATGTTGATAGCATTTTATTAGTTCCATTTATGCTAAGTTTTAAAGCATCAGAAGTGTCTACATAATCTTTAGTGGCGGCATCTAAGGCTGCAGTCGGATTTTTAAGATTAATAAGTTTATAGTTATTACAATCCAGATCACTATTTAGAGTTATATTACCACCTAAATTTAATTTAGCATTATTTATAGATGTGTCTACATAATCTTTAGTGGCGGCATCTTTACTGTTACTAGGGTTAAGCAGATTAATAACTTTAAAGTCGCCTGCATCTAAATTAGCTAACATTTTATTACTACCATCTACATTTAATTTCGCACTATTTACTACTGCTAAGCTGTTATCTACGTAATTTTTAGTAGCGGCATCAGAAGCATTAGTAGGTTCTGCGTTATTTACTAATTTAAATAAGTTTATATCTAAGTTTGCGGCTAATTTAGTAGAACCATTATTTAGTTTAGCCGCTGTAATAGAAGTATCTACATAATTTTTAGTAGCAGCATCTGTACTATTAGTAGGATCATGGAGATTAGTAATTATATTTTGCATCATATTAATATCACCAGTCATATTTCCACCTGATTTTGATAATAAATCATTATAATTATTAGAAGATAGCTGCAAAAGATACCATAGATTTTTTACTTTAGTAAAAATCACTGAAGTATTTTTTATATTAAATACAATACTCTTAATAGTCGCTATATTGTCTCCATTTATTATATTGTCGCCGCTACTAACATCAGTTAATACTGTAAATGAATTAGTATCGAATTTACCGCTAATATCAGTAAACTGTATAGAAGCTGAATCTGGAACAGTACTAGTGGCAGGTAAAGTAACACTAATAACATCATTAGTAGTATCTACTCCGTAATGAATAGAGTATTTTATATCTACTACATCACCAAACTTAATTTCTTTATAGTTTGTTATAGGTATATTAGACCATTTAGACGCTCCAGTTAGAACAGCATTATAAGATGTTATATCTGGAGCAGGAACTAAACCAGTATCACCAGCCGCTAAATAACTAGCACCTTTCATTATAGTATTTGTTATAACCCACATCTTAGTAACACTATCATAAATTAGATCAAATACATTACCGCAATTGTTAGCAATATAATTATTTTTATTTTCTTCTGCGATTGAAATACCTGGCGCGCAAATTAGCAACACTGGATTTAATTTAAATTTATTTTTTAAATCTATAATAGTTATAGTGTCACCATTAACTGGAGTTTCTGGTAGAGTACAATTAATACTTCCATTGGTTGTATCGACATGATATTTATAACCTGCCACTAAATTTGTATCTTGATCAATAAAATAATTAAAGTCTGCAGGAGAATTAGATACTTTTGCTTTATTATTATACCAATTATATTTAGGATCATTAAGTTTAATTTCGCCTGAATATCGTAATTTAGATTCTTCGTTATCGTTTATATATTCTATAGCATTATCTATTGTTTCATTGCTTATTTTATTAACTGCGGTAATAGTAGAAACTATATCTGCATTATATGGAAAAATTATAACTGATTTAGGTGAATTAATTAAATCAGATGTTGTAATAGTAAATGTATGTCCTATAGTTAATGTTTTTGTATCGGGTAAATATATTCTTAAAATTTCATTTACGTCTTGAACATGAATTAATTCTGAGCTGTCTTTAGTTAAAACAATAGTTTCGTTCTTTAAAGTAGAAGTTATTACATTTAATTTTTTGTTTAGTCGATTAACTTTAACTATAGAATTATCACTCATATCTATATTACCATTCATACTGCCTCCAGATTTAGGTAAATAATTAAAAGGTATACTTGAGCTATCATCTATTAACCAGCTATTATCGTTAATTATAATAATTTCTACTACTTGATTATTTCTATTTAGAGTATATTCGCTATAGAAATTTTTATCATCGCCTGGTATATATATATAATTATTTTTAGCGGCGAGAAGAACACAAGGACTTTCTTTAAAACTGCTATTAATATCTGTTATATTTATATAATTTATATTATTATCATTAATACCATATATAAATGGTAATTGTAATTGTGGTTGCATACCTACTGAATTGATATAATAATTATATCCTAATTCTAAATTAATTATATTACCATTAATAGCAGGATTATTATTACTAGCGTCTATAAAAATATTATAATTATTATAAGAATCAGAGGATAAAGTATATATCCAGTTTTTTTTTACTTCTTTATCATTATATAGAAATCGATGAATACAATGAGTATTAGATAGTCTAATATTATTAGTTTTATTATTTATATAATGATTAGGATTATTAACACTGATATTAACAATATTATTAACAAAAGAATAATTAGCATCTATTATTTCTAAATAATCATTATGTTTTGGCGCCGCAGGAAGCAGTAAATTTAAATTAGCGGCTGCAAATATATAGTTATTAGTAAATGATTCTAATATAGTATCGCTTGTAATATATTTTATATTTAACGAGCTACTACTACCTGCTGCAATAATAGCGTTATCAACATAGTTTTTAGTAGTTAAACTTGTACTACTTGTTGGGTCCTTAGAATTTAGCGCTTCATAGCCGCCAAAATCTATTTCACCTTTCATTGCGCCGCCCTCTAAAGGCAGTTTAGTATTATCATCTGTTGGTAAACTTATACCAGATATACCATCTGCGCTTATTTTAATAGGTGTATTATTATTGCTATTAGGATCTACTATAATTAATTCTTTTGCTTTTATATAATTAACTCCAACTAATGAATCTAATTTATTATATTCTTTAGACGCAATAACTGATATATCAGTTGAATCTAATGAATTTTTATAAGTTTTTGATAATGTAAACATACAATGTAAATCTTATATAGTATAAATATAGATTTAAAATAATAAAAAAAAATAAGATTATAATTTAAATTATTATTATATATTTTTACTGCTCAAATTATTCATTTTTTCTTTTTGATTTAAATTTTTTATTTCTCTTAAAAGATTTAGGATTAATATAAGGAGTATTAGTATACTCATTTTTACAATTTTCTAAATAAGGCGACGTTATAATAAGTGTATTTTCATTACAGTCAATTAATTGAATTCCATTGCCGGCATTTGAAACAAAATTTATTATAATTCCAGGTAAACCTGTTGTAAAACATAAATGTTTAAGATATAACAAATTTTTCATTGTAATTTGTTTTTTAGCTAAAATTATTAATATTAAGCTTTCATTTATTATAATAGGAATTTCAATATTACCTAATTCTATTTTATTAATATTATTGTCGTTAAATAAAACAGGGTATTTATTTAATATTTGAATAGGAATATTATTATTAGATTTTTTTAATGTGTCTAATATATACTGCTGATAATGATCAGCTGAATAAACAAATCCTAATTCAGACATAGCTTGAAAAGCTATATCTCGACAAACATGTATAATATTTTTAACATTATTATCAATATTAATATAATTTAATTTTGGCGTTAATTCTATAGAAAGATATTTTTTTAATCCATTTCTAAAAACAACTACGCATTTATTATTATAGTCATAAATATCAACACATGAAAAACTTTCAAGATTATGTAATTTAGTATAAGAATTTAATTTTATTAATGCATTAGCTTCATTTAATTTACTATCCAAAGGAAGATTTGAATTATCTCTTAAATAGTTTATATAAAAGGCGTGAGTATTATTAATAACAAAATCAATATTATGATAATTATTAATATTATCATTATTATCTTTAGAGAATTTTATTTTTTCATCGCAGGTAAACGGAATTTTATTTAATTGAAGTAAATATTTAAGTCCTTGATTATATATATAAGGCGCATTATAACAAAATCCTACTACATTAATATTATTTAATAAAATCATAAATAAACTATGTACTTTCATTGATATTAAGTCATTTGATGAATATTCTATATTATTATTAGCAGTAATTTCATCTAAAACAGATACAGTATTATTTGGACTAAAACATATACCATTTATTAATTTTAAATTTGTACTATTATTAAAAATATCACTGCTTAATTTATTTGTTATAAATTCATTATTGTTATTTTTAGCGGTTATCCAAACTTCTCGCTCATTTAATTTTCTATTTAGATAAAAATTATTTATATTACTCATATTATAAACTTAAATATTTAATTATTTTTATTATTAAAATTAATTTAAAATTTATAATAAATTATACCAATTAATTAATTTGAATTATTTAGACTTATAAAAAAAAAATGGCAAAAGTAACAAATAATAATATAATAAAATATTATATTCCATTAGATTTAAATAATAAAAATATATCTCTTAAAACTATATACGATAATAAATTTTATTATAATGAAAATGAAGTTTATACATTATCTTTCATTAACAAAAAAAACTTCAGTATATCTAATAAAGTTGTAAAAAATAATAAAATAAATTCAAGCGGTATTATTAATAGTAATCATATATTTGTTTGTGAATATTATAATAATCTGGAGTTAAATAAATTAATAATGTCTGACAATAGCAAAAAATATTTATATTTTTAATAATATGTTTGCAAATTTTATTTCTGCTTTTAATAATTTAAAATAATAATAAATAAAAAATGTCTGATATTAATAATAATAAAATAACTATTTCATATTATTATGATGAAAAATTAATTAAAATATGCTCAAATAGTAATGAAAATGAATCATTTTATCTTAAAGATGATAAAGATAAAACAATTAAAATAGAAAAAATAATAAATGATTTAAAAGAAATATTAAAACCAGGTAAAAAATGTGAAAAATGTTATATAAATAATGCTTGTCCTTATATACTTACAAAGGGAAATTATTGTTTAAAGTGTGCTTAAAAAATAAAACAAAATAAAAAAAATATAATTTAATTATTATATTTTTTGCTGCTAAAAGCAAAAAAATATTTTTTTTTGTAATTTATTTAAACTATTTTAAATATTAAATATATTATTGTTTAATATTATTCTTAATTAATATGAATTTACTTACATTATGTGATAAATGTAATAACAATTTAGAAAATTTAAACTATAATTTTTTAAAATTAGATTGTAGTCATAGAATTTGCGACAAATGCATCTTAGCAAACTTAGACGAGCATAATTTTTTATGCGACATTAAACACAACTGCTATAATTATAATAATAATATATACGAACAAGATATAAATAACAATAATGCACCTCTTTATATTAAAATGGAAAATATAGATAAAATGTGGGAAAAAAATTTTGACAACTCAAATAATACTATTAATATAATAATTGAAAATATGTATTATAGCAAAATTAAAAAAAAGAAAATAACAGTAAATAAAAAAAATATAATTAAATATGGAAAAAATTTCTGCGCAGCCGCTATTAAAATAAATAAAAATTATATAGAATTAATACCAGAAGATATGTTAACAGATGATATGTTATTTAATCTCTTGAAAAAAAATATTAATTTACTTAATAAATACTATGCTTTAATAAAAAATAATAATTTATATTTATTGTTAATTATGTATAATCCTAAATATATACGCGAAATATGTTATTATTTAAAAACAAAGATGATTATAAAATATTTACTAGATAATAATTTATATATTTATATTAAATATATTAATCCAATTTTTCTTGATATTAATTTAATAAACTTTATAGCCAATAAAAATTATAAAGCTTTATATAGTTTACCTAAACATATTAAAATTCAATACGATACTTATTTAATATCTGTTAGTTTAGGTTACAAATTAAAATATATTCCTCTAGAATATAGAACATCTTATTTATGTTTAAAAGCATTAACATACGATGGTAATCAAATAAAATATATACCAAAGAAAAATATAACAATTTCTTTCGCTATATTAGCATTAAAAAAATCTCCAAAAAATATTAAATATATTCCAAGTAAAATAAAAAATATTATATATACCTTTGATCAATATTAAATTTATAATCTTTCATCAAATTCCTGCAATACAAAAGCTTCTTTAGGTATATTATTATTATTTCTAACGCGGAATCTAACTTTAAATGGTTTAGCTATAGGGTTGTATATACCTTTTTTAAAATCTTCTAATAATTTTTTAGATTCGCTATGAGAAGCTTTAATAACAGCTGAAAATATATCATTTGTAGATACTCCAGACAGTGAAAATTTATATATTATTTTTCCATCTATATCAGATTCAACTCCAACGCATATAAATTCATCATCTTCTATAAATTTAAACTTTCTAATATATTTTCCTGACATTTTATTACTATATATACCGCTCGAAGATCTAATTATAATTCCTTCAGGTGAATCTGAATAAGATGTATATTCATTTTTACTAATTGCTACTTCATATCGTTTTTTATGTTTCTCATATAAATTATTTATATACTCTAATACATCATTAAAATTTTTTACAATTTCAGGCTCATTTTTTACTATATATTTCATTGTATTATCATTTTGTTGCGCAAAATTAATAAACATATTATTAAGTGTTGCTAATCTTTCGCAGTATTGTTTATCATTATAATTACTATCTATTATATCAAATATATAATATTTTAAATGATATTTTTCATCAGAAGTATGAGAATTTATTATACCTGCTACTAATTCATGTGGTATATAATTATTATGATCTGCAAAAATTTCGCCATCAACAATACAATCAGATGTATAAAAACTTAAAAATTTTTTAAGTTCATCTTTAATAAAATTTAGCGATTGAATTTCATCGCCACCTTTTTTATATAACTTTATAATATCATTTTCTTTTACTGCTATACATCTACATCCATCTATTTTTTCTTCAACATAGAGATTTTTATTTTTATCATTAGTTAACATATTATTAACTACTTTCTCTAATTCACTATATTTGTTTTGATTTGTACCGCTTTTAATAACTTTTGGATTCATAATAGCTATTTCATCTTTAATATTTATTTTTTTTGTAATAAAATTCAACATTCCATTTTCTGCTTTGTTTATTTTTTTATGTATTTTTACATCTAAATTTTTTATTTTTTTTACATCTAGAGTGTAATTAAATCTAAGCGAAAAATTTCTTATTGTTTTTTTATCAGTTTTAATATTATATGAGCAGTTAAATATAATAGCTAATATTTCAAATGTTATATTATCGGAAGAAGTATAGTTATCAGGAAGTTTATAATCTGCTAAATTAGTATTAACTACATCATCAAAATTTATGCAGTAATAATTATAAATATTAAGTTTATTACTAGTAGAATCTTTAACTTTGGCAAGCAAAAAAATGCAAGGTATTAATACATTAATATTATTTATTGTGTTAGGTTTCATATAGTTGTTACCCATTAAAAAATTTTTATTATTATATATACCTATTAATATAGCATTTTTAAGTGTAGTATTAAGTAATTTATTTTTTGTAATTGTATCATTAGCAAAATTATATAACAAAGTTAATGTATTTTTAATAAGTAAATCTTTTTCACTCTCAATTTTAGAGCAACTAACTAAATTTAAATTGATATCTTTTTTTAATATTCTTTCGTTAAATTCTTCGTTATTATACATCTTGTTTATATATTTTTTATATTCAGATATTTATATTCAAATTTTCAATTAGTTTCTTTTTACAAATTCTATTATAGTATTATTCTCAATACAGTCGCTAATATTATACTCACTTATAAAATCTTTAGTAATGTTTTTATTTAGTAAAGCAGCATTATAATCTAGCATATTATTATAATATAATATTTTTAGCTGCTCTAAAGAAGCGTTTTTAGATATCTCAATAAAATCATATTCTTCTAATTTACCGTATTTTTGTATGAAATTTATAGTAATATGCTTATTTCTAGAGAGATAATATCTATTTAATGGTATTTTATATTTGTTTATTAATATATCTATATCAGATAAATTTAGTACAGAAAATAAAATTTCTGAGTTCCATTGTATACGATATGCATGTTTCTCTATAAAATTTAATGTCATATTAATATTAAGAGAAAATACTTCGTAGTTTACTATTTCAATTTCAGGATTATTTAATATTAATTCTAAAGCGGCTAAATTTTCTTTTATTATTATATAGTAGTAATTCCATTCTGGTGATTTATGTTTTACTGTAAATTCATAAGTAATATTTTTATTTTGAGACGCTAAACTAAATATTAGTTTTTTATTATAGTATAATTCTGTTAATGTTTTTAAATCGGCATTTTTTGATAGCAGTGAAAAAATGTAATTACTAGTTAATAAATCTTTTGTATTTTTTTTAATGTTTTTTCTAATTTCTTTGTTTAATTCGCTATTATTATTATAATAAGCTAACATTATTTTTAATTTTCTTCACAAGTTAAATCGTAATAATATTTTTATTATTACTTTTTAATTAAATTTAAATTAAGTCAATTTAATATTAATTTTAATTTTTTATCTTAATATTTAAAAGAAGTAAATAATGTCTAATAGATATGCTAATAAATTCACTAGCGAAAAAAAAAACCTAGATGTTGTTATTGAGCACGAAATACAAACTATTTTACCATCGATAATTGAATATTTTACTATGCTTGATTATTTAAATAATGATAAAAATTACAAGTATAAAAAAACTTACTTAATGAAAGAAAATTGCAATAAATCGGATAAAATTAAATTAGTAAATAGAACTATATATGAAGAAAAAAAGCTAAATATTCAATACGAAAAAAGAGTTATATCTATTTCTTATCCGTTTAAATTTTTAGATATAACTACTACAACTAGAATATGCAGTGAAAAAGATACAGATAAAATAGTAAAACTCTATGATAGAAAGTCTTTTACTAATTTGTGTATACGGCATGAATTTATAGATAATACCTTTAAAAATGCCGCTATTTATTTAACATTATATTTTAATGTAATAAATAAAAATATAATAGATTTAACTGCTATAGATATAATTAAAAACATTAAAAAAATAATAGATAATTCTAATCTTCAATTATTTCTGCTTGTTTCTAATAATAAATTTAATGCAGTTCTTGAAGTAGAATTTATGACAAACGGAAAAGAAAATATGCAAGAATATCTAAAATCTAAATTTAGTAATTTAATAAAACCTATTATAAATGAATTATTATATGTTAATATTGCTAGTAATTATCACTCTATTCTGAATAATACTAAACCATCTTTACAGAAACAAAAAATATCTAATAAACCAGTTAACTTAAGCATAACTGATTATATAAGAGACATAATACCTAATATGAGTAAATATTATATAAGTCCTAAAGCAGATGGAGAACATATATATATATTAGTTAATCCCGCAAATAAAGAATTTGTATTTTTCTTCAACGAAAAAAATTTTACTATATATCAAAATGGTAAAAATATAAATAATATTCACACTATTACTAGTTTAAACAATAATAATATAAATTTAGCAGATTATTACTTATATGAAGGTGAAATGTTATATAATAAAAATCTACTTATATATGATACTAAATATAATATAGCTTCTGATATTATAGACAATAATATTAACGAAATTAAAAAAGTTTACAATAATACAGAAATAAAAGAAAAATATAGTTTAAATGAAATTGGCGGCTATGATATGATAAAAAAAGTAATATATAATAAATATTCATATCCTATAGATGGTATGATATTTTCTAAAAATGATAATGGTGTAGAAAATCCGCTAATATATAAATGGAAAGAAAATCATACAGTAGATTTTATCTGCTTTGCTGATGAAGCAAATAAAAAAATGCTTTTAGCATCACTGCTAGAAAAAAATAAAGTTACTCAATTTTCGCTAGATGAATGTTACGACTATTTTTATAAATACAATAATATTAATATTAGTTTATTTGATGTATATTTAGTGCCTTTTATAATACCCGTTATAAAGCGCGATATGCCTAATACACATATTCTTAATGAAAAATATAATAATGCTTTACATGGTCGAATAATAGAATGCGGCTATGATTATAAAGAAGGCTGGAAATTACTTAGAATTAGAGATGATAAAACAATACCTAATTATTATAAAACTGCTTTCTTATCTTTTATGAATCAAATGTATAATTTAACAAAAGAAATGCTTATAAATCCAGACTTAATAAAAATATTTTTCAAAAGTGAAAAAAATAAAACATATGAAGCTATGAGATATTATAATTCATCTATAAGAAAATTAATTATAGCTAAGTATATAAAAGAAAAAGACTGTATATTAGATGCCGGCTCAGGGCGAGGGAGTACATACTTTGAAATGTGCCGCAAATATCCAGATCAAATAACAATGATTGAAATAGATGGACCGGCTATAATGGAATTATTTGATAGAATTTATAAATTCAAAGAAAATAATTATAATCCGCCAAAAACAAAACTTAAAGTATTAAACGGATCATTTATAAATCCTGAAGATATTGAATTACTACCTAATAAAAATACTTATAATGTATTTTTCTGCAGCTTTGCTGTACATTTTGCGTTTATTGATAATTATACATTAGATGTATATACTGATATGATAGGAAAAAATTTAAGTAATAATTCAATAATAATATTTCTTGCAATTGATGGAAGAGATTTAGTAAAAAGATTAAATGAAAAAAATGAATATATTATATTTAACGATAATAACAGCGAAAAATATAAATTTGTTTGTGATAAAAATATAGATAAAAATAAATTTAAAGGAGGCACAGGGCAGAAATTATTTGTTACTTATCCATTTTCATCTGATATAACTATATTAAATGAAGAATATTTAGTTGATTTTAAAGAATTAGCAAAAAAATTAAAAAATAAATATAATTATGATGTTATAGAGGAAACAACATTTGATACATATTCTCCTAATGCTTTTTTAAAATTAGAAAAATCAGATAAAGAATTTATAAGTTTGCATAAAGTATTTGTTATGCAAAAAACTAGTATCTAGGGGCAAATAAATAAATAACAAAAAAAATATTTTTTTTTGTTTAAATAATTTATTTTTTTTTTAAAAATTTACAATAATACAATTAACTACACAAAATTTAGCCATAGTTAATTCTGAAAATTTATTTTTAGTGCTATTATATTTTGGAATTGTTTTAGAATCTTTCATATATTTAATTATAGTTTCTAATTCATTTTCTGAATAATTTAATTTATAGTAAACATTTATAGGATTTTCTTCATCGCTAAAAATAGTATCTATTATTCTATTCACATAAGAATATGAATTATTATTAATATCATTCATTTCTTCGATATATTTATTTAAAGTATTGTATTTAGTATTATCTTTTTTCATAATAATTATATCATTAAAATAAGTTGTATATAAATCATTTATTATATTATTTGAAGCATCAATAATAATACCAGGTTTTAAATAATTAGTCAAACTTTTACTAATAGAAGATTGTATTTCCATTTTTATTCCTGCTAAGTAAGAAGAATAAGATTTCTTCTCAAAACAAATAAATATAAGTTTTTTATTTTTTATATTATCAGCAGAAGTAAAATTATTTAATTTTTTTTTGTTTTCTTTAATTAATATATCAGTTGTAATTTTTACCCATTCAATATAATTTATATTACTATCATTATTATAAATATTATCAGTATTAATTGGTAATGTTAAAATATAATTTTTATTATAGTCAATGTTATTATAGAAATTATTATAACATAGTAAATCTAAATCTTTATTAGTATATAATTTACTGAAATGTTTAGATAATTTAAATATATCTTTAAAATCAGATTCATTATATATTAAATATATTAATTGTAAATTATCATTATTCATAGCAAATGATTTTATATAATATTCTAAATTGTATCTAAATTCAGAAAATTTAATATTATTATTAATATATTGCAAACTATTATTTGTTTTAGTATTATTATTATTTAAGGATTCAGAATTAATATCAATAATACTACTATCATTGTTATTAATATTATCATCACTAAAAGTAACACTTTTTTGTTTATTATTATTAAAAATATTATAATTTTGCTGTGGAATAATAATATTAGATTGTGATTGTAATTGTGTATGATTTTTAATATCAGGATTTTTTAATATTCCTCCTACTCCTTCCATTATCTGCAAATTATTAGATTTATTATTATTATTATTATATAATAAGTTTTCTTGTTGCTGCTGATTATTAGGAAAATTATTTTCATATGCCATTTTAGCTGACATACTATTAAATTTATTATTACTAAACATATTATTATTATTAGGAAAATATGAATTATTATTTTTATTGCTCATTTTTTACTAATATTATTAATAATTATATTAATTATGTTTAAATTTAAATATTTAAATCAAATTTATTTCTTTAGTATATTTTTATGTTTTTAAAATGAGCGATCTTTTAAACTACGAAGTTTCTATTGTTAAAAGAAAAGAATTTTATTCTTATCTGCAGACAAAAACACCAACTAATAATAAATCAATTGATGTAAGATCTATTAAAAAAAAGCTTAAAGATTCTTATATACTGCAATGGTATCAAAAAATGTTTTTAGAGTTGTTTAGACCAGATACAGATATACAAGCTATACTAATTAAAGGAGAACCAGGTATAGGTAAAACATTAATAGATATGAGTGTCGCTTGTGAATTCTCTAAAACTTATGGTGAAAATAATTTAGCAAATTTAAACGAAGGTCCTAAAGTATTTATATTAACTTTTCAATCGCATATTTTTATAAATGAAGCTATTAAAAATACTAATTTAGGCTTTATAACACAAGGTGAAAAATACGAATATAACACAATAAAAAATAAACTTATTTCTGAATCTTTGACAGATAAAGAAATTATATTTCTTAGAAACCGCGCTAAAGAAATTACTACTAATGTTAAACAAAGAATAACAGATGAAATTCCATATAGAAAGTCTAAAATAATATTTATAGGATATCAAAAACTAGTAAATAAAACTCTCTATATTGGTAAATGCAACGATATAGAAAAAATATACAATTCACATCATAAAGATGATGTTGTTACTTTTCTTGATAACTTAGATAGAGAAAATGTTGTAAAAATAAATCATGATTTTGTCTCTAGCTTCGACAATTCTCTCATAATAGCTGATGAATTACATGTTACTCATAACAAAGAAGGACTAAATAGCCGCGGTATTGTATTAAAATATATATTAGATAAAGCAAAAAATGTAAGAATGATAGCAACTGATGGTACGCCTATTATGAGCAAAGAAACTCAGCTTATACCTGTACTTAATTTATTCTGCCCTAAAAAACATTTTAGACATGAAGATTTCTTTGACGAAAATAATAACTTTATTAAAAAGAATAAAGATAAATTAATAGATATAATTAAAGGAAGAATATATACTATTAAAAACATCGATTTATCTATTTTTCCTAATATATCTTATGAAGGCGGCCTTATAAGATACTTTGATCCACTAGATAAAAAAAAGGAAAAATATATAGAAGAACTTAATTTTGTAGAAGCACCTTTAACAGGTATTCAGAAAAAAATAATTCTTGAGCAAGAATCGTTTTTCAATACAGAAAACAGTAATATTATACATAATGATAGTATTTATGAGATTATTCTACTTGACGATAACGATAAAATAGTAAATTCGGAAAATGATTTAGTAGGTAGTAAAAAATATCAATATAATGTTAGTAGTATAAATTCTCCTAATATTGAGCGAAAATTTAAAATGCTTAGTGGACCTATATTTGAGAAGAAAAATATAAAAAATTTTAGCTCTAAATATTATACTATGCTTAATGTATTAGATATGATATGTGCTAAAAAATATGGCGGTGGTAAAATTATTATATTTCACCGCAATATTGAATATCCAGGTGTTAATTTAATAGAAACAATTTTGCGTGAAAATGGTTTTATTGATGTAAATGAAAAAGAAAAAGAAAATACTAGATGCTATGAATGTGATAAACCAAGAAATAAACACGTCGATTTAAATCATGAGTACTTTCCAGCGCGTTTTATTAATATTCATACTTATGTAAATCATAAGATTATTAGCAGATTAATAGAAGAATTTAATATGTTAGCGCCTAATAAATTTGGTAAATATATTAAAATTTTAATTGGATCTCGTCTAATAGAAGTTGGTGTTGATTTTAATAATGTGCAAAATATAATAACATTATGTAATAATCCTTCTATTAATTCTTTGCTACAGACTCAAGGTCGTGGCGCTAGAGCTACAGCTCTTATTTCACTGCCCAAAGAAATGCAGCATTTACATATGTTTAATATAATAGCAACTCTACCAGATCAAAATACAGCAGATGTAATTAAGTGGAAAAACATGATAGAAGATAAACATAAAATTAATTATATAGAAGATATATTAAATTCTTCTTCTATAACTGCCGCTATTTATAAAGATATTTTTCCTATAGAAGCTAATATCTACACTGATCCAAAAATGATAAAATATGATAAAATAGCAGATGTTAGAATTACTAGCGAATTTTTATCACCATCTATTAAAAACGCTATAGTCACTGTTAATGATATGAATTCTGTAGTGGATAATATGTATTTTAATATAAATAAAACAATATTAATTAGAGAGTTTAATATTATGTTAAAAATAATAAAGCTTTTTTTATTAGACTTATCTGTAATATATAAAGATGATTTATGGGATATTATAATAAATTCTGATATAGATATTGGAATAAATAAAAAATTTTTAAATAAAAATTTATTTGATTTGATAATACTTTTTTTAGCGAGTAACGTAAATATAGAAAATTCACGTTTAAGCGATTTTTATAAATCTGCTTCATTTTCTTTATCTAATGTTATACATTTAGACAGTATAATAGAATTTTTAATAAACAATCCTTTTAGCAAAGTTATAGTTAATAATAATGGTAGTTATAAAAAACTCACTATATTAGAAGATGATTTATTAGTTATTCGCCCCATTAAAGAAAATAATAATTCGTTTATAGATATACCTGATGTTTTTGAATTTGGTAGACGACAGCTTTTTAATGATGTTGCAGTAATACCTTCTAAAAATATAATAAAATCTACAATAGACTCAGATGATATTTGGACAAATCAATTACATAATGATATAATAGCTGTTTCATCTTATAAAGATATTTATCATTTATTCGATAAATACCAAACAATATCACATGCAAATGTAATAGAAAGATTAATAATTAAAAATACAAATATCAATGATGATAATTTAAAAGAAGGCGAAGAACTATATATCAATCTGCTTCATGAATTGAAATATGTTTTTACATATAATGAATTATTATTAAATAATACAATTAAAATGATAATAGCGGCTAATATAAAAAAAGAACTTAATACTAAAATTGGAGCTTATATTGTTAATGATATATTAAAATTATATAATCCAGTGAAAAAAGAATGGGATACATTAAATGATAAAAGTTTAAATTTAAGAAAAAAATTAAATCCCTATAAACTAACAGGATCATTTGTTTCTACTGATAGTAACCAACAAAAAGCTTATTTTAAATTACGTCAAGAGTCAAAAAAAGAAGCAGATAAACGTAAAATAAAACGCGGTATAGTATGTTATTCAAAAAATAAAGAAGCTATCTTAGATTTAATAAATAATACAGATATAAAAACAAAAGTTAATAATAATATGTTACTAATGAATATATGCGATATAATAAAAGAAGAATTATTTAAAATGGAAATAAAAGCAAGAAAAGAAGATAGTAATATATACTATATAACTATACTTGATTGTAAGAATTAAATAAAAAAAAAATGTAATTTATATTTGTATTAACAATTTAAAAATATAGCCCCGCTGGACCTGCGACAAAATTATTTACGTTATTTGGATTAACAATACCTTTATATAATTTATCGTTATTAAAAATTACATCACCAACAAATAATTTATCATTATCTATTTTGCCCCGTAAAATCTGCGGAACATTAATATAATCACTAAAACCACCAACTAATTCTTTATCATATATTTTATCATCATATCTGTTTACTGGCGCCAAAAAATCTTTTGGCCCGCTACCAGCGCTATACCAAGCATTATCTAATATACTTACTGCATTACCAAGCCCTATATCTATATCGTCGAAATTATTATCATAATTTATACAATTGTTTTTATCTATTCCACTATTATTTTGTATATAATTTCTTATTTTTCTTATACCATTTTTCATTTTGTGTGTATATTCTTTATTAAATATAATTAACATTACTATAAATAAGAGAATTATTATTATAATATTCTTAAAATTATTATATAAATTATATCCTATATATAAAAGAGAGAAAAAAGCCACAATTTTAACCTCAACACAACAATCATCAAACATTTGTAATATTATTTAATATTTAAATTAATAAAAAAATACTAATAATATATCTGCTAATTTTTTATTATTAAAATTTAAATTATCGCAGCCAAGCAGAATAATATTAACTTATTTAATTTCAGCAAATAATAAATTTTTTACTTATAAGCCAAAAAATATTAAATATATATAAAGATATTTTTTTTATATAATATATTAAATTAAATATTTTTATAGTTTTAAATAATAATATATATAATATAAATTATATTATGAATGCAAATAACATAGCTTTAATTCCTGAATATTTACGACAAGGCAAAAAATATTATGCTGATAAAAAAGATATATATATAATAAACAATAAAATAAAAAACGAAGAATTAGTTTTTGATATAATATACGATAAAAATGACAATAGTAAATTTACTTTAAAGCCTGCTAAAGATAATATTAATAAAAAAGATAGAAATGACAATGATAATAAAAATATACTTATTGTACCTTTTTTAGATTTAATAACTTCTAATTTTGGTCTATCATCTGTAGCTATATTTGGTAAATCAAATACAGGTAAAACTTATTATATGAAATCATTATTAAGCGCTATAAATATAAAAAAATATTATGATTTAGGTATATATATAACTGGTACTCCTAATCAGTGTTTTAAAGAATTTGGTAATTTTTTTAATAGATTATTTGTTATTAGCGCCGATGAAGCAAATAATACATTTATAAAAAATCTGTCTAAAATACAAGAAAAAAGATTAGAAGTATATAACTTTATAAATAATGAAGAATTAATACATGAAGTATATAAAAAAGTAAGATTAATAATAATTAGAGCTTACTGCTTTAAATGCGATAATTATATTAAACTGCATAAAATTATAACGGAGTTTGACGAAAAACTATCTAATTATTACAATGAATTAAATAAAGACGAAAATTTAAGCTATGATATCGAGCGCTGTATAAAAAAGAAAATGATATTAATAATGAAAATTTTTCTTAAGCAGAAGATTATAATAAATACATTTAATAAATTTATAAATCTAAATAATTTAAACAAAACAGAAATGTTTGTCTTTAAAAATTTAGCTTTCTCACCATATATTATATTAGTACTAGATGATATAGGATCAAAACTTTCATCTGAAACTGGAGATTCTAGCAAATTTTCATCTTTACATGCTATTAATAGACATTATGGTATTTTAATATTATATTTAATACAAAGTACTACTTCTTTAACTGCTAAAATGCGTGAAGGTATGCAAATTAATATTTTCTCTAGCTCGGAAGTAGCTCTTTGGTATTCTAAATATTCGGATAATATTATGAGTAAAAAGCAGTTAGAATTCTTTAAAATATTATCTAAAGAGTATTTTTATCGTAATACTAATGACTATAGATTTCTAGTATTTATGAATCCTGGCGGCAAAGTCGCGCTAAAAGATCCTATAAGATATACAAACGCTATATCAGATGGTTATTTGCCGCTAATATCAGATAATATTAAAAAACGTATGATACAGTTAGATGCTAAGATAAAAGAAGTTGAAGCTGGTGCTAATGATAAAGAAAGAATAGAAATGATGTTTCAAGTAATGGAGCCGCCTAATATAAATGATAGTGAAAATAATGATAATAATAATGATAATAATGATAATGATTTTAATTAAATTTATCTATTACTGCTTCTAAACAATAAACAGAAAAAAAATATATATATATATATTTATTTATACATGCTTTTAAAAATAATATTTGTTTTATTTACATTATCTTTAAAATTAGCTAATATTAAATTTGTTATATATGTTAAACATAATAATTGATGAGTTAATATATATTTTAACTCTTTTTTTATAGAATTATATATTTCGCAAAATTTAGTATCATCTGTTAACTTTGGCAGATAATTATCATTAGTAATTTCTCTATAATTTATATATAGCATATAAACTTCATCATTTAATAAATTTCCTCCTAAAGGTTTATATATAACTGTTTCTTTAAACTTAGAGCTAATTTCTGTTAATAGTGTTAAAACAGAATTATTAGATATAGTATTATATACTTTTAATATAAAACAATCTCCTGGATTTATTATATTTTGCGCTATATACCATTCTTGTTTCATTAATTCATACATTGAATCATATCTAGCCATATACTTATTAAAATTATGAAAATTATATGAATCACTGCCGCCATCGCAAGATATAATTTTTAATTTATTATTTATATTTTTATTTAGAAATCCTTCTATAGTTTTATTAACTACATTAGTTTCAAATATATTACCTGATAGTCCTTCTTTATAACCAATCCATCTATCTGGATAATTCTTTAGCAGATTAAAAGAATCAATTATTAAAAAATTATCACCTTTGTAAGCGCTTTGAGCATACCATTCATAATTATTAAAAACATGTTGATATGCTAATATAGACGCTCCAGGTAATTCTGCTATAAATATAGCTAATTCTGGTATAAATCTATGAATTTCTTTTAAGTAGGAATAACATTCATATAATTTAATATACGCTTTAGTTATATAATTATCATTATCAATTTTTATTTTATTATTTTTTAATGTATTTATTATTTCTTTTTTGCGTTCTATTATTCTTTTGTTATGAGTTGTTAAAGCAGAATTATAATCTTTATCATTAATTTTAAATAATCTATTATGTATGTTAAATATATCTTTATTTATATCTTTTTCTGATTTAGACATTATTTTTTCTACAAATTTATGTATAAAATCAGGAAAAGTATTATAAGTAGATGATATCTCAGAAGATATCATTATTTCATCTGATATAAATTCACCACCTTTTAAAGACAAATTATCATTGTCTTTATTAGTGTAAAATTCATTATAATAATTATTATCATTATCATTATCATTATCATTATCATTATAGTCATTTTCATCACTACCTGAAGAAAAATTAAAATAATTATCACCGTAATACATATTAAAAACAAGTATTTTTTTAAATGTTCTAAATATTAAAATTTATTTTTTTTTTGCTAAATTTAGGGGCAAGTACATGTATCACATCTATTACATTCATGATGATCATGATGAGATCCACCATAATATCTATGATAAGTACTATTTACTTTTCCTCCTTTAGATTTTTTCGCTGATGATTTATTTTGATTACTCTTTGTTAAATTACTTTTAGCTGCGGAATTTTTAGCCAGCGAATTTTTAGCTGAAGACTTTTTAACTGCTCCACCATACTGCTGCTGCTGTTGTAGATCATCAGATAATAAATAATTCTGATTATTATATAAATCTGTATTATTTAAGTTAAGACAACTAAAAGTATTATTCAGCATTAATTGCTGCTGTGAAGTAGCATATTGTTGCTGATTTTGGTTATAATCTGTTAAGAAAATACTCTTGTTTGTAGTACTATACATTATTAGTGTATTTAAATAATACAAAAATAAATTTTTTTATATATTTTTTATTTGCGGCTTTAATGCAGAGAAAAAATTAGGTATTTTGTTGAAAAACAAAATAATAATAATTGCTAATGTTATTAAAATCATAATAATAATAATAATTTTAAAAAACTTATTAAAATCAATAAAAAAACACATATATTTATTATCCCACATTTTTTTAATTAAATCATTACTTTCGTTAGCCGAATAATATTTTTTATTTAAACTAATATTAACAGCATTGTGTAAATCATTTATTAAATTTTTTAAATCTTGTTTAGTATTTATATTATTTTCAATCAATATATTATCTAAATTAGCGGCAAAATTTTGCGCACAGACGCAATTTCTAGGTAGTATATATTTATATGATTTTATATTATCAAGCCAAGCTTTCTTAGTAGCGTAATCTAAAATATCTGGAGCGCTATCAGCAAGTAAATGTAAACTAATCCATACATGCGGACCATATACTTCAGCTGAATTATTATTATTTTTATTTAATAGGAACATTTTTATTTTTCTTATTTAAAATGGAACAAATAAAAAATGAAGTAGATAATAGAGAAATACTTAGATCTCATTTTATTGCAAATTATAAAAACAGTTTTGACTATATATTTAATAGATTGTACATAGATGATTATTATAAAAAACCAGCTTATACAGAATATATATTAAATAGTAGTACTAATACTAATGTTCCTAAATTTACAAAAAATACATATCCTCTCACTTTAAAGCAAACTGATATTCTATATAGCAATAAACCATACAGAGAAATAATAGCAGATATTAGACATAAAAAAAAGGCAGATTTTATTTGGGGGCGGTAATAAAAACAATATTATATTTTTAATCTAAATTTGAATAAAAATTATATTATAAACAATTAAAATATAATTATTTAAAATGGAACGAATAGAAAATGAAAATATCACTAATAATAGCGAAATTTCATTAGATGATATTTCAAAAAATAAAACTAATATTGAAGTTCCACTTACAAAACAAGATTCAGTGGAAAATGTTTCTATTTTAGAGGCAAAAGAAAATATTTCTGCTGATAATAATTTAATTAAATTAGTTGTAAATTCATCTACTGATGATTTAACTAATAATAAATCTGCAGCAAAAGAAAATATTTCTGCTGATAATAATTTAATTAAATTAGTTGTAAATTCATCTACTGATGATTTAACTAATAATAAATCTGCAGCAAAAGAAAATATTTCTGCTGATAATAATTTAATTAAATTAGTTGTAAATTCATCTACTGATGATTTAACTAATAATAAATCTGCAGCAAAAGAAAATATTTCTGCTGATAATAATTTAATTAAATTAGTTGTAAATTCATCTACTGATGATTTAACTAATAATAAATCTGCAGCAAAAGAAAATATTTCTGCTGATAATAATTTAATTAAATTAGTTGTAAATTCATCTACTGATGATTTAACTAATAATAAATCTGCAGCAAAAGAAAATATTTCTGCTGATGATTTAACTAAAAATACATCTGAAGTAAAAAAAACTTTAGAGAAAGTATTTAGCTACAGACATACTACAACTTTAACTGATAATTACGATTTCTTTGTTAATAAATTAATGTATTATATGTCAGTATGTAATGATTTAATAAAAAATGAAGAAGAAAATATTAAACTTAATAAACGAGAATGTAATGAAAAAGATTTCTTATATTTTAAAGACAGATTTAATATTATACTATCTAAATTTTTCATTTATTATGTTTTAGATAGTAAATTTAGCTTTATTGATTTTATTGAATATATAGATGAATTCAGCGATAAATGGAATAAAAATATTTTAATGAATATATCTATTTTAAATAATCTAGATTTATATAAAATATATAATGCATATAAAGAATGTCTTAATAATAAAAAAGAAAATATTATAGCTAATATATCTGATATGCTTAAAAATACAAAAAAGATAATTTATAAATTATCTCCTATTTCCGCTAAAGAAGATATGATTTATGTTTTTAAAAATGAAAATTTAATTAAATATGATTACATATTAAAAAATGAAAATAATATGGGAAAGGATAATTATAATAAATATATTGAAACAAAAGATGATAAATTTATGAGCAGAAGATCATTAGAAAATTGTATCTTAGATTATATTTATAGTAGTACTGGTATTTTTAATAATAATGAAATTAATGATATTATTAGTTTTGAAACTAGTAAAAAAGATGGAGTTGAAGTTATTAAAACATTTAAAACTAAAGAAGATTTAATTTACTCGCTTATTAAATGTTGTACTTTAATTAGCAAGTATTTTGGAGAAAAAGAAGATAATAAATATTTTAATAGTAAATACTCTGATTTTTATATAAATTTAGATTATTTAATGTATAGAATTTCAGTTGATGTTGATTTTAATTTTATACATTATTTTATTTCAATGAATGGCATTGGAAAATCTAAATGGATTAAAGATTTATTCGGCGATAGAAGTTTTAAAACAAGAGTTACTAATATATTAGAAACAAAAAAATCAATTAATCCAAAAGTATATAAATCTTTTATTAAAGCTATTTCAGAATACGATTTTATTTTAGAAAGTATTAGACATTATAATTCACCAAATGAAACAAATAAAGAAATTGAAGAAAAAGAAAAGAAAAATTTTATTACAAGAGAACCAAATGGTAAAGCTGTTTATACAATAGATTTAGATAAAATAAATAAAATTGTAGAAAAATTTAAAGTAAAATTATCTGCTCGAGAGTATAATCATTTTAAAACATTTTTAGCTAATATGCAAGTACAAACTGATAAAAGTATTTCTATCAGATTTTTAAATGAGTGTGTTAAAAATATATATATGATTGTAATTGATAATTACTTTAATGAAAATAAAAAATAATATATAAAATATATATAAATAATTTACTTAAATTTTATTTTTTTTGTTTCTAGCTAAAATGACTTTGCAGTATATACCAAAGTTAAGCAAAATAGTAGTAGATATTAATGACTACAGAGAAATTTCTATTAAATCTAATAATTATTTTATAGTAATTGATAGCAGAGAAAAAAAACTAATTTATGCTGCTAGTATTTTACTAAGTAAAAATACAGATAAAATATTAAATTTTATAACAGCTCAATTAATATATGGAGATATACATTTATGTTATATAGACGATTCAGGAGTTATTACTATAGTTGCGATAATAGAACGTAAAACGTCTAAAGATTTTACTTCAAGCATAAAAGATAAAAGACTAAATAATATTAAATTATTATCGGATTACTGCAGTATTAATAATATTATTCCGTTTTTACTTTTAGAGGGTGTAAATAAATTATATCCAAAAGCGCCAAAATGGGAAGATAAAAATTTAATATGCAAAACTTATACAAATAAAATAAATGATATGTCTATAAGAATGTCTTTATTACAATTAGTTGTCAAATATAACATTAAACTTTTACTGTCTAGTTCACAATTCGACTCTATTATACAACTTTCCGCATTGTTTAAATACTTAGTCGCTACTACTAATAGTTTAGCAAAAAATAATAATAAAGAAATATTTAACATATATAGCAAAAAAAAAGAAATATCTATGATATCAGAATTAGAAACTACAAATATTTATGAAAATTTTAAAATATGGCGGGTAAAACAAAATAAAAAAGCTATAAATAATATATTTAACTGCTTTGAACGCGGCAAAAATAATATTAATAATAATTTTTTTATTACTTTATTGTCATTCAATGATGAAGGTATTATGTTAAATTACACTAACGATTGTTGTAATTTAATTAATTATTATATAATTAATTATAACCATTATATTGATAATAAGCTGTTTTTTCGAGAACAATTAATAGATGGTTATTATAATATTATATTTTACTCTAATATTAATAATAAACTAAATATAAAAAAAACCACTATAAATAATTTCTGCTTAACTTTAGCTAATAATATTTATGAAGTATATGCTATTAATAGTGAAAATTTTTATAATACTAGTATCTTTTCATATAATAATAATTTAAATATTTATAATGATTTAATTAAATTAGTTATTATAGATAAATTAGGTATAGCAGCTTTAATTAATATTGATATATTATACTCTGCAAGTAATAGCGAAAATAAAAATATAAATAATATAAAGAATATAACAGCAGATTTAATTTATCAGCAGTATTTAAATAAAGAATTTATACTTGATCCATTTAATACAATATATATTAATAATGATATTATATACTGTATTTTTAGCGCGGATTTTATAGTTAGTGATTTTTTTAGTATATTATATTATTTTCTTATAAAAACAAAACTAATTAAAGATTATAATAATATAGACGAATGTAGATTAGTATTAAATAAAAAACATTCTATTAACTGCATTTATAATAATAATATAAATATAACATGTATTTGCGAGTTAATTATAAATTTATCTGTATTAATATTTAACAATAATAGAGATAAAATAAATTTTCTGCTAAACAGTATAAATAATAATAATATAAATATAGTTAATCATAATGTTTTTTGCGGAGTAATAATTAATAAATGCTTATGCGGTCAAGAATAAATATATTACTACTCTTCTTCTTTAGATAAACCTGCTAAAAATCTCCCATTTTCGTAATCTTCTGGTTCATCTTTTCTAAAATCTAAATCTTCATTATCTTCTTCATTTATTAAATTATCTTTATTTTCTTCTTCTTCGATAAATTCATTTGAAGAATCTTCTAAATTAGCAGAAGTATTATTATTATCTTCATCGTCATTATTGAATAGATTATTATTATATTTGTCGTTATTTGACAGCTTTTTATTATATACTTTTGTATATTTAATATAATTATTATAAATAACTTTAATGGTATAAATTAAAATTTTAAGATTTAATTTTGATATAACAAAAGCAAAAATATTATATATAACGCCTTTTAAATACATTATAAAGAAATTCATATCTTGAAATATATTATTATCATTACTTGCTAATATTATATTATTAAAATTACATATTTCATTTTTTTCTATTATTATATCTTTTATAATTTTCCGCTTTGATTCATCTTCATTATTATAAAAACTATTTTTTATTATATTTAATATTTCTTTCTCATCATCATCATCTGTTAAAGTGTTTTTATTTAATATTCTACTTAAAATTCTAATTAAATATAGAATAACAGAAATAAGATAATTATCATCGTTAATTATTTTATCAAACATAGATTTAATATTTTTATTTTCATTTAATATTTTTTCTAGCAGTTTAGAGTTTGTATTATTTTTTAATATAATATCACGTACTATATTTTTTTTCTCAATATAGTATTTTTGATTTAAATCATTATTTGTATTTGTTTGTTTTATTATAGCCATTACTTGTTTATCTAATTTATCTTTATATTTATTATAGTAGTTAACAGCAGTAGTAGAATTAATGTCCCAATTACTGATATAGCCGCATGCTGAACATTCTATATTATTTGATGAATAAGTATGAGATATATTAACAGGGCAGAATTTTTTTATTTTTGCTAAAAATTGTTTAACTTTTATAATATTTATTATTTTATCTAAGTTAGTAGAGTATTTTTCTATATTTTTATAGTCCCAGCCGCAAACACTGCATTTAATAATACCATTATTATCTCGTTTAAAATCATGTTTATCGCCGTTTAAATCATATAATATATATAAAGGCGGTTTAATATTATTTTTATATTTATTAGAATTTATCACATTATAATCGAAATAATAATAATCTTTATTAATAAGAATAAAATCTTTTTGATAGTTTTTTGGGTATATATTTATTATATTATATACATCTTTATTTGTTATCATGCTGTTGAAAAATAAATCTCCATCTATTTTTGCATCATAATCTAAAGCAACAAAAATTCTTTTATCTGGAATTAAATAATTCCACTTTATATTTAATCCTATTCTATTATTTTGTCTTAATTTATTAGTTTTGCTGTTTTTAATGTAATTTAATATAATACCTATATTAGAATGAATATTAGTTATAGCTTCATTATATATTTGCGAGTATTCTACAGCATGTGTGTTTTTATTAAGAGATATAAATTGATTGTACATGTTAGTAAGTATATCATATATATTACCAGTTATATCTAGCAGTATTATAAAGCCTCCTTTAGTAGTTTTTAATTTTTTGCTAAGTATATTAATAAAAGCAGCGCAGTATATCATAGCGAAAATATTTAATACGTCATTTTTCATTTCATTAGATAATATATTATTTTTTAAATAATTTTGCAAATTAGTTTGTGTTATTTGATATATGCAGGGTATACACATATCAATAACATCTTTTTTGGTTAAAATAGTTTCATTTGTAGTTATAGATGGTAGTCTAATATATATATTAATATATTTATATATTAATTTATATAATTTATCATCTGCCATTTCTTTATATATATAGTCGTCTAAAGAGTAATATTCCATAGATTGCATACTATCATAATCAAATAATTCTGATTTACATATTTTACATACAGCTGTTTTTTGTTTTCTGTTATATATAATATAATTACTAATAGCGTTTTTTTTATTAAATTCGCTATCATCTATCATTTTAAGTAGTATTATATTATGAGGACATATCATGTTTTCACCGCATGAATTGCATATTATCATTTGCTCGCGATTATACATATTATCATAATAATCTTCTAATTTCTTTGCATTTTTCTTTATATTAAATTTAGAAGTTTTATTTGAATACATTATATTATAAATTAATAATTTATGCGGGCAGGAAATTTCTATAGATGATGTTTGGTCGATTTTTGTAAATTTTTCTAAATAATCATTTATTTTTTGCTTTATAGATTCGCTAAAATTAGTATCATCATATATATTTAAATAATATTCATTTAATATGTTTTTAATTATATCAATATTATTAGAGTTTTTATATTCTTTTTTTCTTGATTCCGCGACGCTTTTGATATCGTCATAATTCATTACAATATCAAAATATTTGCCCTCCATTAAAGAATTTATATCTGAGTTAATACCAATTTTATAATTTTTTATTTTATGCATTGAATTAATAATATTAATTATTGTTTTTGTTATTCCTATTTCATTTAATTTAATATTATATTCTTCATTTGCAGAAATATTTATAATTTTAATATTTTTATCAGCGAATTGCTTTAAATTTTTCACTATTTCTTTATTATTTTCATTTCTAATAAGAATATGTCTTAATTCTTCATATTCTTTATCATTTTCATTGCAGACATCTTTAAAGTTAACTATAATATACTTTGAACCAAATTTAATATTTTTAATCTGTGTATACTTTCTATTATCATCAAGTATTATACCATAACCATCTCTTAATGGAAATGATGCTTCTTCTTTAAATTTAAAGCAGGGTATTAAAGATGTTTCATTTATATTAACACAAGTATTATAAAATTCCGCTAACTCAGATTTAATATCGCCAAATACATCTACTAAACGAGAGTATATGTCTGCTATATTTTTTATATTTTTATATTTTAAATAATATGGTTGTATAGTTTTATGATTTAAATTATTTATAGAAGTAGATATACTAGTATTTACTGTTATTACAAAATCTTCTTCTTCCATTTTTTTTTTATTTAATGCAAAGAAGAATATATATGATATAAATTTATTACTATTAAAAAAATAAAAAAAAATATACGTTAAAAAAAAATTCTTTTAAATTTAAAAATATTAATTGTTTAAATAAATATTTAGCACTTCTATTGATTTTTCTCCATAGTCGTCATAAATTCTACATATAAATTCATTTATCATTCTTCTATAATCTATTATCAATTTCAAGGCAGAATTATTATCTATTATAATAGGTATATCTGTATTTTCTGTGTGTTTTTTATCTATAGTATATATATCAAATATATCTACATAATAATAATAATTACCAGAATTATTTTTAGCAGCGATTTTGCTATATTCTTTTAGTTTATTAGTAATAATACTTAACAGATTTACTTTTATTTTATTATCAGTAGCGGCGTTTTTTGATTCTATATAATCTTTATCTTCTATCATTAGAGAATTTAGTTCTTTTATATTAATTTCCTCATAATTATTAGTATTTATATAAAGCGGCTTAAAATAAAGCGGCGATATAATTAAATTTAAAAAAAGTATATTCATTATTTTTACATCAACTATAATACCATATAATTTATCATCTGCTTTTATAGCAGCTAATTTTTCTAATATTATTCCCCATTCTTTATATTTTTCTATATATTTTTTATTAAATTTTTGAATACCTGTTATATACATATATATTTGATCATTTTTATCACGAGCAGTTATATTATTAAAACTACATATACCTATATCGTTTTTAATATCTGAATTTAATTTAAAATTACATATTATACTATTAACATTAAAATTAGCAGCTTTATATTTAAATTTAATTGAAACATTTGTTATAATATCATCATCATGTAATAAAGATCTATTTGTTTCTGTTATTTCTAATATATCAATACATACATTATTATTTATTATTTTATCTAAAAATAAATCATATATTTTTTTTTCTATAAAGTCTTTACTGTTTGTTTTAAAATCTATATCTGTAATTAAGTTAACAATTAATTTGCAGGTATAATACTCGTCATTGATGCTAAGTGATGTCATTTCTTTATTATATACTAAAATATATCAATTTTTATTAATTTCGCTTAAAACTTTATTGTATAATTCATATTTATCTGTTTTGTCGACTAAAATTGATACATTTAATAAAGGCATATACTCATAAATATTTATTTCGCCGTTTTCAGCAGTAGTATAAAAGAATTTTCGCTCTATGTTATCTATTTTAACAATTATAGAAGAGCCTTTTTTCTTTACCTTTTCATAGGCTATACATGGAGATGGCGACTCAACGTCGAGAAATATATCATCAGTATATAGCGGCATATTATTTGACTGGCAGCCAAAGCAGCTATATTTTTTATTGTCGCAGTTTATTGAAGCTTCTTTTAAAGCAGTAAGGAAAGTTTCGTGTATGTTAAAATCTTTTATATTTCTAATATACATTAGATACTCACGAGTACCCTTTTTTTCATCTTCTAGGCGTGGACAGTTGAGTATATATATATTCCACTGAACATCGCTAATATTTGTAGGAATAGCTGATACAAGAATAACTACTTTAACTATTCTATCTTGTTTAGGCATATCTGCTAATGAGCCTGGCCTAATAGCTCTTTTATATATCTGAATTTCGGAGCTTTTAGTTTGTGGCGGTGAAAACATAATAACTAAAGTAGCATTCATAAAATTATAACCAACTTCACCTACAGTACTTATTATAACAACTTTTAATAGATCGCATTTTATATTGTCTCTAGAATTTGCTATTTTCATTATTTGTTCTCTTTTTTCCATTTTTGTTTCACCTATTAATACTCCAAATTTAATATTATTTTCATTTAATACGCGTATTAATTCTGGCAGTATAGAGTGCCTTGTTATATATATTATAGCCATACGTTTTGTAGCCTTTACATAATCTATTGTTTTACTATATTTTTCTTTAACACCCGATATACATAAATTAAAGCTTTCATTAGAAGCAGAAATGTTAACTTTTTTGCCATATTTAACTGTAAATTCGCGCGAATCAGTTATAGGTGCTTTATCTTCTCTGCTCTGGCGAATTTCAATCATTCTATATGTCATATAAGTAGAAAATTCTTTGTCGCTCATAGTGCATAAATCAATATCAGGTCCTTCTAAATTTGGTATATCTACTGTTTCTTCCTCTGATGGAGTATAATATATAAGTCCATAAAGTCGCCGCATAAAAAGTTCTTTATTATTTATACTGCCGTCATTTTTAGTAAAAATAACTTTAAAGTCTTCAAATGTTTCAGGTATTAAAGGATTATAACGTCCGCCAGTATCTACAGCTAATGTGTTTAAAAATTTTAGCTCAAAAGGATCATTTTTTATAGGTGTGCCAGTAAAAAAGTAAATTCTATTAGTTGCATTAAGTTTTTTTAAAAATTCGTAAAATAAGTTAGCATAAATCGATCCATGAACAGTTTTATGAAATAAAGCATCGCATTCATCTACAATAAAAAGTTTATTGTTTATATACTTTATATTTCTATTATTTTTATCTGTCAGAATTTTTTCTAGTTTAATTCTAATTTCTAAATCACTTAATGATTCTTCATTTTCAATCATCATTTGCTTATATGAGTCGCTTTTAGATAATGAGATAAATTTAACATTTTTATTCATATAATTTTCTACATTTTGTATTCCTTTTTTACCAAATTTAGGTATCATTTGCATTAAAACTCTTTTAACATACTCATGTTGAGTTTTATGTATTAAGGCGAATGTAGTTTTACCTATAGCGGCGGCATTTGCTATCATAGGTGTATATGTAAATGTTTTACCTGAACCACATTCCATATAAGCTAATAATCCTTTACTATTTTTAATTTGATACTTGCGAGTAAACTCATAAAGAAGAAATTGATGAAATAGTAAAGTTGTATCTAAACCTGGTTCTCTTCTAATACTGTTTATTATTTCATTTATTCGTGTAAACATATTAGTAACATTAGATTCTATTAAAATTAATTTTTTCTTTGATATTTCTTTCTCTTTAGAGTCATTATTATTATAATTATCATTATTATCAGTCATTTTAATATAAATAAAATATATATATATATTAATTTATTTAAATTTATTAATTAATTATATTAAAAATATAGTTATTAAGCAAAAAAATGAATAAAGATAATAATATTACAGATTATATAAAAGAACTTAAAAAATTAGAATTAACTGATTATTGTTTTATAAATCCTACTATAATAAACTATAATAAATTAAATGATTTTAGTTTATCATCGTCTATAATAGCTTATAATGACTTAATCGAACTAATTAAAAAAACAAATGGAAATAATAATATTATTACAAATTTATGTAAATTTGTAAAACATAATATTAATTGGGATGAAAATGAAAAAAAACTTATATGTGAATGTTATCAAATAAAAGAACACATTATAGAAAAAACAATAGAACTATTTAAAAAAAATATTAAATGTGGAAATGAAAATATTGAATATATGAAAACTATATATAAGAATATATTAGATAAAATGAAAAAAAATGATTTTACAGAAATTTGTTATTGTTTAGATTTAAGATATTTAATAAAAAATATAAATTTTAAGCATTCTAATTGTAATTATAATTGTAATGATTATGAAAAGAATGCTAATAATAATTGTTATAGATGTATATATTTATCAATACTTGATTTAATTAGATATTATAAAGTAAAATTTATAATATTTGAATTATATAAATTTAACGGAAATAATAAAAATTGTGATTATAATTTATCAACTATGTGGAGCAATATTATAAAAGAATTTCAAAATTGTATAAATATAGCTTTTTTTAATAATTGTAATGATAGTTGTTTAATTGAAAAATTAATTTATAATAAAATAAAACCTTTATTGAGTAAATTTGTAGCAGCATATTATTATCTTATTACTTTGTTTATAAGATTAGTATATACTATATACTATGAATACTACTATACAGATAATAGTAATAATTATTTTAAATTTCTAGAATCTTTTCAAATATATATATCTAAAACATTTAATAATTTAAATTCTATATTGGATTGTTTGTTTGCTACATCTAATGATCTAAGATATAAATTTTTAGATATTTTTTCACCGCAAAAAACAGAATATAAAGAAAAATTTTTTTCTTTTGCAGAATATAGTAATAATAATTTCAAAGAACTTAGATCGCTTTTATTAAGCAAACAATTTAAAGAAATTATTGCAGAAGAATTAAAAAAATACTAAATAAATTAATTAAATTAAAAAAAAATATTAATAATATTAATATTAATATATTATTTATACTAAATTAAAATCTTGGCAAAAAAAAATATTAATATTAATATATTATTTTTTTATACGTGGTTAATATTTAAATAAATAAAAAAAAATTAATTAAATTTAATATAAATTATATATATATTAATTTTTCACCCAATGCGCGCTATATAATTCTAATTTATTTAAACTATTGTTATACTTATATAATAATAATATACTATTATTATCTTCATCAAAATATGTTACACTTATATTTTCTACACTAAATACAACACAAGCGTATTTTATATTTCTTTCTTTGCTTTTTATATTTTGCATATGTTTATTTATATTAATGAATATTTTTATATCTTCTTTTGATGGTAGCGCTGATGCATTAGGATGTGTGTGCCAAAAAAATCTGAAATGTTCTTCGTCGTCATGCGCTGGAAAACATATAATTGATTTTACTGATGATGAATCATCGCCAAACATAAATACATCGCATAATATTAGCGACTTGTCATTAGTTGTTTTTTTATAGGCTAAAGTGCCTGAATATTCTACTTTCATTTTATTTAGAAAAGTAAATAAATAATTTAAGTTTATGTAATTATAAAAAAAATTTATCTCTTCTAAATCTAGAATATTTGTCATTAAAATAGTGTTTATATAATTTTAAATAGTATAAATAAATATTATAAGTTTTTCTCAATAACAAAAGAGAGATAATGTTAGCATTATTTTTCCTGCCTGAATGTAAATTTTATAATAGTCGCGTAAATAAAAATATACAAATAGATGATATTTTATATAATAAAAACGATAAATGGGAGCAAAATTTAATATCATTCAAGGAAGCTTTAAATGAATTAATGGATGATTTATCTGCTAATACTTATGGATTTGAACTAAAAGATGAATATAAATCAAAAGGATCAAACAGATTTAATAAAACACTAACAACTTTACATAATGATTTAAAAACCGCTAATGAAAAGTATACTGTAAGAGATATAATCAAAGGATTGCGCAAAATTTGCTATAAAGATATTATTAAAGGCGGCAGTAAAGATAATAGAACTATAAATCAGGTTATTTTAAAAATAATAGATGATTATAGGCATGAATATGGGTATGATCCTGATATATTTTATATAAACGATGAGTTAAAAAAAATATGCGCAGATGAAAAAATATCATTAAAGTTTATGGATAATAATAATGCTATTAAACTAATAAAAATATTACTAGGTATTGATGCTAAAGAGTTTAAAGATAATAGCGAAAATGAAGAAATTATAACTGCTAAATATAAAACAAGTGATGATCTTATCAATATATTCTGCAAATTAGCAAGTAAATATAATAATAACTTATATAATAATGATATTAATAATATTAATTTAATAAGTGAATCAAAGAAAAAAGATATTATAAATAGTGTATTAAATATATATGGTAAATCTACTATAGGTGAATTATTACATACTTCAGCGGCGTTTAATAGAGATGCGCGGAAATTTGACGATAAACAGATAATAAAAGTAGAGAAATTTTTCTATAAATTACCTGCTTTAAGATCGTCTAGAGAATGGCTAACAAATATAACAATAGATTCTATATTATTTAGATTTTCTATACAGTATCCACACTATTATCCGTTAAAAACATCGCCGCAGAATTATATGGATTGTCCTAATGATACTCTAAATGATTTTAGTTTACGCGACGCTATAAAGAAAAATATATCTATAATAGGTGTAGTTTTTAATACTGCTAATTATAATGAAAGTGGTAAACATTGGGTTACAGTTGTTATTAATATGAGAATTAGGCCAAACAGAATATTATACTTTGACAGTAATGGATTAAGTGCTTGCGATAATATATTAAATTGGTGTAAAAAGCAGTATAAAGAAATGCTCGCTATTAGCGCTGAATTAAATACTGAGGCCCCTATTTTTATAACAAATAATATCTCGCACCAAAAAAGCAATACAGAATGTGGTGTTTATTGTATAGCGGTACATCTTACAGAACTTAGCGAAAACGCAAATCAGCTAGATATATGGCTAGGGTCTAGAATATCAGATACAATAATTTATAAGTTAAGAGAAAGTTTATTTGTTGATTATAACAAAAAATATAAATAATTTTCCTATATTAAATGGATTTAAATATAAATAAATATATAATTTTTTTCTTTGTAGCGGCTATATTTATTATAATAATATTGCTAATGAGAGTTATAATGAAACAAGAGAATATAAAACATAAAAGATATGAATATAACGCCGCTATATATCCACCGCGACTATGGAATAATAATAAGTATGAGCATAATAAACATATTTATTCAAAAACATATTATATTAGGCGTTAATATATTTTTTCTGTTTAGTGGGGGTCAAAATTCAAATCAAATAGAGGAAAAAAAAATTGAATATAATATATATACTATAATAAAATTATTATTAATAGATAGATAATGATTAATAATATTTTTAATGATTATATAGAAATAAAGAAAGTGGTAATAAAATATTCTCCTTCTATTAATTATCTTAGCGAAAATTTTTATATTGTGAAAAATTTAGTTAAAGTTCCTTATAAAGTTGACGGGCATTTTATATTGACAAATTATGAAAAAACTAAATTAATGCATCCAACTATAAATACATTTGAACTTTTAAATAATAAACAACATAGAAAAAATTTAAAAAATAATTCTAATATTATATTCATTAAAAAAACACCGCAAAATATAAAATTAATATAAATAAAATAAATATATAGTATTATTAATTGATATAAATTTTATTTTTTTTTTATTTAATTAAACAATACATTTATATTTTATGGAGCAGCAACAAGAAAAAACACAACAGCTATTTAATAATAATACTACTGAAAGTACCTCAAATAAATTTAATTTTAGCGGAAGTATTAATGCATATTTAACTAAATCTTATTCAAATGATGCAAATAAAAACGAGCCAGAAAATTTCATTGGAGCAGTTCATATTAAACTTGTACCTACTCAAAATACTTTAGATAATTTAATAAAAATAACAAATAATGATATGTGTTTTAATACAATACATAATAATGCTAAATTCAGTATAGATAATCAAGAATTAATAAAGCTTTTATTTACTACATATGATAATAAGTTTACTAATAATTCATGCGACATTATTAATAATAACACATATCCGCCGCTAAAAACTTTACATTTATTATAATATAAATAAATAGATTATATATTTAAATTATAGGAGATTTTTTCAATCCTTGAAATAAAAAATTATGATAAATATTAATTATATTTTTTTTGTCTTTATTTGGCGTGCTAGAATTAAGTAGATTGAAATTCGGGCTATTTATAAATTCATATGAATAAATATCTGTTTCATCTGATATATTATCTGCAGACATTAATGTTATTTCTATTGGAAATTCTGATTTTACTATTTCTATATTAACTAGATTAGCGTCAAATGTTCTTATATCGTTAGATTTATAATAATAAGTTTTTTTATAATCATTATCTGTTACTAAGTTTAGCCGCGAGATAGCTATCATAGGAATATTATCATTTATTTTTATATAATGTATAAGTAAATTTGGCGCAATAAAAGTAGATGTAGGATTAACAGTAATAGTAGAAGTAGTCAATCTAGCATGTTGAAGATAAAAAATGCAGTAAGAAGATAACATATTACTGCTGCATTTATTATTTAATTTTACTCCCTCAAATTCTTTACTAATTATACCAGGCTCATCATTAATAAAATTAAATAAATTGCTAGTAAAAGTATACATGCTTGTATTATTTATATACATTTTTCACCATGGAAAAAAAATATATTTTAAATTTATTAAATTTATTAAATTATATTGCCTTTTTTATCCATATCTAATATTATATTATAAATATTATATAAATTTCGCTTTATATTATCTGTTTTATTAGGATTAAATATACTAATGTCATTAGTAATATAACGTTTAATATCATCTGCAATTTTATTAAAATTATTCTCATTCTTCATAAATTTTAGCAAATCTTTACTATTAAAAAGTTTATAATATTTACACCGAGCAATGAAAGAAGAAAACATTACACTAAATGTTGTTATTTTACTTAAATCTTTATCAAGTCGTGATTTTTTTATATATTCTAGCATATTAGCATACATAGTCATACTGAAGGCTAATATATTTTTCTCTTCAGCAGGTATATAATTTATAGAATTATCTTTTGTTTTGTAGTTTAATATAGTAAAATTTTCATAGCTTTTAGTTATGTCGCGATATGTTTGAATAAGATCATCATAGTTAATTAATTTTTTATCTATTAAATTTCTTTTGATGTAATATAGAGTTATATTTATAAAATTATCTATAATCTTTGCATCTTCGCTGCCAAAAATCAAAGATAATTTTTCTATACCAAAACTTTTATATCCCATTACGTAGCAGCCATAAATTTCGTATAATAGTAACAAATTATTTTTTACTTGAGTAGGATTATTTTTTTCTGCTTGTTGTACTTTTTTATTATTTATAGCTATATAGATATAAGATAAATTTATAGCTAATATATCTTTTACAGCTAGAAAAAATACTGGATTATTTATAATATGAGAAGTATCTTCAGCGGAAAAAACCAATAAATGAACAGGAAAAGTTATATAGTCGTTTTGTGTAAATATATAAATATTCCATGGAGCTACTGTAGAAGATAAATTATAATTAACAGTAAAAGAATATTCATAATCTATTAAACATGGTATTTCTTTTTCGCCGTTAAACATAATATTAGGTGTTTTAGCGTCGCCATGTATAATGTATTTTTCATTGTTATTAGCTGAAGAAATATTATTATTTATTATACCATTTGACATAACACTATTATAATTATATGCTTTATCTATTATAGATTTAAATATAGGAGATTTAAATAATAATGTATATTTGTTAGTGTTTTGTTCGCTAAGAATAGTATTATTTTTTCTTTGCTCATACAAAGGTGACATACAAATTGCAGTAAATATTTGTTTATTATATATATTAGTTGGATTTATAAACTTAATTAAGCCTATATTTAATACATGTTCAAATCCATGAATATTTACATTTCCTAGCAGAATATCTTCATATCTTTGCAGCTGAGCTATATTAGAATCATTATTATTATTATGTACAAATATTTTAAATACTATTGCATTATTATCTGAATGTTTAATATCATCTGTTTTTGTTATTATAATATCATTTTCTATATAGTTTTCTATCTTGCTGATATTTTTAATAATATTTTCGCCGCAATAATTTGTTATTGTAAATTTAAATACAGCATTAGTAGAAGAATAACTATTGCCGCTAAAATCATTAATATTACTATTATTTAATGTTATATCTTTACTATCATTATTATGAAATATATATTTAGGTTTAAATAATATTTCGTCTTTAATCTTAAATTTTATTATATTATTTTTTTTTTCTGCCATAAGTTATTTAATATTTTAAAAAAAATAATAAAATCAAATTATCAATTAATATATTAATTAAGAAATACAAATATTACATATTATTAATTATGTTATTTAGCAGTTTATCTTCAGCGCTCATTATCATTTTAGACTGAGAATCAAAACTATTATTACTTTTTTTATTACTACTAGTAATAGAGGCGGTGCTAACAGTATTAGTATTTTTATTAAATATATTACTAAATGATATTACGCCTTTCATATATAAAAATATTACTATTAACAGTAATACAGTTACTGCTATTATTATATATATAATATATCTTTCCATTAAGATAAGATATTTATAACATATTAAAATAAATTTTATTACACTGTTTGGAAAAATATTAGCAAAATCATTAAATGAATTATTATTATATAATAATATATTTAACTGATAATTTACTACTAATTCTAGATTTAAATGATTTTGCTAATTATATATTTATATTATTGTTTGATTAACTTGGCGAAAATTGGTTATAATAATAAATTTAAATTTAAATTATATTAAATAAGTGAAAATGAATATAGAAAATATTAATAAATATATAATTAAGTAAAATTAGCGTCAAAAAACAAAAGTATTATTATAATAAATATTTAAATAAAATATCTTTTAACAATAATTTAATATAATAAATATTTTTAGAGCTATTTTAAATATCAAGATTTAACAGAATTAATAGAAAAAAAATATAAATTTATAATTTACTAATGTAATATTATATATATGTAAAATAAATAGCAAATAAAAAATAATATTCTAATATTATTTTTTCTAATAATAACTAAATATTTACTTTTACTGCAGCTCTTTATTAAAAAATGTTTTTTAACTGTTTTTTATAATAAATCTTAATAATGATAAGATTTAAAACAAAATATAAATCAATATTATAAATATCTTTTTGATTTTGTATATATAGTACTTTTAAAAACAGTTCCTTTAAAAATGGAAAACAAAATTATAAATTCTGATTTAGAAAAATTAAAAAAAGAAATAAAAAATATTACTAGTATTCTTATTTCTTATAATTTTGATGACGGAACATTTAAACAAGGTAAATTTGAAACTTCACTAGGAATATTATGGCTTTTTCAAAATCTAAAATCTATAAAAAATAAGAATATTGATCTAATTGATGTAAATAATTTATATAGTGAAGAAGAAATAGAATGTAATTTATGTTATCGTTATAAAAGTGAAAAATATAAAGATCCTAATACTATTATTGAAGAATCAAAAAATAATTATCAAGTTTTAATTAAATATATATTATATAATAATAATTGCTATAATAATAAATTGAATTTATCAAAATTTTTATTCGATTTATTTAAAGAAAAAATAAACGATTATTATATAGTTATAACGCATAGAGGAAATATAAATAATCTAGAATTTGAAAGTATAACTGAAAAAAATTTTAGTAATCATAAATTTATAGAAAACACTTATTTTTATTATTGTTTATATAAATTAGCAATGTTAGCGTATAGTAATAAATTTAAATTAAAAATATATTTTGCAACTATGGAAAAGCTATTCAAATGTGATAAAGAAAATAATATAGATGATATTAACAAATTTAATAGTATTGAATTAGGTACTAAAGAACAAAATGACTATTATAATAATAAAATTATATATGAAATTCATAAAGATAATATTAAAGATAATATAAATTATTTATTATATTATATAATTATATCTATATTAAATTTAAATTATAATGAAGTAAAAAAAAATAGAAATGAACTTGAAGCAAACTTATATCCGATAGTAAATCTAATTTGATTTTACTAATTATATTTTTAAAAAAAATGAATAATAAAATAGAATTTAGCGAAATTGAAAAACTTATTAATGTTATGAAATATAGTGATTATTTTAATGCAGTTTCAATATCTAAATTATTATATAAAACAAATTCGGATAATAATCTTGGTGAGTATAAATTATATATTATTCCTAAAAAAAATATAAATAATAATGAAAATAATATTTATATTGACATTGATTATCCTTTACATATGTATAATATAATAGCAATAAAAAAATGTTATGAAATAAATAATAATATGACTGATAATTTACAAAAATTAGCAAAATTATTATCTAAAATAATTATAGAAAAAATAAATAATTATTATTTTATTATAGTCAATAATAATAAAAACATTAAAGAAAAAAATATAAATATTAAAAATATTTTTACTGCAGATTCTACAAAGAATACTTATTTATATTACTGTTTGTTTAAAGCAGCTGTATTTGCTTGTAATAATAATTTTAAATTTAAAATATATTCTACAACTTTTAAAGAAATGAATAATTTATTATTAGCAATGAGAAATCAAGACATTAATTTCAATTTAGAAGATATTGAAAATTATGATTCTATAGAAATAGGTACTGAAGAACAAAAAGAATATTATAATAATAAAATTATTACTGATAACGATTTTTTATCAGCTAAAATAAATACAAATTCTTTATTATATTATATTTTAGAATTAATATTAAATATTAATGAGTATGATAAATATAAAAATTATAAATATTTATTACATAAAATAATAAATTTAATAGCATAAAATATATAATTATAAAAAAAAAATAAATATTAATGTTTATTTTTTTCCTAAAAAATATTTTTCTTTATATTTATCTGTTTTATTTTTTAATTTTAAATATTGATAATATAATATATTTATCTGCTTTATTTTTTAATTTTAAATATTGATAATATAATATATTTATCTGCTTTATTTTTTAATTTTAAATATTGATAATATAATATATTTATCTGCTTTATTTTTCAATTTTAAATATTGATAATATAATATATTTATCTGCTTTATTTTTTAATTTTTCTATAAATATTTTTATTTTATTAATTTCTATTTCTGATAATTTTAATTCAGATAAATATTTATTATTCGATATTAAATCTAATCCCATAAATTTTATAATATCATGTAAAATATTTACAAATTTTTTATATAAATGATGATAATAATAATAAATAGGATTTTTGTAAATTTTAGTTAATAATTCATTTATTCTTATTGTAATATAATCTTTTTTAATTGTTGCTAATTTTTCATTATTTATTGTTTTTTCTTTTATATCTTCTAAATTCTCTAATAAAAAATTGTTAAATTCTTTATAATTTTCAACACAATGTTTATCAGTATTATTTAAATTAAAATTTAAAAAATATATATTTTTTTTTGTTTTATTAATTTTTTTAAATAAATTATTAATAGTAATAATTGATAATATATATTTAATATTTTTATCTTCTTGATCTTCACGTGTTAGTAAATTTTCTGTTATTGTAAAATCTTTTTCTAAAGAACAAGATATATTATTATTATAAATATTTATTGGAGAATTATACATTACATCAATAATACTTAGATAAAAATTTTTATTTAAATGATTTAAAAATATTTCGAATAAATTATTATAATCAAAATCATCTATATTATTTATATTTTTTAATATATATTCGATATTTGATTTAAATAATAGTTTTCTATTTTCATCATAATCTATTGTTTGATGTTTATTTTCTTTTATTTTTATCGGTATATATACTATTTCAATAGTAAATTTAGCATTTTTTTCATCACAGCATTTTTTACTTAGATATAATAATTGTTTATTATCATCGTAATCTTTTATTGATGTTATTAATTCATTTGATAATATTAAATTATTACTCATTTTATTTTAAACAATATTAAATATAAAATCAAAATAAAAAATATAATAATATATATTTATTTATTTTCTTTTTTTTCTATTATATTAGTATTTGATAATAATTTATCAAACATAGATTTTTGCTCAACACTAGATGGATCAGGTAAATATGGATATATATTATATATAGTACCTGTTTTAATATGCGACAAATATCTTTTAATTAAAAATTTTAATAAAGATGGATAATATTTTTCGTTAGAAGCAATACAATCTAGTGTCTCAAATTCAGTATCTAATTTTTCAAAGTAAAAAGATAATATATTATTTTCTTCATTAGTAAAACAAGGAATAGGTTTATCGTTTAAAATCATTAATAATGGAGTAGTATAATCATATATATTAGATATTATACGTTTACTTTTATCATTTTTACATATTTCTTTAATAGCGCGTTTTAAATTTGTATAAGTTACTAAATTATAATCTATATTCATTATATCATAATAAGGTTTAATAACATAGTTGCAGTAATTAATTAAATCTTTTTTTGTTATATCAGTTGTATTTACTTCGAATTTATTTATCCATTTAGAGAAATAGTTTTTTCTGTTTGTTATTACATGAGCTATTTTAGGTCTTTTAGGGCGTTTTATATTTTTTATTTTATCACAAGTATTTATTTCATTTATAAAATTATATATATTTTTTTTTATTTCTTTTTTTATTTTTTTATCATTTATATATTTTAGCGCTTCGTTATGATACATTAATATATTTTCTATTTTGTTATTTTTTTTGTCTATAGAATAAGCCATACTAGATATAAACATAATAATATCATTAACACTAAATTGTGTTTCGTCGTTTTTATTAATACATTCTTCTATTATAGTAATTACGTTATTGATTCTGTCATTAATATATGAAGGTATATAATTCATTTTATAGTAGAAAATTTTTCAATATTATAACAGAAAAATATAAATATTTATTTTTTCTGCTAACAAGATAATATGAAAATATTTTCTACTGAAGATAAATTTAAAAATACAAATAAGAATAATTATATAGCATTTTTTATGAACTAAAATACAAAGTATTATAAAGAAATAAAAATATTTTATAGCTATAAATGTATATTTTTTTTCTGCTAATTAAATTTTAAATATTATATTATTTATTTATTTAAATTTACTATTAATAATTTCTCAATATAAATTTGCTTTTTTATTAGAATTTTTAATTAAAGTATTAATTAATAAAACATCTTTATAGCGTGAATTGTAATTAAAATAAAGAAAAAAATTGTAAGGAATACAAAAAGAAAAAAATATTAAAATTTATTTTAAAGATTATAAACAGCTACTGCTAATCGCTAATATATAAATATAATTATTTAATTATTTTTTGCTAAATTTATTTATAATCTATTTATTTTTTAATCTTATTCTAACTAGATTAAATTAATAAATAATTTAGAAAAAACAATTATTCAAATATAAAATTTTATATTATAAATAAAATAAAAATATATATTATTTAAATATGTTTATTTGTTTGAATTTTCTATTTATAATTATAAATGTTTATTAAATTAAATAATATAAATAAAAATGAATATTATTAGTAATATCAGTATTAATGATAATTCTCAATGTAAAAATTTATGTTTATCAGAGTGTTTTTTTGATTTAACTACTAGAGATAATAATAAATCTTATTACTCTTGGTGTTATTTACATCTTTATATTGGTACTCTTAATGAAAACAATTTTGTATCTCAAAAAAATTCAGAAATAATCAAAAATAACTTAGATGAAATAATAAGATTAGCATCTATAGATTATAATAAAAAAGATTTAAATAAAATTAGAAAAAATATTATAGATCAATTTAATAAAAATTTTTACTTATATGTAGATGTAACAACAATGAAAAAATCTTCTCAAAGTGATAATTATGACATTAGTAAAAATAAAAATGATATAGATATATTAACACATATATTAAATAATCATTTATATAATTTAGGATTAACTATCGACTTATTTTCCGCTGATAAATCTTTAAAATATAAAACTTTAGGAGAAAAACCAATAAATACACAAAGATCTAATTATACTATTGATAAATGTGATTGTTATTTTGATTTAAAAAAATTAATTAATATATTAATTAATAAAAAAGAATTATACAAATTATTAGAAGAAAAATCTTCTTCAGAAAACATAAATATAAATGATTTTCTTAAATATAAAAAGTTATTAGATCTTTTATAGAATTAAATCGTATATATATATATAAATATAAATAATTATTTAAACGTTAATAACAATATAAATAAAAAAATAATTAAATAATTATTTTTTTGTTAATTTTATTTATATCTGCTTATTTTTTAATTTTATTCTAAATAGATTAAATTAATAAATAATTTAAAAAAACAATTATTTAAATATAAAATTTTATATTATAAATAAAATAAAAATATATATTATTTAAATATGTTTATTTGTTTGATTTTATTATTTATAATTATAAATGTTTACTAAATAAAATAATATAAATAAAAATGAATATTATAAGTAGTATTACATATTATGATTATTCCAATTATGAAAATTTTTATAATGAAGATGGAGATTTATGTATAGGAACTGCTTTATTTGATATATTAGATGATAATAATAATATTAAAGAATATAGTCGATTAAAACTTTATATTGGCACTATTAATAAAGATGATTCTATATTTATAAATAATTCAGAAATAATTAATAAAGATAACTTAGATACAATAATAAATTTAGTATCTATAAATTCTTGCGATGATAATAAAGTTTTAAATGTTATTCAAAAAAATATTATATATAAATTTAATAAAAGATTTTACTTATATTTAGAAAAAGAAACAAAAAAGAAAAATAATAATAATAGGTATATTATTAATCAAAACCATATAAATACATTAATACATAAAATAAATAATAAACTATATGAATTAGGATTAACTATTGAATTGTTTTCTGCTGATAGATGTTTAAAATATATCACATTAGGAGAAACTGGAATAGTTCCAGTAATTGCAGATGGTCGTACTAATTCATGTAGTTGTTATTGTGAATTAAAAACATTAACTGATATATTAATTAATAAAAAAAAATTATATAAATTATTAGAAGAAAAATCTTCTTTAGAAAATATGAATATAGATTATTTTTTAAAATGTAAAAAGTTATTAGATCTTATATAGAATTAAATTAAATATATATATGTATATATAATTATTTTAAATAATTTAAATAAAAAAAAATAATTAATATAATTATTTTTTTTTATTTTATATATTATAATAATTAAAATTAAAATTTAACATACAAATTCATCTGCAGCTTTATTAATATATTCTATAAAATCATTTATTTTTTTTATTTCTTCAGATGATAGTTTTAATATAGATATATATTCTTTATCTTTTAATAAATGTAATCCCATAAAATTTTTTATATCATATAAAATGTTTATAGAAATTTTTTCATCTTTTGAGTAGTCAGTTTTATCTTCTTCTAACCAATTTTTTATTTTTGGTAAAATTTTGTGTTCTCCTACAGTTACAATTATTTTTTTCTTTGTATTTTCTAAAATATTTTCTAAGTTATTATAAATATATTCGCAAAAATAATTATTATTTATAAATGTATTATTATATTGACTATATTGTAAATTATAAATTATTTGTGGCGTCTTAATTTTTTCAAATATTTTGTTTGATATTGTAAATAATTCTATATATTTGCATCTATTATCATCTGTTAATAATAATTCATTATTACAAGTGAAGTATTTTCGACACATAACAGAATTATCATCATTATAATATATATAATAATCTACTTTATCTGTCATACTTATTTCAAATGTTTTATTTATATGATGTAAATATATTATAAATAATTCTCTATAATTAAATTTATTTATATCAAGTTTAAGTATGGATTTGATATTTGATTCAAATAATAATTTTTTATTTTTACTATAATCATTATAAGAATTAGAATATATTTTTTTTGGTATATATGCTATAATAGTTCCATTACTTGTATATTGATCATAATTATCACGACAAAATTCTCCTGAATTTATATCAGTTATAACTAAATCTTTTGTTAAAGAAATTTCATTATTATTATTATCAATATTATAATTCTGATACATTTTAACTTAACTGAAGTAAAATCTATGGAATACTTTACTTTTATTTAACAATATTGAAAGATAAATCAAAATGATAAACATATTTATTTTCTTTTTAACTTAAACTAAAAAGTAAAATGATTTTAGTAAATATAATATAAATATAATTTTTTAGTACTAAAATTTAATTAGCTAAAATTAATTTACTAAATATATTTTTTTCTCAGCGAAGATTTAGTTATCTAAATAAAATATTAATTATTTCTCAACAATGCTATATTTGCGGCTAAATTTGAATTATCTTTAAAATATAAACTTATTATTTAATTTAAATTATGTCTAAACAAGAAAATTATAAAGCAAAAAAAATAGGAAATATTGCTTATGATAATAAATTAGCACCGCAATTATCTAATTTATCTTTATTAACTAAAGACAAAGAAAAATTAATTCTGGAAAAATTTAAAAATAAAATTAATGAAATTAGAGAAATTAATAATGAAAATACTAATAATGAAGATCTTCATTTACAAATAGCTGTTAATCCTAATGTTACTAAAGAAGAAAGAATTAATATCGCTTCTCAAGTTCATGATATATTAGGTGTATCGCAAAATAAAATACAAAATAAATGTTTTAATGCTAATGCTAATAAAAAAATAGTAGTAGAAGATGATAAAGTAAATAATCTTAACATAATTAAAATAATTGACTATATTGCTCAAAATCCTAGCAATAAAAAATCTAATAAAAATAGTACTTTAGCTGAAAAAAATACTATATTTGTAATAAATGAAGGAAAAGATATTAAAACTTTAGTTAATTATATTAGCTTAGATTCTATAAATAATTATTTTAGCTCTTCTTATAATTCTAATTACTTTTTATCTGATACACCTGAATATATTTCAGTTAGCAGTTATTCGCCAGATGAAGATCCAATTATGCCTGAAGTTTTATATAAAAAGTTATTAGATAGTAATAAAGAAATAATTAACGCAAAATTTACTAATACTATTACTATTCCTGAATCTAAAACAGATGAAATTAAAGATCCAGACTGTCAATCTGGTTATGCTGTTATGTATAATAAAAGCACAGTAAATGAAGCTGTAAGATTAAGAGCAACACAAGAAATTATTTTATATATGTTTAACCAGCTAGAAATTAAAGCAAAAAATGATTTTATGAAAAAAACAGAAATAAATGCAGTAAAAAAATTTATTGGAGAAATATTTGCATTTCCTGTTCCTGATACAAAGCACGATACTGAACTTACAAAAAAATTTGCTTCTGATAAAGAAATGTCTGAATATATAAATGATGCGGCTAGTATGTTGAACGAAGTATATAAAAATGTTGGCTGTATAACTAAAGACAGTAAAGATAAGAAAGTTTTATCTAATCCTATTGCTATGTTGGCGAATTTTAAGCCGCAGCTAAAAGGTTTAAATGAATTTAAAGCTAAAAATCAAAATAGACTAACTACTATTACTAGTTTTACTGCTCCTATTCATTCTGATTATTTATGTGTTTTAAGCGCTCATATGTATTCTAAATATAGACGAGCTGATGATGTTGACGCGCGAAATAGAGCTACAGTTATTAGTAAATACTTTAATAATAATGGAATTCAATCTTTTGTTGTACCAATTGCTACTAATTTCGCTATTAAAAATAATTTTAATTATAGTGATAATGTTCTTTATGATAACGGCGAAAAACAATTAAATATTGGTGAAATTTTATCTAAAAAATTTATTGAATTTAATTATGATATTTTAGATGATAAAACTCGCGCTGAAAATGAAGCTAAAAGTAATATTATATTAAATTACGCTGAAATTGAACGTGAAATTAATATCGACTATATTCTTAAAGAATGTAAGCGAGCAGTTAATAAAATATTAGAATATACTGATATTCTTATTTCAACTAGCAGAAATGGACTTATAACAGATATAGATCATAGAAATTATAATAACTGCGTAGAAGGAATTAAAAAACTGATAGAAGGTTTTAACGAGCTATCTAATAATCCTTATTTAACTACTCATAATAATAATTTTGAAGTAAAAACCGCTCAGGTTGAATTTAAAGGAATGAAAGATAAAATAGCTGAAGTAGAAATTATGTTAAATGATTTAGATGTATACTTAAAAATTAAAAGTAATAATGAATCATCGGAAAAAGAAAATGAAGCTAACAAAAAATTAAGCAATATTATGATTAGAATTAAAACTTTAATCTGCAGAACTGAAGATTATATTAAACGAGCAGATATAATATCTGAACTATGGACGCCTGAAATCGGCCCTATAGATCCAATTATCGCGACTAGAATTTTAACTAATATACCTTTTATTGTAGGCGAATCTAATAAAGTATCTATTGCTTGCTTAGATAGTAGCTATAAAATACGTGATATTAGTGCTATATTATATTCACTGCTTGAAAATATAAATGCTATAGCTACTCCATCTGGCGCTCTTATGAGTGTAACAGAAAACTGCAAAGAAGTAATTAATATACTTTCACCACCTGAATTGCAGTTAAAAATAAATGAATTAGTTCGTGATTTTTGGAAACAAAGCTATAATGCCGATAAACAAAAATCGCTAATTAAATATCGTGAAAATATTATACCAATAGAAAATGCAGTAATGGAGTTAAATAAAAAATGTAATAAAGGTTTAGCAGAAATATATATGCCATGTATTACAATGATTTCTAAATTAATATATAAAACATTAATTACTTATATTAATCATTTATCTGGAATACTTGAATATATTTACTTCTATTCTGAAGATTTAACAGAAGAAGATATAATTAATTTTATTAATTGTATTGTAAAAATTCCATACACAGATGAAAATAGTCTAGATAAAAGAAAAAAATGCCTAAGTAGAATTTTAAACACACAAATATCAGATTCAATTAAACCATTAAAATCTTCTACTTATCTGCTCGAAAATGTCTTTCCCTATGTTTCGTCTGAATATATAAAGAAAAATGAAAAATTAAAACAAAAACTATTAAATTATATTGATACTTTTAATGAAACTCTTAATAAAAATCTGACTAAAGAAAAATTACTTAAACTACATAACTGTTTAATGCCAGGAAATGAACCTTTGACTGATAGAGAAATTACTATAGCAGATATATATAGTTTAGTAGATAGTATCATAATGAATAATGATGAAAAAACTGTATTACGTATTATTCAAGATTTGAGGAGCATTATGGAAGATAATACTAGAAATAATAAATTTAATGTAATTAAAGCATTACATGAAAATATATATAAAACAAATAAAACTATAATTGATAAACATGAAAATATAGATTTATTATTGGATTTACAAAAAATAATTAAAGATAAGAAAAATCCTTTAACTGAAGCTGTTAACTTAGTTAAAGAAGAATTATTAAAACCTGATAATGATTATAAAGAAGATAATGAATAATGTTAATAAATAATATTATATATTTTTTTTTATATTTATTTTTTGCTATTATTTATTTATTTGATTTTATTAATATTAAAATTAAAATATATTAATTGAGCGAAATTAAAATTAAAAAAAAAAATGTCTAATAAATCTAAATATCTTCTTCCGTACCCTAACAGTATTAAAGCTTATATACATGAAGTATATAATCAGACTGAAAAAGATAAATATCTTATTAGCGCATTAGTTTTGATACCTAAGAAAAAATCTGTTGAAATTATTCCTGAAAAATATGAATTATTTTATAAAATATTAGCCTTACATAGTTATTATAAAAATAATAGCAAAAAAACAAATTTTAATCCAGAAGAAGAACTTAAAAATAACTTAAACGTTTTTTTAAAATATTTTACTATACATATTATAGTAGTTAAAGTTTTTGATACAGAAAATCCAAAAAATAGTATTTCTTGCGCCGATAAAGAATATATAGAAGAATTTAAAAAAAATCAATTCAGTAATATTGTAGCTTTTTATAATCTAAACAAAATCTTTTGTAAATTAGGTTTAAAAGTACCAATATACTATTTAGAATTTGATCAAAAATATATTAAAAATTTATGTAGCAAAGACTTAACAGAAAAATTACAAAAAGAGTTTAATAAACAAGAATCTATACTTTCAAAATATATTATTAAAACAGAAAAAGAAAAAGATATATATACTATATTAGGTGAAAATGAATATAAGTTAATAATTAGAAATAAAAATAACGATATAATTTATAACAAAATAGATATAAGTTCAGAAAATTATTATAATTCTTTATTTGGATGTAATAATAATTTATCCTTTATATTAGATTCAATTATTACTACTGATTATAATGATGATTCAATATCTAATTTTATTAGCGATGAATTATTAGAATTATATAAAAGATTAATACATTATAAAGAAATTTATGGAATTTTATTTAGAATGGTTATAGATAATGTGGATTATCTTGAAGTAATTGAAATAGAAAAAGATTTTTTAAATAAAGTTAAAGATATTGTAGCACATATTAGAAATACTTTTAAACAAATAAAATAAAATAAAATAAAATAAAATAAAATAAAATAAAAAATAAATATTTATTTTTTCTGTTTATTTTTAGAAAAATTAAAATTAAAAATAAATATTAACAAAAAAATATTAAATTTTATTATATAATATTTTTTTTTGTTTAATAATTATTTTTAATTTTAATTAGAAAACTTACCTAATAATGATTTAAGATACCAGTTTATAATTTTATCTAGTTCGCTATAAATACGAAGTTTTTTTATTATTTCTTTTATTTTAGTTGAATCTGCATTATTTATAATACTAATTATAATATCTGGATATAAATGTTTATTCATTGTAATATTACCTATTTGCGATATTAACTGTTTTTGAATAAAATGATATGTTTTATGAGTATCAATATTTATATTACCAAGTATTGATTGACGTAAAAACGTTAAATCTTGATAATAATCATTTGTACTAATAATTATATTTGTGTTTATTTCTTCGGTTTTATTAGTAATCATATTATAGTAGGAAATAATGTTATCTTTTCTACCTAAAAGAGTATAAAGTTCGGGGTTTTTATTATCTTCTATAAATTTAGAAGAAATATCATTATTATTATAATAGATTTCACTAAAAATACCTGTAAATTGCTTATTTGTATATACGTCAAAAGTTTTATTAGAAATTTTTAATTTAAATATTGATACTTCTAAATCAATAGTTTTAAAAAATTCATTAAGTTTGCAAAATGTTTTAATATTAAGTTGTTTATTATTACTAAATTTATCGAAATATTCATCAGAACCAACTATAAATAAATTTTCATTTTTTTCTTGAGCAGGTTTTTTAATATTTATAGGAACAATATAAATAGTAAACAATTTTAAAAATTCAATCATAGTTCTTTTACATTCTTCTATTATTTTTATTTCATCATATTTGCTACAATTATTATAATGATCATACATTCCTATTATTTTATAAAAATATTTAAAATTACTTGACATTTTTATGTATTTTACGCGAGGGATAAATACTAAACCTGCTGTTAATTCATCATTTTCGTTTATAAAAGTTTTATTTAAATTACCAAAAATATATGGTGAAATTGGAGGATAATATTCACGATCAGGATCTTCATTGCAACTCATTTTTTTCTGTTAATTTTATTTTTATAATATGAAAATCAAATATATATATAAGTAAATAATTATTTTTTAGCAGTATAAAATATACATATTAATATTAATAATAGAAGATATGTCTTACAGAAATGCTAATAAGGTACATATTAAAAGTTTTATGGCGTCAAAGGGAGCAGAAATGAATAATCATTTAAAACAGTTAAATAATGAATTACAAAATATAACATTAAATCCAGATACTTCATTTGATTATAATACATCTATTATAATGAAAAACTATTATAATTCTATCCAAGCGCATATATATAACTGCATTGAAGATTTTAATAGTAGTATAAACAACTGCATTGAATATTTAACTAACTGGTCTATTTTAAATAATGCTAATGTTACTAGTGCTTTATTGCAAGTTAGCGATTTTAAAATATATATAACAAATTATATAAACGAATTATTTATACTTATTAAAACTGCAGCTGACATAAATATAGACGCTAATATAAATAATGAAAATATAGGTAGTGAGTATAAAAAAATTTGGATAAGTATTTTAAAATCTAATTTTTCTAATTACATGTATAGTAATAAATATTATTCTCTATATTATACTATTAATATAAAAGAAAATTTAGTTTCAATGATTGATATTTTTAATAACATAATCGAGTGTTTAGATAGAAAAGAAATTGATACTTTTCCAATAATTGGTACAAATATCGATGCTAAATTATTAATAGATGAAATAGCTTATAGTTACCCAATAACTACAGAAGCAGAAAAAAATACATATTTTAATTTTATATTTAATAACTATATTATATTATACAATCTTAAAAAAATTTTACAGTATTCAGTTTTTATACCTATCAATGTAAACGAAATGATAGCTAATCTTAGCGGTTTCGTGGAAAATATTAATGAAATTATACAAAATGATAAAAATACTCATCCATCTAAAAAAGATGCAGTTAATGCATTTGCAGGCACTATAAAAAATACAACATATTTTGTTGCCAGCAATTTTCATGACTATTTTATAAATTATTTATCTAATGGTCTAAACTCATCTGAAATAATAACAGATATTGTTGGTGATCTAACTACAGACAATAGCGGCAGATTCGGGCTAGGAATATCAGAAGATAATAAGATTAAAATGTTATTAGGTTTAAAAACAATGATAGAATTTTTACTAGCAAGTACTGCTAATAATAAAAGTTTTTCAAATGAGCCAAATATGCTTAAATCTATATATAATATTATAAACTGTATACCAACAGATGAAAATAATCCATCAATCGTGCTATATAATAGTTTAAATAAATTAATGTAGAAAAAAAATCTTTTCTAGCAAAAAAAAATATTATTTTTTTTTATATTATTATTATTAACCAAGTATTAAACTTCCATTTTTATACATATTATATGGATAACCACTATATTGATTATATGGATCAAAAATAGCTGGCTTTATATTATTATTTTGCATAAATAGCGGGTATTGTTGCTGCTGAAATTGATTAGGATGATTATACATAGAATTAAATATATTTGGCTGCATATTAGTAGGTCCAAATAGATTTTGTTTTAAATAATTATTATAATTAGGATATTGTTGTGGATATTGTTGCTGCATATTATGCTGGAAAATATTATTATTTCCTAATAATTGATGTTGTGGTGATTGCATAAGTAATGGATTAGTTAATAAATTATTATAAGGCGGCATTTGTTGTTGCTGCATATTATTTTGATTAAACATCATTCTGTTGTTATTATATCCATAAATAGGATTTTGCATCATCATATTCATATCTAACTGTTGCTGCTGTGGGAAAATATTACCAAATTTTTTTATATTATTATTATTATATCTGTTATTATTAAAAGGATTATTATTTTGTGTAAATTTATTAATAACATTATTATTATTATTAATTATTTTATTAATTTTATTTAAATGAGTTTCATTTAAATTATTTAAAATATATGACATAATATCATTACTATTAATCTGCTGCTCAATATTACTTGCATGATTTACAATTTCATTACCAATATTACTAGGTCCTTCAAAAATTCTACAATTATTTTTAATATTATTAGAATCATGAGGATTAAGTTTATTATAGTTTTTAATTAAATCTGATAATGATTTAGCTAAATCATTATCTAAAAATGAAATATTAGCTTGTTTAGTTTTAAGCCCACCTTTACTATCTGCAGTTGTTATTAAAGTTCTTGTTACAGGAATTAAAGTTGAATTGGAATCAATATTATTATAATTTTCATTGTTGTCAAATTGTGTTTGATTTTGAGCAGGAAATGTAAAATTGGTAATATTAGAATTCATATATATATTCTTACAATTATTAAATAATTTTATTAACAATTTATTAATTCAAATTTTCACTAAGTTTAACTTAAAATATAAACAGTAAATATATATTTTTTCTGCTTAGCCGACTACCAAGCAGAAAAATTTTATTAAATATACCAATTATAATCTCTATAACCATGTTTATCTACAATTTTCGGCTGATAGACGCTATATTCTTCTGTTTGTTGTAATTTATTATAATTATTATTAACGGAATTTTTTAAATTATAATTAGTATTATGAGCTCTATTTGTATTTTCATTTCTTAGATGCATTTCTTCGCTGTAATTATTAAAATCTGCTGGATATTTATTACCTTTATTTATATTATTATTTATATAGTTATTATTATCAACGTAAATATTATTATATTTTCTATGATTATATAAAAAATCGTTTTCATTTTTTAGTCCATCTAAATGATAATTATTACCTGTATGTTTATTAATTAATCTGTTTTCCAAAATATTATCATTGAATTTATCATAGTTTTTTAACGAGTATTCACCTAAACCATTAGAATCATTATAATTTATTTTCATCACACTCTCTACATTATTAGCAAAATTTCTATCATTTCCGCGGTGCATTTCGGCGCTGTTATAGCGCGAATTATGTATAGCGGCTAAATTACGCGGCGAAAAATGTGTATTATTATTGCAATTATTATATAAATTATTTTTATTTGCGTTATTATATAAGTCGCTAGAATGAACTATATTATTATGTGAATTATTATTTATATTAGCCGCTACATTAGAAACATTTCTATATATATAATTATTATTATATAGATTATTTATATTTTTTGTTAATAAATCTTCTTGATAATTATTATCTTTTTCGCTAGAATTAATAATTATATTATTATTAACGGCAGGTAAGTTAAATATTTCATCTCTGACGTTTATATCATTTTGTATATTTATATAATCATATGGTTTTATATCATTATTTTTTTCTGCAAATTCGACCCCAGAATAAATAAGTTCATTTAAATATTTATTAAAATCTTTTGCTTTATCTATAAAGGTATTGAAAACACTATATAAACTAAAATTACCGCCGCCAGTATTCTCAACTATTGCGTGGCTACTATCATTATGAATCTGTGGGGCAACTCGAGGTTTTGATCTATGAGCTTTAACTTCTTCATTATTTCTGCAAAGTGCATCCATATAATCAATATCAGGTAAAACATCTAAAAGCTCTTCACCAACAAAACTATATGAAACAGTACCATTATCTTGCGGCCTAACAAGTTCTGGTATAATATAATCTATCATCTGTAATTTTTCTGCATCATCTAACATATCTTTATCAAAATACAAATTATGATTTTTAAATATTTTGCCATTATGCTCATTAATATGACTATTTCGTGAAAAATATTCAGATAAATCTACCTTTTTAGATCCAATATAAGGTGTATCATCAAACATATCATTCTTTAAATCTATTTTGCTGTTTTTAATAAGTTTATTAACATAACTAATATGATTAAAATTTTCCATTCATTTAATCTATTTATAAAGTATAAATAATATTTATTTTTTTTGCTTTGATATTATTTAATATATTAAATAAAGCAAAAAATAAATATTATTATTATAATATTAAAGAAAGATAAAATGGTTATAATAAAAAAAGATGATTTATTTTATACTAGCGTAAAAGTAGAAGATTTAAACTATAATGTTATTTTAAATAGTTATATAACAAAAGTTAATAGAGTTAGAGAATTTTTTAAAATAAGAGAAGGCTGTAAAAATTTAGAAACATCTTATAATAATTCAATCAAAAGCAAAAAAATAATAACAGAAGAAGATGTATTTATTTTTTATATTAAGTCGCTAAAAATAATAAATGTATTAGAACGCGCCTATGAAATAGCTTGTTTAAAGCCTCCAGCCGAATTAAAAACAATGAAATATATTTATACTATAACTAATATAACACCAGGTAAAAAAACATGTAAAATAACAGCTGCTAGTGAAGATATATATTATTTTGAGCGCAGTATAATAAATCAACTAGAAGAAATCGAGCGAAAAATATATAAAATATCCGCCAAAATAATATTAACTATATGCAAAAAAAAATTTAATAATACATAAAATATATTATTTATTTCTATTTATTATAAATGATTTAGTTTGTTTAATTTTTTCTCTGTATAAATTATTATTATCTATAGTATATATAGATATTTTTTCTGCTTCTTGGGAAAATTCCAATACATATTTTAAATTTTTATTATTAGTTAGCGAAATTATATTAAAATATTCGCCAATGTTTTTTTTAAATAAAAACTCTATTCTATCTGGATTATTATTTTTATGTTGTATTAGTTTTGACATAACTGAATTATATGCTTCATTGTTAAAAAAAACAGAAAAAGATGTATTTTCTTTTTCTAAATCTTTTACTGAATAGACTAAATCAATATTTGATGAAAAATCAATATCTTTTTTGTATATTTCTTTATTTATATTTTTATACACCGCTAAATAAACATTTTTATTTATACTATTAGAATTTGGAAGCAGAAATGAAAATATTATTCCATTACTTGGAGTGCTACTATTACTGTTTCCAAAATGATTTTTCATTGATGATCTAATGTAATTCCATATTTCTAAATTCATAACAATAATAACTGCCGAATTTTCATTATAAGCATCATATTTATTATTAATTTCGCTATTATTAGATAATAATTTTATTTCATTTAATAGCCATGTATTATTTTCATTTTCGCAACTTAATACTATAGTATAAATATCATTATGTATTTTAATATTATTTATATTATTTTCATCATTAATACAAACCATATTCATTGTATTTGCTTTTAACACTGGCGTTAATGTATTAAATTTAGTATTAACTGTACTTAAAACAAACCAACATGTGCCAGTTTTAATATTATTATTAATAAATGAATTGTTATATATACTTTCAATAATAATAGAAATTTTATCTGTATTATCTCCAAAAAAATTATTATTTATATAATAATTATTCATTGTTATTTTAATTTCATTATATATATAACATTTATCAGAAGTTAAATCAGAAATAACATTATTTGTTAATGATTTAAACTTTATTATTCCATTTTTAAATATATCAATAAAAATTGTATTATTTTCATTTGAACTAATAGATTGAATTATATTTTGGAGTCTATTTTTTTTCTGATTATTAGATGAATTCCATATAAAAATAGGAACTGAATCATTTATATTGAGTAAATATTTATATATTTCTTCTATTTGATGTTTATATTGAAGATCAAAAGGCATTTTATAGAGTAATTAAAATTATTTTTTTAACAAGTTATATTTATTCAAAATAATTTCAGATTGATTTAGAATACTAAATTTTATATAAGCTTTGTATTGCGTTGAACTAAATATTTGGTTTATATCTTCTTTTTTTTTTAATTTAGAGAAAATATATGCAGAAAAATTTAATAAAGATCTAACCTGAATAAAATTTAATTTATTGTTATAATTAATATTTGCTTTAGATAAAGTATAATTAGTTAATTCATTTTTTATATAATTAGCGGTTATATTATTTATATCTAAATTATATCTAATATTATCTATTAAAGTTAGTATATCTTTTTTGTATTTATCCATATAAATTGCTATATTATTTTCCATATTTGTTGACATTAATTCAAAATTTTCTTTACTGTCTATAAATCTAGTACTAAGATTTTCTGTTTTGCTGTTTATAGTTGTAAAAGTTTTTTCAAGATTACTATCTGAAAAAAGTAATATATATTGTAGAAATTCAGTGATTTTCATATAACATAATTCAGTATTTACTGCTTCTTTAATATCTTTATTTAAATTATATATAATATTATTTATAATTATTTTTATATAAGTTTCATTATCATATAAATTTATATCAACTATAGTTGAAAATAGTTGTTTACCAGTATTATTATTTATAGTTAACATTCCGTTTTTTAAATTTACTCCTCTTATAAACTCGCCATTTATATCTATATTTGTATAGTTTTCAGATATAACATTCATTTTATTTAAAGGCAGAATAATAGAAGTATCATCTTCTGAACAATCTATAATAGCATAACTTTTAATTTTATTTAAATTTTCTGTATATTTGTTGTTAAACATACGCATCAATAAAGCATCTAATGGAAATATATTAATAAAAATTTTTAAATTTTTTATTATATTTTTTTTAGTAAATTCTTTATTTAATATAGTTATATTATTTTGTTTTGTTTCTATTATAGTTTTTAGTAATTCTGTTACTGATTTATCCATTTCTTTATAAAAAAAATATTTCAAAATATAATCAACATATTTTTAGTAGAAATAAAACAGAAATTAAAATAAATAGTTAAATTTATAAATAAGTTAATAATAAATTAATTTATATAAAATGTATTATTTTCTGCTATAAAAAATAAATTAGTTAATAATATAATAAAAATACAAAAAAAAAATAAGAACTTATAATTTTAAGAATTATATAAAAATTTTATTATTTTATTATATTAGTAAATTTAATTAAAGATTTATTAAAAGATTTTTAAAATAATAAAACTAAATACTTTGATAGAAATATAATAATTTTTGTAATATATACAAAAAAAACTTGTAATAATTAAATTTAATATATCTGTTAATTTAGCAAAAGTAAAAATAAATAAATTTTTTCTGCTAAATTAGATATTTATCTATTTGATAATAAATATTAAATATTTAAAATTTTTAACAATGAAAATTATAAAGTGTTTTTTAGATTTCTCTTTAAATAATTTAGAATTTTATAGTAATAATATATTAGGTAAAATACTTTATAAAGATCAAGGTAATATTAAAAAATATATATATATTTGTGTTGGTTTTAAAAAAACTAAAAAAAATTACACATATTTTAGTTATTATGATACGTCTTCTAAAGATCAAGAAATTATTAATATAGATTCAGAAATAATTAAGTATAATACAAAAGAAATAACAGAATTAGCATTTAAAGATAATATAAATTTCTTAGATATCAAAAAAGATATTATAGATCAATTTAATAATAATGATTTATTAATATATACATACAGTAAAATAGAAAAATGTGAGAGTGTATACGATTGTTATGAAGATGGTTATTCAATACTTTATGCCGATGATTATTCTAATAAAAAAACTATTAGAATACATCAAGAAAATGATAATAATATATACAATGAAATAAATTATAATAATGTAAATGAAATGGGCTTATTAATATTTAATATAAATAATGAACTATACGATTTAGGAAAAACTATTAAATTATATCAAACAAATGAAGACAAAATATTAAATTGTATAATTTTAGGAAAAAATAAAATATCATCAGAATTACAGAAAAAAGATAAAAATTTTAATTATTCAATTAAATTAGAAACTTTAATTGATAAATTAATTAGAAAACAATATATAAAATATTCATTAGAAGAATTTTATAGTATAAACTCTTTTTCATTTAAATGTAGAAAAGGTAAATGTAGTTATAAAAAATATAATAAACTTTGTAACATTTGCAAAAATAAAAAAAATATAGTCGAATATAAAATCTGCGAAGAATTTATAGATAAATTATAAATAGTATTTTAGATTAGTTAAAAGTTTAGCAAAAATATAAATATTTTTCGCTAATTTAGCGCGCAGCAGTAAAATATAAAAAAAAATAATTAAATTTAAATAAAATATTTTTTTCTGCTAATTTAACGCCGCAAAAAGAAAATAACTAATTAATTTATATAATTTAAATAATAAAGCTAAAAATTAATATTATTTAACTATATTAAATTTATTAATATTTGTAACAAAAAAAATATATAATACATTTATGTAATATATATAATAAAATTATTAATTCTATTAATATTTAGCAAAATTAAATTTATTATTATTAGTATTATTAACATTATTAGTATATGCTTGCTTATTCGGCATAATACTAAATTCTGTAAATTTAGATTTAGTATTTTGCTGTAATTCTTGTTTATCTTGTGCAACATTATTACTTTCATTAATTAAATTATTTGTGGCTTTAATTGTTTTTTCTGTAATTTTATTAAATATATTATCTTTTTCATTATTACTATTTTCACTATCAGTTCCATTTTTAATAGTATGAATTACTTCATTAATTAAATTTGGCGCCATTTCTTGAAATCTGGTAGTAATTAATTTTTTAAGTTCATCATCTTTATTATTATTATTGCTATTATTGCTATTATTGCTATTATATGTTGTATCTACATTATTAGAATTATAATTACAACTTGCTATATTTCTTCCAAATCTATCAAAACTACTACTAAAACTACTATTATTACTAGTGTTTTGCAGATTAAGTTTAGATATTTCTACAAAATTATTTTGATGTTTCATTAAATAATTATTATTAGAATTACCGCTAATATTAGGATTAGAATTAATATTAAATCGCGGCGGATTATTATTAGAAGAATGAATAGAAAAATTATTATTATTTAAATTATTCATTCTTGATCTTTGTTGCTGCTGCTGAATATTAATACCATTATTAGTATTTAATAAATTAAATTTATTAGAATTGGAAGAAATTTCTTGTATATGTTGCTGTGGATTAATAATGTTATTAGCGGCGTTATTATTATATTGTTGAATATTTTGATTTTGATTATTATATGGATTATATTGTTGCTGAATAATAGTATTATATGGATAATTATTACTGTTGTTACTACTGTTATTACTAATATATTGCATATTATTATACATTATTTATTTATTTTTAATAATTTAAATAAATCAAATTTTAACGAAATGTAAAAACAAATCGTTAGTTTATAATATAGAAAAAAACAAATATATATGTTTTTTATGTTATTAAAATAGAAGTATGGATAATAATAGTAGTGATATTAATATTAGTCAGTTAATGAACTCAGAACTAGGTTACAACAGAGAATATATAAATTATGTAAATAATAATAATGAAATCAATAAAACATACTCTACTGCGGCAGTTGCTAATGATAATAGCAGTAATATTTATGATGATGAAGAAGATATTTATGATGATTATAGCAATAATAATAATATGTCTTTACCTGTTGCTGCTACTCGTAATTCAATGAAAATTTTCACTAAAGATTATAATAATTTTTCGCAAATGATTGGAGGCGAAATCGATACCCCTGAAGGAATTAAATATAATTCACGGGTTAATAATTACTCACTACAATTAAATCAACATGATATGTCTAATAAATCTTTAGTTAAATTCAGAGAAGCAACTAATTATATTAAAACTCTTAATCTGCTTAAAGATCATATACTTAATTATCAATTAGAAGAAATAAATAAAATTTCGCAGAATTTAATATATTTAGATTTAAATCAATTAAGTCAAGCTTATGAATATCTCAGAAAAACATTAGCAGATACTGTTTGTTTTTATGCTTCAACAACTTCAGTAACAACTTTAATAGATTATATTGATACTATAGTTTTTGGTAATATTTCTTCTAATCAATCATCTACTATGCAAGTTATTAATACTGTATTTAAAGGAGAAATAACTAATAAATGCTCGGATTTATTTCAGTTAATAGAAAACAATAATTTAAAAATATATCTATCTATTATGTTAGGATATTTCACTGAATTTATATTAAGATATAATAATAGTAACGAAGTAACGCGAAATGTAGTTGTAAATGCCGCGACAAATGCAGTAGATAATTTAACAAATGATATAAGCAGAGAAAATAATACAGTTACTAATATAAATAGAAAAAATAAAGCTATTTCGATTATAAATAGAATAAAATTGTAAAAATATTTATTTTAGCGCGTCTAATAAAGTTTACTTACTTAAAATATTTATTTCTGCTATTAAGCGGATTAATTATTTTTTAATATATTATTTATACGCCTATTTATTTCTGATAATAACTTAATTTAATATATTATTATTATATTATTTATTTTTTTTTTATATAAGAACGCTAAGATTAAATTATTTATTAATCAAGAAAATATTTAAATATATAAATAATTATTTGTTAGTTATTTATAATAATAATTTAAAATCTTTATTGCGAAAAAAATATATATATTTTTTATTATTGCAGTTATAGTTAAAATATAATATATTATAACAATAGTATTTTTTACTTAATTTTGTATAAAATATATATTAGAGAAAAATTAATTTTATAATTAATGTTTGGATGATTTAGTATTTTATATATTATATTTTATTTTATCTATTTACCGATTTGAATTAAATACTTATTAAATTAATAAATTAAAAATGAATTGCTATTTAAATTTTAAAGTTAATAAGATTTTAAATTCCCATTTAAATTGACATTAAAAAAAAATATAATAACTGAAAAAGAATATGATAATAATATAGATTTAGCTTATATTGAATTAATATCTTGTATAAAAACAGAATTAAAAAATATTATAAAAGAAAATAAGTTTTTCAATAGTATTAGTATTAATATTGCGCTAAAATATCTCCATCCAAATTATTTAAATTTTGATGTAAAAAAAATAAAAGTAGAAATAACTGCAATAATAAATAATAATAAAAATGTTACATCTCTAATAGAATTTGAATTACTCAATAAAAATGATCAAAATTTAATTAATAATATATTAACTCGATTTAAAGCATGGATAATTGATGAAAAATTTAAAGTTAATAAAGAAATAAAACAATTTTTAAGAAAATTACTTAGAATTAATAAAATAATTCATTTATATAAATCAACTACTCAAACAAATAAAGATTTATTAATAACTTATTCTTATCACCTTTAAAAAAAAATATTTTAAAACAAAATAAATAAACTTATATTTATTTTTTTGTATTATTTAGCGGCTAAAAAGTAAGTATTTATTCTGCTATCTTATATAATAATATTTGTTTAGCGGTGAGTAAATATTAATGAATTTTATCTTATTTATGTTTTCAAATTTTACTTTATATTATTTAATAATAATTTTTAGTTAATTTTATTATATTAATATTGATATATTAATATTAATTAATGAAATTAAAAAAAAAATGGAAGATTCAGATTTACGTAATGCAATTTATCGCCATGTTACAACATTTAATCTCAATAATGATATTCATGAATTTCATAATATATTTGGTAAACTCTTTCCTTATAATAAAGATCTTCTTGAAGTATTAATAACAAAGCATAAAAATAATTCTAATTATTTCATGAAACAAGATAATAATGAAATTTTTGAATTCAGCAATATATTTAGCAATTTCTTTCCAGGTTCTGATGAATCTATTAAGTTTATATTAAAATTTTTCTTTGATAATTATAGTAAATATCTTATAATAATAAAAAATTCTAATTCTTCTGATGAAATTCGCGCTGAAATAATTAATTATAATAGTAATTTTTTAAAATATCTTATCAATGAATACTATATTTGTACTAAACATTATATAAAATTAAATATTTTATATACTAACGGATTTTATGATATATTTAATAAATATTTTGCTAACAATGATGATATTATTAATAAATTAATAAAAAATTTATTTGATAACTGTCAAGCAATTATTAAAAAAAATAAAAATATTGATAAAATCATTGACACACTCTACGCATTAACAATTACTGATATTAGTTTACATATTAATAAATTTTAATAAAACTCTATGTATTAATGTAAATATATATATATAAATAGTTATTTTGTTTGTTTTAAAGTATTCGTAAAAAAACATAATATTTGATTTTAAGTTATGTTTTATGATATACAGTAATAATTTTAAATTACATTTTATGATTTGTTAGTATTTATACTAATAATGATTGCTCTTTTAATGTAATATATTATTACTGTATATCTTTTTTTATATCACCTTAAATAACAATTAATAAAAAGTCTTTTAATAGTTTTATTCTTACAAAATTATTAATTATTTATTTTTTTATTAAAGAAATGCATTATATATTAGACAAACATGATATTATATCTAATAAAATAATTAAAAGATATATATTAGTCGATGACGATAATACATTTAATACAATTAATGATTTAATTAAAAATAATAAAATAAAAGAATTAAAAAAAATAATTCCTGATTTTCAGCCGCTGAATGTAATAGAAGTACATAAAATTATTATGCGTGATAATTCTAATATTTTAGAATTACAAGGTCAAATACAAATTAAATTAGGTATATTAATACCATTTCAACATCTATATTGGTTTGATTCAACAGGTGTTTATAAAACAACTTATAATTTAAACAAAAGAAAAAGCACTTTATCTGCTTTTTATCCGCATATAGTAGATGTTAGAAACTCAATATCAATATCTCAAATCGGCGGAGCAAATTTTAATATAAGTAATCTTAATGATAATGATGAAAACGAAGATAATATATTTGATAATGATTTAGAATTTGATATAACAGAAGATGAAAAAATCAACGAAGATGAAAAAAAAGCAGAAATAAAACGTATGATTGAATTAGAAAAAACTGAGATGGAGTTAGGTAATAAAAATATTTATGTTAAAATAGATAAAACTCTTATTAGTAATGACTTCAGAATAATACCTACATCTGTAAGCTTACCAGCGGCAGATATAGATCATTATTATATAGTAGATATAAATGATATAAAATCTATATTACTAAAAATGAATATAGACGCTGAAACTATATATGATGCATATATAATCAAATACTGGCCTTTTATGAGTAAAGAATTATATATAAATTGGAGCAAAAATTTCAATATAAAAAATTTCAATATAGAAAATATAATGTATATAACTTCATCTAAAGACGCTATTTATAGCGACTATATAGATTATAACAAAAATAATAAAAACTACGATAAAGATATAAGTGTAATTAATATAAAAAATATAAATACTGAAGTTAAAATGCTTTCTGGTGTTATTTACGACTCAATAGATTTAGATTTGCTATGTAAAAATCTAAATATAGATATTAATAATAATAGCAAAAATTCATATATATTAGCATTTTATTGTTTAATGATGTTAAGTAATAATAATACAATATTAGAAATAAGAAATAATAATATAGCATTACTTAACAATCTTATATATATGTTTAGCGATGCTGACTATTCAACTTTAGGAATATCAATATTTATACTTATTGATAATTGTTATATTCTGCTAAAAATTGACCATGGAGAAAAAATAACTTTTACATTTCGCTATCAAGAAAATAAAAATATACCATCTATTGAAGATTTTAAAAAAAATTTAATTAAAATTATAAATACTTTTTTTAGCGGACTAAATAAAGAAATAAAAGATATATTATACCCTATTATACATGCATGGGATAATAAATTATATAATTTATATATAAAAAAAATTAGTTTAAAATATATAATAAACAAAGAAGAAATATCACGGTATGATTTCTCTGATTTTAATAATTATTTAAATAATGTTATATCAAAATCAGATATAGTTAATATAGATAATAATAATTATTCACACTCTAATACGTTAAATACTCTTAAAAATATACTTATTATGAGTATTAAAACGGGTAATATAGATAATAATATATTAGAAAATTATATAAATAAAAACGAATTAAAAAATGGTTTTATTCTATTTATCAATTCTTCTTATAAATCTTTTATAGAGCAACTACAAATAACATATTGTAAAATAATAACAAAAGGATTAGAAGCAGTAATAGATATTAATAATATTAGTTATGACAATTATAATAACATTATATTATTCATAAAATATATTAAAAATTCTTTTTTAAAATCGCCGTATAAAAGCAAAGTAAAAAATACTATTAATACTACTAATAAACTTTCAATACTAAAATACACTGATCCGGTTTTATATTCATATAATAGCAAAAATAATAAAAATATTGTGCCGTATTCAAAGAGATGTCAACAAGCTCATCAACCTGAAATTTTAACTGAATTAGAATTTAATGAACTAAAGAAAACCGGCGCCAAAGATTTAAAAAATGCTCAAAAATATTTCAACCATACAACTGGTGAAATACTTTATTATTTATGCCCTAAGAAATATCCTTATTTTCTGCCTATAATTGGCAAGCATCCTGAAAACAGATGTCAAGGCTGCTGCCAAAAAACTCCATCAGACACAGGAGCAAAAAAAATGATATTAGATAAATGCTTAGAAACAGGATTTATGTCACTTGCCGAGGCTAAACAAATAAAAAATCTATTTAAGGCGCCAAATGTAAAACATATAATAAATTATAATAAAATCTTCGAAACTGGACGAATATATAAATTACCAGAGACAATAGCTACAAAGTTAAATAAATTTGCATATCCTAATGTTTTCAGAGTTCTTGCTGTAGAAACATTATTACATGGTTTAGATGTTAAAGAATATTACTGTATAGCAACAGCGCTTGGTATAATAAACCACAGAGAATATTTCGAAGAAGCAAAAGAAAAAATAAGAAAAATTCCTGATATAAGTATAAATATTATGTTTGCTGAAACTTTGTCAAATACAAAAAATGAAAAAAATATATATAATATATTAGATAATTTAGCTGATCTTATAATAGACAACAATAAAGAAGCATCTATGTATTTAATAAAAAATGGTATATTACCTAAACAAATAATATTAAAAATATTTAGAATAACACATAACATTAATGTAATATATATAATACCACCAGATGTAACATTTCATGATATTGAATCTTATGTTAATTTAATGAATAATAGTTTAAATAATAAATATGTTATAATATTAATTAAAAAGCAAAACGAGTTAAATGAGAAAAAACAAGCAGGCTTAGTATTTTACTCAGGAAAAGATGTTAGAAAAGGTTCTATATTTCTGCAAAAAGTATTTAACGCTGATGATAAAATAATAACACATTTTAATAAAATAATGAATGAACCAGATGTAAATGCATCAATACAAAGCAATTATATAACTGCTTTAATGCTACACAATATGGGTTATATTATTAAAAATATATATGTTGATAGTAACTGTTTTTGCTTTGGTGTAAATATCGGATTTTATTTTCCTGTTGTGTTGTATAAATTCGAGCCAATGTTTAATAAGATTTATGCTATTCCAACTGAAAATGAGTTACCTACTATAAATACTATGATAAAATTTATAGAGGAGTTTAATAAAAAACAGAAAAATGATAAATTTAAAATAATACCAACTAATTGGGTGTCATCATCTGCTAATAAAAAAGATAGATTTGGACTATATTTATCTACTAATTTAATTTGGTTTTTTAAAGGCACCTATAATAGCGACAATATATATGATTCGTTAGAGCAAAAAATAAATTATAAAACATTAGATAACATAAAAAAAATTCTAACATATGATATTAAAACAAAGAACGAAAATGTAGATAGTTTATCTAATATATTATTTTTAGAAGATAAATTTGAGTATATTGTATCAAAAAACATAAAAAATAAATATAGAGATAATAAAATAAGATCAAATATAGATAAAATTATAAATGAAAAAGATAAAAATAATATACTGCAGAAAATAATATTAATATGTGATAATCAAGAAGATACAGCTATTATAATTGAACTAGAAAAGATAAAAAAATTAAATAGCGCTGCGTTAGAAAATATTGTATTTAATTTTGATATGAAATATGCTTTTTCTTTGTTTGAATCAATGACTTTATCTGAAAGAAAAGCAGAAATAAAAAAGATAATAAAAGATGATATTGTAGTATTAAATGATTTAAATGATAAAAATACCGCTAAAAACAAAAATATAACAAAAAAACTATATATAAATAATAAAGAATATGAATATTTGCTAGATAAAACAGCGTTGAATATTATTAAATATCATTACAATAAAAAATATTTCGCTAGATATATATCAAAAAATTCGCTAGAAAAAATGATAGTAACACATATTTTAAATTATGAGAATAAAGTGCATATTTCGCTAACAAACTTTGAAGCTTATCAACATCAGCCGCCAAAATAAATATAATCTATCACAATAGTAGATAAAACACTTTCTACTATAGCAGATATATAGTCATTTTCAAGATATATATAATTTTTATTTATAAAATGTATAAAAACAATTACTACAATAAACATAAATGTTTTTATTAACCACCACCTAATATCCATTTATTCTTTAATATATAGTTAAAAATCTAAAAATCATTTTTACCATATTCTTTATACTGCTTAAAATGATCTATCTGCAGTTTATTATTGGAAGTGTCAAATAAATTTTCTTTAAAATAAGTTAATTTATTATTTATTTCTTTTTCTAGCGGCAAAATAAGATTATTAAGTATAATATTTTTTAAAATATCTGCATTAATTTTTTCTACATTAACATCTGCGCAAATTTTAAACTCATTAGGATTTTCTTTACTAAATAACACTAATGTATTATAGTTATCACGCATAAAAGTTACAAACATATTCTTTACAAAATCTTCTATCACATTACATTGTATTAAATCATATTTACTATAATTATAATTTATTTTTTCTTCTTGACAGGAAATTTCCATAGAGTTTATATAATCTTTAAAATATTTAATACTTTCTATTAATATTTGTTTAGGCTGATATGGACCAAATGTAGTTAATGTGACTATATGATCAAAATGTTCTTTATCATTTATTTGGTTTATTTCGCTAAATTTTTTTGTTTTATTAAATAAACATGTATATGAATTACCATATATTGCTTTATTAAAACAAGAGGTATAATAATATATTGTATTATCAGAATTAATTAAAGTTTTATTTATTTTATTAGTATCACCCATTCTTATAGTATGTATTTTAATTTCATTTATTACAATAGCAGTATTATGAAGCATTCTATGTAATACAATTCCTTTAGGTATTATATCTTTATACCGCTCATATTTTTTTTCTTTGTTTTTTAATATTATATCATCGCTCATAAGTAATATTGTTTCTGTGTTAGATTTATTATAAACATTAATATAAAAATTTAGTTCGCTGAGATCTATATCTAAATTATCAGGAATACATAAAGGTATATTAGATACTTGAATACAAAGTTCTATATAATTTAAATTATTATCACGAACTTTAGGTGGTGTAGATAATAATACTAAAGAAGGATCAAAAATTAAACATGATTTATATATAAACTGATGAATAATATCTTTTAAAATAGCATGTATGTAATGAGTGCAGTCTTTTAATCTAAAAAGTAAAATATTATTTTTCATAGGATTTATATTCTGCTCAGGAAATGATTTTTTTTTTATTTCTGTTATTTCTATTTTTGATGCAAGATTTTTTACAGAATCAAGACTAAGTACAGAATAAGTATTATCGTTATTATTTTTTTTCTCCATTTGTTTAAATTACATTTATAAATATAATAAATCATCAAATTTATTTAAATATATTTATATATATATTTGCATATTTGATTATTTAATTATTTATATAAAAAAAAATGTCTCTTATTAGTTTTGAAAAAAAAAATATATATTGTCTAAATTTAAATAAAGAAGGATTATTTTGCTTTCAAACAGAAAATAATAAACTATGTACTAATTGTAGTAATATATTAAAACTTATAGAAAATGATGATAATATAAAAAATTTGCATAATAGCGATTATAAAAATTATAAATTAGAAAAAAAAATAATATTAAATATTGATACTCGAAAAATAATCGATAATAGCAATAATAAAAACGATAATAAAGAATTGGATACTCAAAAAATAATTGATAATAACGATAATAAAACCGATAATAAAGAATTGGATACTCAGAAAATAATCGATAATAGCGATAATAAAAATAATAATAAAGAATTGGAATTAAAACAAAGAATAGATAAATATTATAATTCTAATTATGGTAAAAATAGTATAATAACTTATCTTTTGGCATCAAGTGGATTTTTAATTAAAAGTAATAAATATGATGATAATTATAAACATTCATCAGAAAAATCACAAATATCATTTAGCTTACCTTCAGAAGAAGAAAGTAAATTTTTCGAAAAATGTGTATTAGATAGTAAAAATTTCTCTAATAAAATAAATAGTATAAAATAAAAATTGTATATATTTATTTATATATATTATTTATTATTATACGAAGGATTAATAAATTCGCAGATTATATATTTATCATCATTTATATAAATACAACCAACATATCTAACTACAGTAAAATTTGTTAGTTTACCTAAAATATATGCTTGTTTAGCGATTTTAAGTGAATTCGTTGAACCGTAATTTTTTATTTGGCTGCTATCTATAGGTATATAACCACTAGTTTCTATTAAATTTGCTTCATCGTTTATCAATCTTGTTTTTTCGTAGCTGTTTAAAAAAGGTAATGTTCTTTTTTCTTTTCTTATTAATATGCCTTTAATATTACCGATACTTTTATTTATCTGAATATAATTATCATCTTCTATTATATCATCTGTATCTAATTCTTCTTCGCTAATATTTTCGTCTGCTAAATCGTCCATTTCTTTTAATATATATTTAAAATAATCAATATTATTATTTAAATATATTATTTAAACAATATTATTTTTTTCTACTAAATATATATTTTTATTTTTTTTCCGCTAGAATTATTTATATTTGAAGCCGCTGTATTATTATTTTCCCCTCCAGCAAAAAAGCTATTATTTGTAAATTTTAATTTCAATTTATCTTTTTTGCATTTTTCTATAATATAAAAATCTTCATCGCTTTTTTTATCCATTTATCAAAAAAATTTATAATATTAATTTCTTTTAAATTAATTAAAAAAAGATATTATTATAATAACAAAGAATATTATTACTAGTAATATAAATAAAATCTTAATAATAGTAAAAATATAATCAGTTGCAGAAGGAAATATTGTAAGAGCTATTGTTTTAATTGTTGAATTATGTAATATAGCCGCCTTTGAAAAAGATTTAGTTAACATATCAATTAAAATGTATTTATTATTTAATTGATTTTTATCTTGTATAGATGTTATATCTTCTTTAAAATTATTATATGATTTAGCAGATATAATATTACTATCAGAGTTTAAAAGCCCGCAATAGTATTCTATTTTTGGCTGTTTAAATATATATTGCACCATAATGCCAGGATATTCATTTAATTTCTGCTTAAAGAGCTGAATTAAAAGATTTTTATTATCTAGCAAATATTCTATTCTTGTTTTATATTCTTTTTCTATGTTTTGCGGGAATGTAGAACTAGAAGCTATATTATCAGTGTATATATGTTCTATTGTACTGCGGAGATAATCTTCGCTAAGAAACCTACAATAATCTTCTATAAAGTCTAAAGCAGTATATTCTGTTGGATTATCATAATCATAATTCTGTCTCTCAGCTAAATTACGCGGCAGTATAAAAGATGTTAATTTAATAAAAAGACTACGAAGAATATTATTATGTTTTATTATATCTACTAAAGAAACTTCTTCGCTCATTTTGTATATATGCTATTATTTCGAGCTTGGTTTTAAGATGTTTAAAATAAAATCTTTAGCTAGTATTACGGCGTTTTTAGCTTCAGGTGATATTATTATAACAATAAGTATAGCAAAAATAAATATCATTATCGTAAATAGCCAACTAGGCGCTAAATAAAATGAGCTTTCTTTAGCGGCATATATAAAAGCTTCAGGCGATATATTAGAATTTGTAAAATTGCAAGCAATCATATTATTTCCACTTTCAATAACATTATCTGAATTCTGTACATTGTTATTCGAGTTACATATTACAAGATTATTAGCATGCATATTTTGCGGCTTTAAACCTCTATTTCTACATTCTTTATTTAAGAACTGCGGCAATATATTATCGCTATGAATACAGCTACAAGCATTAGTTAAAAATTTTTTTTCATCTTCGAATACTCGCCTATATATACCGCTATATTTCCATGACTCATTAAATTTCTCACAAACGTCTAATAATTTTTCTTCATCTTCTTTATTTAACTGCTCAGAAGGAGAAAAATTCTTTAAATCATTTATTTTTTTCTGTATTAATATTGATTCATCCATAATAATAATTTTATTATTTTGTAATAAAAAAAATACAAATATTAAAAATAAATAAATTATATTTCACTATGACAGAAATATGGCAAGAAAAAGAACAATTATGCCTACAATAAAAACAATTACTACATTTTGAATTGAAGTCGCGAAAGTATCAAGAAAAGATAAAGCGCCTTTATTTTCCATAGAGTTAGTTATATCTAAGCTGCTTATTACTTTTTGCCCTACGTTTGCTCCATCTAAATCACTAATAATAGAATTTTTAAGACTTTTTAATCTAGCAGTTAAATTAATATTTTTTAATATAATATTCTGAGTATCAATAAGATTTATAATATTTGTAATATCTTGACTCTCTAGAAATTTTTGAGTATTTCTATATATTTGTTTGTTACTTATTTCATTTTTTACTAAATTTTTTACAGAGTTAAAACTTATATTAGCGCCTATTCCTCCTAATTTATCTGTTATTTTAGAGGCCGCCGCAGAACTAACATCATTAAAAAATGTTTCACTATAATTAAGTTTATGTAAATTTTTAAATATCATTTCTGCTTTCGCCTCCATATTTACATTTTCTATAATAGCATTTTTTACATTTTTAATATTTAACTCTTGATCTATACGTTGTGTGTTAGTATCTTGATTTAAAACTTCTTGTATAGAATCTGCTATATCTGTTGTTATACCTTGTGAATCAACACTTGATGATGAAGCTGAGCCCATTAATATATATAAGAGACAATGTATATATACAACTATAGTCTTTAATATTAATAAAAAAAAAATAACGTATTAATATTTATATTTATATTTATCTCAACAACATAGGCATTATTATTTGTCTTTTTGCTGTTATATTGTTACCAGTATCTTTTATTGTTTCTTTGTAGTCTAGCTGCATTTTATAATAAACTATAGTATCAGTATTTTTCGGAAAAACACCATAAAACTCTAAATCTCTATTTTTCATTAAATTTCCGCCTTTTATTACACTTTTAAAATTTTGCGCAAATTTACCAAGATTTGTATCAAAAGTAATAACATTATTAGGCATTAAATTATATATTAATTTAGCAACAATATTACCATATTCAACGCAATTTAGCGGTGTTAATTCTGTTTTTTTAGAATCATCTACTAAAGCATTATTATATATTATAGACATTTTAGTCATATGAGAACTCATAAGTAAATCAATAAGTTTCTCAGTACTTGCTTTAATAACAACGTTTTCATCATCAAAAATAAGTTTTTCTAAATAGCGCCTAATTAAGCAAAAATCTATAAATGAGTTAGATATATTATATCTTTTAATTCCAGGTAGAAAAATATTATAAAGTTTATCCCAATCAATTCCATCATTGCCTTTAGTATATAATTTTTGCAAAATTACAGCGTTATTAGCTAAACATAAAGCAAATATAATATCTATAGAATCTATAGTAGGTGATATTTGCTGCGACATAAACAGTATAACAAATGCTTCAATGTCTATATTGTATATTTCTTTCTTTGCCATTTTTATATATCGCCCAAAATTAGTAACTTCTAATTTGTTATTTATTAAACCTAATGATAGTAATCTATATATACCATTATTTATCATATTTCGCGGCCAAGCAGAATATAAATCTATATAGTTTGTATTCATTTTTTTATTGTTTAAATATATAATCCAATCTAATATCATTGATAAATCATTAGTGAATGTTAAAGCAGGTGGGTATATATCAGTATTATCATCTGTAGGCAAGTTTAGCATACTTACATACTGACCGTTTTTTGTGCGACCAACGCGACCTTTTCGTTGCTGATCAGTATCAGTTGTTGTTATAATTTCTGTAGAAATATTAATATTAAAAACTGGTAAATATATAGATTGTTTTATAGTATTATCATTTATAACAATATCTAAATCAGGTATTGTTATACCTGTTTGCGCTATTGATGTAGTAAATATTAAATAAGGCTTATTTCCCATGTTTATTCTGCTAATTAAATCTGGATTTTTATCAAGTTCTACTTTACTTAATGAATAGCATGAATAATTCTGTTTGCTTGTTAAAACATATTGCTTTATAGTATTAATTATATTCTGATCTGTTACAAACGCTAAACAGTTTAAATTAGCAGGAAATACATGTTTATTAAGAATATCTACCATGCTTTTTAAACCATTGCTAATATTGCCGGCTAATTTAATAGAGTCTACTATAAGATTTTTTCCTTTGACTTCTATAATATGATTATTAAAATTATATTTAGGATTTAATTCTATAATATCGCTACATAGCCAACGGCAAAAATTAATTTCATCTATAGTGGCAGTTTGAAATATTACCAAGCATTTAGCAGAAATATTATTATTAAGAATATGATTATCATAAATAAAATCTTTTATCATTTTTAGCAGCAGCATTATTTGTGTTTGGTCCATTTCATGAACTTCATCTATTATTATTATATCATATGGTAAAGCTGTATCAATATTATCAGAAAGAAACATTTGATATAATGTTGTATGCGTCATATATAATAAATTACTATTAGCATCTCTTGGTTGTACTTTTGATATACCTGTACTATATCCTACTGTATTGCCGACATTTTCTTCATTGAATAAAACTTTAGATACATATTTAGCGGAACCTTCAACTGTAACAATTCTAGGTTCTGTTACAACTATTCTTATATTACCGAAATGTTTTTTTAAATAAGCAGGAAAATCAGTAGTTTTACCTGTTCCTGTAGAAGCTTTTAAAAACATAAAAGGTAAATATCTATCTATAGAATTATCTAAAAATATATTTTTAATAAAGTCTATTATATAGTTAATAGGTATTAATTTTTTTTGTTTAGTCAAATCTACTTCACCATGCCGTATTAGTTTACCGGCTTCTAATAATGTACAATTAGACATATTTGTTTACTATAAAAAAATCAATTTATTTATGTTGTATATATAAGCGAATTATTATAAGCTATTCTGTCTACTATATGATTAAATAAAATTCGGTTATTATAATAAGCTGTAAAATATAATATTTCTCTAGAACTTTTGTCATTACAAGCAGAGTAAAAATTAGCTAATAATAATTCAGCGTTATTTTTAAATAAAATATTATTATAATATAAGTTTATATTTCTCCTAAGTTCATTTAATTTATCTTTAATTAAGCTATTTTTGCTATAATGTATTTTTATATTAGATAATAATAAAGTAGACGAAACAGAGTGAGCTTTAGAGTGTTTTAAAATTATTTTTATATTTTTCGCTGATAAATTATTTAATAATTGAGTTATAGTTTGATTTTCGGCACTATATTTATTTTTCTGCCTATAATTAATTTGAGCTTTTTTTTCATTGTCGCTAGAATTTAAAGTATTTAATATTATTAAGCAAGCTGAATTATCTAAATATAAAACTAATATATCATTATTATAATTTTGCTCATTAATATAATGTAAAACATTAATAGCGCCTATTAATTCGGCGTGAAATGAATTAAAACTACTAAATTCGAATGTTATTATTTTCACTAAATCATTTTCAGTATTAGCTGTTATATTATGTATATACATACATGAAGTAGATTTTAAACGTAAACTATAATAGCTTGAATCAGTAAAAATAACAATCATTGTTTTTATTATTATAATTTGAATTAAATTTTATTAATTAAAATTTAATAATGGAATTTAAAAAAATTATGTTTGATTTATTTCATGAAAATAATTATTATTTAGCAGATATAAAAAATAAATTTGTAGATCAAAAACCTACAGCAGCTATTAATAATATAATTGATAATCTTTATAATAATATTTCTAATAAATATCCAGATAAAAATAAACAAAATAAAATGTTAGTTAATGTTTGGAGCGCTTATAATATAGATTTTTTAAAAAAAAAATATGATATTTCTAAATTAAAATATTCTCCAGATGAATGGCGGCAAATGGATATATTATTAAATCCAATTAAATTAGAGGAAAAAATTGTTAATACTGCAACTGAAAGTAAATGTCCTAATTGCGGTGGAAAGCAAACAATAGAAGAAAAAATGCTAAGACGAGTTGATGAACCTTTTTTTACTGTATATACTTGTATAGATTGTCATAAGCAAATTATGACTTAATATAAATAAAATTTTATAGTAAGTTATAATTTAAATTTGATTTTTTTTATTAAAATGAAAATATATTTTTAATAAAAAATACAGTTTGAAATATGAATAGATATAGTATAAACAGCGAAATTTATTCATCATCACAACAACAAGATCATTGTTTTAATAATGTAGTTAATGATACTAATTATAATTATTATGGTTTTTTGTATAAAAAAGATACACTTAAATTAAGTTCAAACAGAGAAGTATATAATTATACAACATTAATATCATTAAATTCTTTAATTCATTTAAATATTAATGATAAATGCATTCCATTAGCTATTGGTATTAAAACTATAGATAATAATTATATAATTAATAATAATAATAATATGCAAACAATACCATTTTCAATTGGTGTTAGTATTGCAGGTGGAATTCAAATAGATTTTATTTTTAAAGGTATTATATTCGACGTAGATACTAAACTACCTACTATTATTTTAGAAGTATCAGAAAGTGATAAATATTTTTTAACTGAAAGAAAATTAACATACAGTTTAGGTTATGTTAATGATTTATATGTTTTACTTATAAATAAACATTCAGATGAAAAAATGGAATTAATAGAAAAAACAATAACAATTCCATTATTTAAAATTTTAAATGAAACTACTATGTTAATTACAGGTATATTTGAAATTAGCAAATTTTTCATGGAAAAATATAAAAACGTTAGAAATCCTTTATTTTATGTAGCTGATATTAACATTGATAGTGAAGAATTAATTATAAACAGTATTAGAAAATTATGTAAAAATGGCTATTCTTATAACTGCTGCGTAATTCATACATCCAGTGATATTAATGGTGATTCGGGTGTTTTAGATCATATGAATATGGAGGAGAAAAAAAATGAATTAATTAGTAATATTACTATAGAAAACGAAATATATAATAATTCTATAAAAAATACAGATTTATTTATAGAATATATTATTATATGGTATTACAAATTATATCATTATATTAATACTCATGTTCCTATTATGCTATATAGCGACAGTATTATTGATTATATTGATCTTGATGTTAATAATAATGATGATTTCTTATTATATAAAGCAATGCATGAAGTAAAACACGCTAAATTAAATGAAATACGAAATCATATACCTTTTATAGATAGAATATTTCCTAATCATTTTTACCCATCTAATTTAAAAAATTCTCTTACTAGAAATTCATATATTATTTCTATACCTGCTAATAATAATTTAAATCAAGCAGTTAAACCTTTATTGTTAATGTCTAATACTCAACTTGTATCGGATTTTTCAAACAGTAAAATATTTACTCCTGTTTTTATTAAAAATTCCGCTAGTAAGAAAAATAATGCGTTTAAAAAATTCGCTATTAGTAGTAATGTTTTTTATGAATGTTGTGAAAAATCTATAAGAAATGAATGTTTAATAATACAAGCTCGAAATTCCCCAACAAAAACAACTTCAGCGTTTAACGTTAGAAGCAATGCTGAAAGTGATAGAAGGCATTATTTCTTTATACCAATAGAAAAAGATAATTCATTAGATAAAAAATTAAAAAATGATTATATGAATTTTTCGTTTTCATTTAATATAAATAGATTGTTTACTTATTCTAAATTAGAAGAAACTATGTTTTTACTGCGAGGCTTTAATAGTACTAATCAAACAGGTTGTTATGGTGTTAATTCTAAATTAATCGACTATAATATATGTACTATAGCTGTTTCATTTAATCCTATATTATCTGTTAATTTAATTTATCCTAGCAAATTTACTAATAAAATGCCATATGCTACTAATATTAACAAAGGTCCATATACATCACAGCAAATATATCCAATAATCGACGAAACAGGTTTAATAGATTATAATAATGTATTTAAAATAGATTTAAAAGCAGGACATAATAATGTATATGTCTGCTTAATCGATAATTTACTTGTTGTTAATGTGTCTAAATTAAATGAAGATAAAACTCATGAAAATATTTCTTGTATACACATTCCTATTAATTATTATAATGATATAGTTGAAACTTTAGTAACAGATATTAACGTACAAAAAATATATAATGAAATTAATGATATTTCTACAACGCAAGTTTATTCTGATTGTAATAAAGTTCCATTAGCAGTGTATACAACTGATATTAATTTTAATATATTAACATCAGTATCTATTTTAACTAGTTTATCAGACGGTAGTTATGATTTAACTCCATCAACAGAAATTTTATACACTAAAGATTATTCTAAAAATAGAAATAGAGGAGGCATGCCTATACTTAATTCATCGCAAAATAGATTTGATTTAATGTCATCTAAACATTCCTTTAAATGGAATACAGAAACAAGACAAAATCATCCTGTCTTATATGTGAATTGTAGTAGTTTATATAATAAAAATACTCTTAGAGCTTATAACAATAAAAATAATTTTACATCTCTTTTATGTAATGTATTATATGATGATACTGGTAAAGTTAAGAATGATTCTAGCGGATTGAAAACTACTAATATGTATAATAATAAAACATCAAGTACAGCATCAGAATTTAGAAATAATTATTTAGATTGTGATATTATTAAAACTATATCTGCTAGAAACACTGCAATATTTCATGATCCTGATAACTCATTAAATGTCGGCTATCCAAGTGTTGATAGTTATGGTAATATTATACCACCAATTGCAGCCGCTAATAATTTTAATCAGAATATTCAATTTAATAATATGTATGGAGGCGACTTTAATAATAATATTATAAATCAAGATGTTATTTATCAAGAAGACAATTGCATGTTTATGAGCGATATTATGATGGATGATAATATAATAAAAATTATAGATATTAATAATTCAAATAGATATAATGATTTTAACTCTGAAGTATTAAAAGAATGTTTAAATACTGTTCATGCTAATACACCAAGAATTATAGGTAGAATGAATTTAAGATACAAAAGAATATTAAAAATAAATAAAAATAATAATGATTGGTCTATTTCTGTAGAAGGTGTTAATGGAGCAGGATTTGGTATATGTATCGGTAAATTAACAGAACATGTTAATACTCATATTGATATAAAAAATGAAATATATTTTGATAAAAATCAGAAAGAAATTAGTGTAGCGGGCTTAAATATTGAAATGTCAGATAGATTAAGTACATTACGCAATAGATGTTATGATGATATGTTAATAGATGAAAACATCGCTCTAAGTGAGGATATCTATAGAATTATATCATGTAGATTATTATCTACAAAAACTGGAGGTGTCATTTATACTAGTATACCATTTTGCGTTAGAAAAGCTGGAAATAATAGTGAATTTAATAATATTGACTCTAATATAATGTTCTATGATTTATATCAATCTAAATTCACTATACAACGATCAAATGATAATTTAATAATATCTATATTCTTATGCAAAAACAATAGCGAAATATTAAACTATCAAAGTGATAATATTCTGCTAAAAACATTATGTTTAAATAATATATTTAATAGAGATAATGTTGGTGAAATTGCTGATTATCTGCAAGAACTTTATTTATCATTAACTCCAATCGAAGAAAAAGATGCAATTAATAATATATATAATAATAATAACAGTCAATTTGTTGGAGTGAATGATATTATTAATGATAGTAATAACGTGCAATATTCTACTATTAATGTTAATAGTATTATTTTACGTTTCAACTCGTTAGAAGCTGGTCGTTATATAAATATAAAACTTGAATATGATAATGCAAATGCATATCTTCTGCCTATCACACCTGATAAATCAAATATTGAAATAGAAGAAATAAATAACAATGCAGATGAATTTGATGGATGCTCTAAATTAAACTGCGTTATAGATTCATCATATGATCCAAAAATATCATACTATTCAGTGCATATATAAAATAAAATAATATTATAATATAAAAATATATAACATATTCTTTTTTTTGATATTTATATTTTTAATTAATAATGATTACAAATTAATCGTATTTTTTGTTAAAAATGAACAAAAATAATTCTTGTTTAATAAAAAAATTTTATAATTCTTTTGGTATAATTGCTGTAGATAGTGATGATTACAGTGAATTTCTTAAAGGAAATAAACACAGTGATGATATACATTTAATATATATAGAGGAAAAAACATCATATAATTTTAAAAAATTTCTTAATGATAAAGCTTTATACAAAAATCCTAAAGATGTTTATGTTTATATAAGCAGAACACTAGGAAAAGTTATTAGCAATTTAGAAAAAAAATTACTAAATATATTCTTTAATTTTGACAATTTAAAAGATTGGAGTAATTACTGTTTAAATTTAACTAAAATAATTTGGGGTGTTAATGTTAATGTAAATAAGTATATAACTAATACATCTTTTAAAACAAATATAGAAAAAAATTTTGTAGATTTGTATGAAGCTATTTTAAATAATAAAATCAATAGATATACAATTCTTGATATTATAAATAATAAACGTATTTGTAAATCTTATCTGTCTTTTCCTAAAGGCAGAATAAATAAAGAAGAAAGTTTAGAAAAATACGGCTATATTAAAACTGCTTTGCGTGAATTTGAAGAAGAAACGCAATTATCATGTAGTATATTAGAAAAAAAAATACTAAATAAAATAACAATTAAAAGAGAATTAAAGAATAACGTCTATATAATAACATTATTTGTTACTTGTTTTGATAGAAAAAAAATAAATAATAACACAACAATATTTTCGCATTTTAGTTCTTATTGTATAGATAAATCATCAGATATTGATATCACTTCTACAATAAATGCAAATGAATCAACAGAAATAACTTCTTGTTGTATAAGAACATTAAATAATATGAAAGAAAATAATGAGTTTTTTATTTTTAATAGAGAAGATCCAAGAATTATATTACAAGTTCTTAAAAAAATAACTGATATATCTATAAATAAATCTAATTTCGACGGCGATTAATATTATTAAAAAGCTCTATATCTGGCTTTATTATATTGTAATAAGGTTTTCTGTTGCGCAAAGTATTATAAGAATTATCATCATCGTTTAAATTTAACATATCTTGTTCGTACATCGCTGATGTGCTAATATTATTTTTTGCCTCCATTATTTTCATTAAATCATTTAAAGCATTTACATTATTTGCTCCTATTGAGTAAGGAACTTTAAACTGCGCTATTTCACCCAGCGATGAAAAAGGACTGCTATCTTCCCATAAATTACTTTCATCATTACTAAAACTATTATCACCCTCAGTTACTTGTCTTTTTATTTTTGACTTATGATAAGAATGAATTTTATTATGATCAGATGTTATTTCACTGCCACCAGCGTGTTGAATATGAGTTCTTAAATCATAATGAGCATCAGGTAATCTATGCGCAAAATCACTAATACCTCCTACGTTACCAGTTATAGGATTAGCATCATAATGAATTTTTTCTTCTTCATGATGAAGATTATGTTTATGTTTTGAATTATAATTTATTTCTCTGCTTATTAGCACGAAATGATAAATTATTACTATTATTATTATTAATACTGCTAAAGCTATTATAATTTTAAATATATTATCATACAAAAAATTCAGCGATTTAAACATTTATTGTATAGACTTTAGATATCGTAAAAAAATCTATTAAATTTAATTTTATTCATAACCTCTAATTATACCACTATTAAGCAGCTTAGTATCCGAAGTATGTTCAGAAGGAATATTAGTCACAACAAAATCTTCAGGTGAAATCATCTTTTTTCTATTTCTGTTTTTCACGCCGCGGTTTTTTTTTGTTATTAAATCATTATCGTTAGCAGAATTACTTAAATCTTTGCTAACATCATAAAATTGAGACATATCATCCTGAATATTATTGCTATTTGAAGACGTAGCTGCAGTATTAAACAAAATATTATTATAAGAAGGATTAGATAAATTTCTATTATCTGCTGCTCTGTTAAAAGCGCTGTTAATATCTAGCGCTTGATGATTGCTTATTATTTCTGCTAATAATTTATTATTACGCTCAGAATTATCATAATCTTTAATTTTTGCCTTAAGAGCTCTATTGCGGCGTAACATTATTAGTATAATTATAATAAAAACTAGTATAAGAAGTAAAATTATAATATATACTATATTTATATAGGCGCTAATATTATTAAAAAAATCAATCATTATAAGCTTAACTTAAAAGTATTATAGCTTGTTTATATTAATATAAAAAAATATTTATGATTCTTAAATTTTAATTGTTATTAAGTTTAAATAATTGTACATTTGTTTGTTCGGAGATTTGATTATGTATACCAGCTACAGTGCCGTAATTATCAGTAGAAGCGCCTAAATAATTACCATTATTTAGCCCGCCAGAGTATGTTGAATGTTGCTCTGATAAAGGCAACATTATATCATATTTCTTATTTAAATTAGAAGTAATACCATTCTTTATATAAATATCATTTTTTTCATCTCTAGTAGTATTTAATATATTATTATCTGTTCCTCGATCATTATTATTAAAAGTCGCACCGTGAGAAAATTTTCTTGCTGCTTCTGCGGTATTTCGATGATATTTATGTTCATTACCATAACCAAATATACTTTTTTCTACATCTCCTGCTTTATGTAATAAAGCAGCGCCTTCGCGCACTATACTGCGTTCTATATTCATTATATCATTTCGCATGTTAAATATATTAAAAATAATAATTATTATAAATATAATAGATACTAATATTATTAAATAATTTGTTCTATTAGAAAATTGTGGAAATAACATTGAAAATTTATCAATACTATAATTATAGTTTATTAAAGAAAAAAAAATAAGCAAATTTTTTTATCTGTTTGAATTTTTTTTAAATATTTTAAATAAAATAAAATGAGTGAAAAAATACTTATAAGTATTACCAAAATAAGTGAAAATATAATTAAAATGATAAAAGAAGAAAAAGCATGGAAATCTTATACATTGCTAAACACAAATCAAGAATTAAATGATAATCTAGATACTTATTTAATACTTGCTAATGGTAAACATAGTATTAGAGGTGATGAAAATATAGCTTTTTTTATTATAAATGATTCTATTAAAAATGAAAAAACAAGAAAAGAAAAACTAGTTAAATTTAAAAATAATTGCGCTAAATATAAATTAGATATTATATATCTTGTAACAGACGTTATACGTTCTAACGGAAAAATATTAGGTAATTCTATGAATAAAAAAATACAAGAAATGAATAAACAAGAAAATTCTAAGCCAAAAATATATCCATTATGTTATATGTATTTTTTTGGATTTAGTGGAGTTAATATGTATACTAATGATTCTACGTATGAATATATTATTAATAAAGATGTAGACACAATTTTAGATATTTATCCTAAGAATGATGAATGTAGAAAAAATATAATATCTATACCTACATGTTATACAAATATAGGCAGAGAAATGATATATTTAAATTTAATTTGTGAAAATGTATATATAAAAAGAACATCAAAAGCATCTGGTAATGGTAACAATTCTTCAATACTTAGCGCGGAAATAAATTATAATTTATATAATTCTTCATCTAATGATAGTAATGGTATTTTATAAATAATTATAACATTTTTTACCTGTCAAAAATTTTTTACTATAAATAGTTATAATATTTTTTTTCTTATATATTATACTTGCGCTACTAAGCGAGGAAATTTTTGTATTATTATAGCGCCAGTATTTATAAATCATTATAATATTTTTTTTTTCTTTCTTCTATATCTAATTTTCTATATTCTATTGCTTCTAAGCAGAAATTCTTAGCATCATCTAAATAACTAATAACTGATTCATTGTTTCCTTCTAATGTATCGTCTATAAATACGCTATATAATAAAACACATAATCGTAAATTGTTTTTATTTAATTCATGCCAGTTATTATACATATTAATAGCGTATTCTATATTAGTATCGTAATTATTTTTCGAAAAAACATATATATCATGTTTTAAATTTATATTATTTAAATTTTCGCAGATTATTATATTCATTTCACCTAAAGCATTTTTCTGCAAACAACTCATATCTAACATATTAGTGTTTGTTTTTTCAGCCATATCATTTATTAATTTTATATACAAATCATCTGTTTTAGTTGTTATAGTTAAAAATCCTATAGCTAATGGGTTATTTATATTTTTATATTTTTTAATACAAGGTAGTGAATTGTAATTTAGTATAAACTTATTATTATATACGGCTAAACATGGCGCGTAAAAAGCCTCTAAATATATTGCTTTTTTAACTATATTTTGCATCATATATAAACCTTGATTTATTTGCATAAGATATCCTTTAGGAATATATTTTTTATTTTTTGTTATTCGCCTATAATAAGGTGTTTTAACTTCAATTAAATAATTTTCTTGATTAGAGGCGCCGCTATTAACAAACATTATTCCATCAGCGCTATATGTTAGCGGAAAAGAAAATAATGTGCCAGGGATAAATACTTCTCTGCCATATATTATTTGTAAATAATTTTGCGAGAATTTTTCCATTAATATTCCCCACGCGCAAGCTTCATTTTGTTTTCTTACTATTAAGCCTATTTTTTCTAAAAATAATTCTTCTTTTGTTTTGTACTTTGATTTATTTAAAAAAGCATCCACATGACTGCCACCTATAGTAATCAAATGCAAATCAAACCATAATTTACTTCCATGTATAGGCCAAAAATAAATATTATCTATAGATTTACAGCTATTATATACAGTTAAATTATTACTCATTACTATTTTACTATACAAAGTAAAAATCAATATTATTTATATTTTTTTTTTGAAATATATATTAGTTGAAAAAAATCAAATATATATTATATATATGACTTTTGGAGGCAATAGCAAAATAATAACAAATATAAATTGTAATTACGAAGATGAGCATGGATACGAGCATAAAAATATGGCTAAACATATTAAAGATAGTATTATGAGAACAGAAGAAATATTAAAAGACTTACAAGTAACAGATTTAACTTTTTCTAATGAATATGATTTCTGCAATAAATATTTTACTTCTGTTTGTCCTTTGCTATTATTCAAAAAAACAATACTTTATTATTATAATATAGAATATGATATGAAAACTAAATTCGAAATAAGGTCTTTAGAATATGATTTAATATCTTTTATGTATTATAGTTTCAAAAGCATTATTACTTTTGAAAATAGCGATTTTAATGATTTAGATAATAGTAAATGCGACTATATAATAGAATGTTTAAAATATAATATTTTAAAAAAGTTTACTTATGATATATCAGTACCGCAACCTACAGAATTTATTCCTAAATTGACAAATTTCGTAGAATCTATTCAAATTAGCATGTATAGATGTAAAACATTACCGAAATTTTATTTATTATATAATGATAACAACAATAATAGATTATTAGACACTAACCCAAATAATAAAAATAATCACAGAAATATAATATGGATATATTTCTATAAAATAATAAGTTTATTAATAATTGTAAAAATAAACAGGCAAGCTAAAAGTGGTTCAATTGATGATTTTAATAAAATGAAAACAGCTATAGATAAGTTATTAACTATTAGAGGTGAAAGAGTTGGAAATTTATTTAATCCAATTTCTATTATAAATAATATTAAAAGTAAATCTAAATTAAAAAATCAGATAAAAGAATTAAATAAAAAATTAATATTAATTTCAGCGTGGGATTTAAATAATTCATTAGATATTACTAATGAAATGTTTTATATAAAAAATATTAATTTAAAGCAAATAAAAATAGAAATAGAAAAAAATAGACAGTCTTATAAAGATGTAGATACTTTAGCCTTATACGCATATCATTTAAACGAAAACTAATTATTATTTTAATCTGCTATTTATTATTTCTTTTAATATATATATTTTTTTTAGTCCTTCAATTACATCAAGCTTATTTAATTCTACTTGTATTTTGTTTTTTAGTTTAATAAATTTTTTATCATCGGAAATGAAATTTATATAATTTATTGTTTTTACAACATTCCAATTATTTATATGCAGTGAATGATTTAACATATATTCCATAGTATAATGCAATTGAGCTAACAAATTTACAAATTCTTTATATATAGCACGCGCTGATGTCGCAGTGCAGCCATCTAGCAATTCTTGTAATTCATCCGTTGTTTTACTTTTTAAATCTATATATAAATCTGATTTATAAAAGAAATTTGGCGCAAAATTTAAATCATATATGCTATGTAATACTAATATATCTTGTTTAATTGGGAATTCTTTTCTAAGCAGAATAACTTTTAAATCTATAAAATCTTCATTATGTATTTTATCTATTATTTCAGTTGTTAACGCGCTTAATAGCATTTTTTTTTCTTGGCTACTTAATTTAGGCGTTTCAAGATTTATATTTAATTCAGATGTTATATCTTTACTAATACTACGTATTATAACTGATCTATCTACTATATTATTATCAGTATAATAATGCATATATTTTAGAAATTGCGCGGCAGCTTTACAGATAACATCTAATATATAATGATTTTTATCTATAGCTAAATTAAAATGCTTAATAACATGTATATATTCTATTTTATCGCCTTTTTGTATTTGTTTAGAGTTCATATTAAGAGTTATTTTTCTGCTCCCTTGTTCAGTTGCTGCTACTTCGAACCTTTCATTAGGTATAGGTATAATATATATATTATTTTCTATATCTGAATCATGCATCATTTTCATTCTATTAACAAAAGAAATAACCATTTTATTATCTTTATTTGGACGGTAAGATACACTTTGTTTAACATGCGAAATATCAATATCCATATTATAAATTTCTTTTATCAAATCATATATAACTTTTCTAACATCAATGCTAATATTAAACACCATTAAATTTTCTACTGCTTTATTTATAAAAAGTTTCTCTATATATGTTTTACCTTTTCTCCTAGTAGCAATACCTCTTATTTTACGTTCATATGTTTCAATAACTTTTACTTCACCAGTGTTAATATCTTCTATATGTTTTTTTATTTTTTTTCTGCCTTGTAATACATACATTTTTTTTTCAAACACTAACATAGGCATTCCGGCTGGAATTTCATCTATTTCCATTTCTATACTGCCGCCATTTAGCAGATTAAATAAAAAAGTATTTATTTCTTAAATATATAATTAATTATATATTTAGTATGGTATTTATATTTTTTTTGTTTGTATGTAAATTTTTTTAACATTTATGTAAATTAAATTACATTTTTGTATTTTTCTGCACAAATGTAATTTAATTTACACAAATGTAATTTTAAGTTGCACAAATGTAATTTAATTTACACAAATGTAATTTTAAGTTGCACAAATGTAATTTAATTTACACAAATGTAATTTTAAGTTGCACAAATGTAATTTAATTTGCACAAATGTAATTTTAAGTTGCACATAATTTACACAAATGTAATTTTAATTTGCACAAATGTAATTTAATTTACACAAATGTAATTTTAAGTTGCACAAATGTAATTTAATTTACACAAATGTAATTTTAAGTTGCACAAATGTAATTTAATTTGCACAAATGTAATTTTAAGTTGCACATAATTTACACAAATGTAATTTTAATTTGCACAAATGTAATTTAATTTACACAAATGTAATTTTAAGTTGCACAAATGTAATTTAATTTACACAAATGTAATTTTAAGTTGCACAAATGTAATTTAATTTGCACAAATGTAATTTTAAGTTGCACATAATTTACACAAATGTAATTTTAATTTGCACAAATGTAATTTAATTTACACAAATGTAATTTTAAGTTGCACAAATGTAATTTAATTTGCACAAATGTAATTTTAAGTTGCACAAATGTAATTTAATTTGCACAAATGTAATTTTAAGTTGCACATAATTTACACAAATGTAATTTTAATTTGCACAAATGTAATTTAATTTACACAAATGTAATTTTAAGTTGCACATAATTTACACAAATGTAATTTTAATTTGCACAAATGTAATTTAATTTACACAAATGTAATTTTAAGTTGCACAAATGTAATTTAATTTACACAAATGTAATTTTAAGTTGCACAAATGTAATTTAATTTGCACAAATGTAATTTTAAGTTGCACATAATTTACACAAATGTAATTTTAATTTGCACAAATGTAATTTAATTTGCACAAATGTAATTTTAAGTTGCACATAATTTACACAAATGTAATTTTAATTTGCACAAATGTAATTTTAAGTTGCACAAATGTAATTTAATTTGCACAAATGTAATTTTAAGTTGCACATAATTTACACAAATGTAATTTTAATTTGCACAAATGTAATTTAATTTGCACAAATGTAATTTTAAGTTGCACATAATTTACACAAATGTAATTTTAATTTGCACAAATGTAATTTAATTTACACAAATGTAATTTTAAGTTGCACAAATGTAATTTAATTTGCACAAATGTAATTTTAAGTTGCACAAATGTAATTTAATTTGCACAAATGTAATTTTAAGTTGCACATAATTTACACAAATGTAATTTTAATTTGCACAAATGTAATTTAATTTACACAAATGTGATTTTAAGTTGCACATAATTTACACAAATGTAATTTTAATTTGCACAAATGTAATTTAATTTACACAAATGTAATTTTAAGTTGCACAAATGTAATTTAATTTACACAAATGTAATTTTAAGTTGCACAAATGTAATTTTAAGTTGCACAAATGTAATTTTAAGTTGCACATAATTTACACAAATGTAATTTTAATTTGCACAAATGTAATTTAATTTACACAAATGTAATTTTAAGTTGCACAAATGTAATTTAATTTACACAAATGTAATTTTAAGTTGCACATAATTTACACAAATGTAATTTTAATTTGCACAAATGTAATTTAATTTACACAAATGTAATTTTAAGTTGCACAAATGTAATTTTAAGTTGCACATAGTTTACACAAATGTAATTTTAATTTGCACAAATGTAATTTAATTTACACAAATGTAATTTTAAGTTGCACAAATGTAATTTAATTTGCACAAATGTAATTTTAAGTTGCACAAATGTAATTTTAAGTTGCACAAATGTAATTTTAAGTTGCACAAATGTAATTTAATTTGCACAAATGTAATTTTAAGTTGCACAAATGTAATTTTAAGTTGCACAAATGTAATTTTAAGTTGCACATAATTTACACAAATGTAATTTTAATTTGCATAAATGTAATTTTAATTAGCACAAATGTAATTTAATTTACACAAATGTAATTTTAAGTTGTACAAATGTAATTTAATTCGCACAAATGTAATTTTAAGTTGCACAAATGTAATTTACAAAAAAAAATATACATACTAAATATATTTATTAATATAACTTAATTAATAATTTAATATCTATATTATGTATTTAATTCAATAAAAAAATATTAATATATTTACTCATTATTTATATTTAACTTATTATTCAATAAAAATATTTAATTATATTAACTATTAGCAGTATAAATATTTAATTTCTTGTTCACTAAACAACAAATTACTATTAATATATTATATATTTATTTTTAGTAAACAAAAATAATCTAATTATATATTTGTTATTTAGCCGGCAAAATAATTAATTTAACTGTAAATAATTTAATTATTTTATATTTGTTATTTTTTTTACTGCCGAATAATTTTAGCAAATAAGATAATTTAATTTATATATCTGTTCTTAGCAGATAAAATATTTAATTATATGTTTATTATTTAACCGCTAAAATAATTTATATATATATATATTTGTTATTAGCCGCTAAAATAATTTAATTATATATTTGTTTAATTATATGTTTATTATTTAACCGCTAAAATAATTTATATATATATATTTGTTATTAGCCGCTAAAATAATTTAATTATATATTTGTTTAATTGCTAAATAATTAATTATATATATTTATTATAACTGCTAAATAATTAATTATATATATTTGTATTAGCAGATAAAGTATTTAATTATACATTTGTTATAACTGCTAAATAATTAATTATATATTTGTTATAGCTGCTAAATATTTAATTATATATTTGTTATAACTGCTAAATATTTAATTATATATATTTATTATAATTGTTAAGTAATTAATTATATATATCTGTATTAGTAGATAAAGTATTTAATTATACATTTGTTATAACTGCTAAATATTTAATTATATATATTTGTTATAACGGCTAAATATTTAATTATATATTTAATTATATATATTTGTTATAACTGCTAAATATTTAATTATATATTTAATTATATATATTTGTTATAAATGCTAAATATTTAATTATATATTTAATTATATATATTTGTTATAACTGCTAAATATTTAATTATATATTTAATTATATATATTTGTTATAAATGCTAAATATTTAATTATATATTTAATTATATATATTTGTTATAACTGCTAAATATTTAATTATATATTTATATTAACTGCTAAATATTTAATTATATATTTGTTATAGCCGCTAAGTAATTAATTATATATTTATTATAGCCGCTAAATATTTAATTATATATTTATATTAACTGCTAAATATTTAATTATATATTTGTTATAGCCGCTAAGTAATTAATTATATATTTATTATATCCGCTAAATATTTAATTATATATATTTATTATAACTGTTTAAGTAATTAATTATATATATCTGTATTAGCAGATAAAGTATTTAATTATATATTTGTTATAACTGCTAAATATTTAATTATATATTAGTTATAACTGCTAAATATTTAATTATATATATTTATTATAACTGTTAAGTATTTAATTATATATATCTGTATTAGCAGATAAAGTATTTAATTATATATTTGTTATAACTGCTAAATATTTAATTATATATTAGTTATAACTGCTAAATATTTAATTATATATATTTATTATAACTGTTAAGTATTTAATTATATATATCTGTATTAGCAGATAAAGTATTTAATTATATATTTGTTATAACTGCTAAATATTTAATTATATATATTTATTATAACTGTTAAGTATTTAATTATATATATCTGTATTAGCAGATAAAGTATTTAATTATATATTTGTTATATAATTAAATACTTTATCTGCTAATACAGATATATATAATTGCTTTATATAAATACTAATAATTATGAGGAAATTAATATAAAAGAACTAAATTCTCTAATGATAGAAGATAAAGATTATATAGAATCAAAAAACGCCGCTACTGATAATAAAATAAAAGTAAATCTGTTAAGTATTATTACTAATAAACTAAAAGAATATAGCAAAATCGCTGCTAAAAATAATTCTGGTAATTATTATTATTATGTAGATATATTTGATATATATACTATAGATAAAAAACACACAGAAAATACAGATATACCTATTATAATAGATAATAATTCTGCCTTGAAATTGATAATAGATTATAGAAGAATGATAAATGAATTTATATGTAGAATTTATGACGACTATGGAGAAAAATCAATAGAAGTGCTAAATATTTATTTAAACAATTAATATTTTTAAATTTAAAAGAATTTTTTTTTAACGTATATTTTTTTTTATTTTTTTAATAGTAATAAATTTATATCATATATATTCTTCTTTGCATTAAATAAAAAAAAAATGGAAGAAGAAGATTTTGTAATAACAGTAAATACTAGTATATCTACTTCTATAAATAATTTAAATCATAAAACTATACAACCATATTATTTAAAATATAAAAATATAAAAAATATAGCAGACATATACTCTCGTTTAGTAGATGTATTTGGCGATATTAAATCTGAGTTAGCGGAATTTTATAATACTTGTGTTAATATAAATGAAACATCTTTAATACCCTGCTTTAAATTTAAAGAAGAAGCATCATTTCCATTAAGAGATGGTTATGGTATAATACTTGATGATAATAGAAAGTATACACAGATTAAAAATATTAAATTTGGTTCAAAGTATATTATAGTTAACTTTAAAGATGTCTGCAATGAAAATGATAAAGAATATGAAGAATTAAGACATATTCTTATTAGAAATGAAAATAATAAAGAAATAGTGAAAAATTTAAAGCAATTCGCTGATAAAAATATTAAAATTATAAATATTTCTGCAAATGAAGAATATAATATTAAATTAAATGAAATAGGAATAACAAAAACAATAATTAATATTATTAATTCAATGCATAAAATAAAAAATTATAAAATTGGTATTAACTCAGATATAAATTCTTTAATGGAGGGCAAATATTTTGATATTGTAATGAATTATGACGATATCAAAAGCGTCGCGGAATCAAGAAAAAAAGAATATAAAAACTCTAATAATATTGATATAATTAAAAACATATTAAATGAATATTATTTAAATATATATGATGATACTAATTTTAGCGAATCTATAAAGCAAAAAATAAATGATTATTTAGAAAAATTTACAAAAATCGACCAAACATCATCTATAGAAATTTCCTGCCCGCATAAATTATTAATTTATAATATAATGTATTCAAATAAAACTTCTAAATTTAATATAAAGAAAAATGCAAAGAAATTAGAAGATTATTATGATAATATGTATAATCGCGAGCAAATGATAATATGCAATTCATGCGGTGAAAACATGATATGTCCTCATAATATAATACTACTTAAAATGATAGATGATAGCGAATTTAATAAAAAAAACGCTATTAGTAATTATATTATATATAACAGAAAACAAAAAACAGCTGTATGTAAAATATGTAAATCAGAATTATTTGATTATGATAGTATGCAATCTATGGAATATTACTCTTTAGACGACTATATATATAAAGAAATGGCAGATGATAAATTATATAAATTAATATATAAATATATTAATATATATATTAGACTACCATCTATAACTACAAATGAAACTATTTTAACCAAAAAAGATGTTATTGATATGTGTATACCCTGCATATATCAAATAACACAAACTAATTTGCAAAATTATTTAAAAAATAATATATTATCTAATGAAATGAAAAATGACGTATTAAATATTTTCGCTATGATATACTGCGCTGCTTTTATTAATATACTTAGCAAAAAATTAAAAACTACTAAAGGAGGCTTTATAATACTGCTAGATATAACTGGTAATATATATGATATACTTACTAACATGTACAATCAATTTATATCTCTTAATAAAAACACACATGCTGTAGAATACTCGCAAATATATAATGAAGCTATAACTAATATTCATTCTAATATAGGTATTATATTAAATTACATTAAAAACAGCAAAACTAATAAATTAAGACAAAATAATAGAATAGGATTAAATATAAAGTGGAATTATTTAATTCCAGATAAAAGAATTTTTGTTGCTTTAGATTATGATGCAAAAATAGATGGAGATTTATTTTTCAACAGCATGATAACAAATAAAGATGTATATAATATAATAAATATATACCCAAAAAACTATCAAAAAGATTTTATTCTTATTAATAAAGATTATTATTATTTCGATTATAATGTGATAAATTCTAATAAATATAAAAATAATATTAAACCGCCTTTATATATATTATATGATTTAAACGGCGATAAACATGATTTTAAACGAGATAATAATGGTATTATTAAATGCAGTGTTTGCGGCTGGGACTATAAAAATATAGAAAAATACTCTACTAACTTAGATAAAATAATAAATATTATAAAAGTTAAACAATTTTTAGCAAAAATAAAAAAATTCTGCCCTGTTAATATATCTCATACTTATTCATCAAATAATATAGAATGTTCAGCATGCGGCTATATCAGTAATTGGGACATTAATTCTACTACTGCTGTTAACTACTATAATAAATATAAAGATAAATTAGATAAACAAGTAATGGCTATAATAAAACAAACAAATACAAATAATGATTTAAATCAAAAATACTATATTGAGAAAAAAAATATAGTACGTGATATTATATTAAAAAATAATACAAACTCTAAACTGCTAGAAAAAATATTAAATGAAAATAAAAATATTAAATCTATGTTTGATAAAATAATTAACGATGATAATTATCTTATTTCTGTTATTCTATATTTAATTAGAATTTTAAGTAGAATATTAAATAAAAACACTTTAACAGATGATGATGATGAGAAAGAAATATTAAATATAATAAAAAATAGTTTTTATAATAATGAAGATGAATCAAAGCGGAAAATTATAAAAGATATAATAATAGAAAAAAATGAAATATGTAATTTTAATAATATAATATTAGCAAGTAATGATAATAATATATTTCAAGATATGAATTTCTTTATAATGTATTTAAAAGGCGTTATATATAATATTTTTGCTTTTGTTATATCAAAATTAAATCTTAAAATTTTAATTTATACCATTAAAGTTATTTATAATAATTATATTAAATATACAAAAGTATATAATAAAAAGCTGTCAAATAACGACAAATATAATAATAATCTATTCAATAATGACGATGAAGATAATAATAATACTTCTGCTAATTTAGAAGATTCTTCAAATGAATTTATCGAAGAAGAAGAAAATAAAGATAATTTAATAAATGAAGAAGATAATGAAGATTTAGATTTTAGAAAAGATGAACCAGAAGATTACGAAAATGGGAGATTTTTAGCAGGTTTATCTAAAGAAGAAGAGTAGTAATATATTTATTCTTGACCGCATAAGCATTTATTAATTATTACTCCGCAAAAAACATTATGATTAACTATATTTATATTATTATTATTTATACTGTTTAGCAGAAAATTTATTTTATCTCTATTATTGTTAAATATTAATACAGATAAATTTATAATTAACTCGCAAATACATGTTATATTTATATTATTATTATAAATGCAGTTAATAGAATGTTTTTTATTTAATACTAATCTACATTCGTCTATATTATTATAATCTTTAATTAGTTTTGTTTTTATAAGAAAATAATATAATATACTAAAAAAATCACTAACTATAAAATCCGCGCTAAAAATACAGTATATAATATCATTATTAATATATATTGTATTAAATGGATCAAGTATAAATTCTTTATTTAAATACTGCTGATAAATTAAATCTGCTGTTATATTCTTTATATTATTTATATTTTTATTTTCGCTATTACTTGCAGAGTATAATATATCAATATTAATTAAAGCTGCTATACCTAATTTATCTATAATAACTAATTTAATTAAATCATTATAAATATTTAAATTATTATTATATGAAAAGATACTAGTATTATAAAAATTTTCACTATTAATAGCATATACTTCATAAATATTATTAGCTAAAGTTAAGCAGAAATTATTTATAGTGGTTTTTTTTATATTTAGTTTATTATTAATATTAGAGTAAAATATAATATTATAATAACCATCTATTAATTGTTCTCGAAAAAACAGCTTATTATCAATATAATGGTTATAATTAATTATATAATAATTAATTAAATTACAACAATCGTTAGTGTAATTTAACATAATACCTTCATCATTGAATGACAATAAAGTAATAAAAAAATTATTATTAATATTATTTTTGCCGCATTCAAAGCAGTTAAATATATTATTTATAGCTTTTTTATTTTGTTTTACCCGCCATATTTTAAAATTTTCATAAATATTTGTAGTTTCTAATTCTGATATCATAGATATTTCTTTTTTTTTGCTATATATGTTAAATATTTCTTTATTATTATTTTTTGCTAAACTATTAGTAGTAGCGACTAAGTATTTAAACAATGCGGAAAGTTGTATAATAGAGTCGAATTGTGAACTAGACAGTAAAAGTTTAATGTTATATTTGACAACTAATTGTAATAAAGACATTCTTATAGACATATCATTTATTTTATTTGTATAAGTTTTGCATATTAAATTTTTATCTTCCCATTTTGGCGCTTTTGGATATAATTTATTTACACCCTCTAAAAGTAAAAACGGAATAATATTATTAATACTGCAGTAATCCGATAATAATTTAATATTATTTAGTCTTTTATCTTTTATGCTTGAAGTAAAATCTTTAGACGTTTTACGTTCTATTATCGCAACTATAGTAATAACTCCTGAATCGTCTATATAACATAAATGTATATCTCCATATATTAATTGAGCTGTTATAAAATTTAATATTTTATCTGTATTTTTACTTAGTAAAATACTAGCAGCATAAATTAGTTTTTTTTCTCTGCTATCAATTACTATAAAATAATTATTAGATTTAATAGAAATTTCTCTGTAGTCATTAATATCTACTACTATTTTGCTTAACTTTGGTATATACTGCAAAGTCATTTTAGCTAGAAACAAAAAAAATAAAATTTAAGTAAATTATTTATATATATTTTATATATTATTTTTTATTTTCATTAAAGTAATTATCAATTACAATCATATATATATTTTTAACACACTCATTTAAAAATCTGATAGAAATACTTTTATCAGTTTGTACTTGCATATTAGCTAAAAATGTTTTAAAATGATTATACTCTCGAGCAGATAATTTTACTTTAAATTTTTCTACAATTTTATTTATTTTATCTAAATCTATTGTATAAACAGCTTTACCATTTGGTTCTCTTGTAATAAAATTTTTCTTTTCTTTTTCTTCAATTTCTTTATTTGTTTCATTTGGTGAATTATAATGTCTAATACTTTCTAAAATAAAATCGTATTCTGAAATAGCTTTAATAAAAGATTTATATACTTTTGGATTAATTGATTTTTTTGTTTCTAATATATTAGTAACTCTTGTTTTAAAACTTCTATCGCCGAATAAATCTTTAATCCATTTAGATTTTCCAATGCCATTCATTGAAATAAAATAATGTATAAAATTAAAATCAACATCAACTGAAATTCTATACATTAAATAATCTAAATTTATATAAAAATCAGAGTATTTACTATTAAAATATTTATTATCTTCTTTTTCTCCAAAATACTTGCTAATTAAAGTACAACATTTAATAAGCGAGTAAATTAAATCTTCTTTAGTTTTAAATGTTTTAATAACTTCAACTCCATCTTTTTTACTAGTTTCAAAACTAATAATATCATTAATTTCATTATTATTAAAAATACCAGTACTACTATAAATATAATCTAAGATACAATTTTCTAATGATCTTCTGCTCATAAATTTATCATCTTTTGTTTCAATATATTTATTATAATTATCCTTTCCCATATTATTTTCATTTTTTAATATGTAATCATATTTAATTAAATTTTCATTTTTAAAAACATAAATCATATCTTCTTTAGCGGAAATAGGAGATAATTTATAAATTATCTTTTTTGTATTTTTAAGCATATCAGATATATTAGCTATAATATTTTCTTTTTTATTATTAAGACATTCTTTATATGCATTATATATTTTATATAAATCTAGATTATTTAAAATAGATATATTCATTAAAATATTTTTATTCCATTTATCGCTGAATTCATCTATATATTCAATAAAATCAATAAAGCTAAATTTACTATCTAAAACATAATAAATGAAAAATTTAGATAGTATAATATTAAATCTGTCTTTAAAATATAAGAAATCTTTTTCATTACATTCTCGTTTATTAAGTTTAATATTTTCTTCTTCATTTTTTATTAAATCATTACATACTGACATATAATACATTAATTTATTAACAAAGAAATCGTAATTATCAGTTAAAGTTGTAGTATGTCTGTAGCTAAATACTTTCTCTAAAGTTTTTTTTACTTCAGATGTATTTTTAGTTAAATCATCAGCAGAAATATTTTCTTTTGCTGCAGATTTATTATTAGTTAAATCATCAGTAGATGAATTTACAACTAATTTAATTAAATTATTATCAGCAGAAATATTTTCTTTTGCTGCAGATTTATTATTAGTTAAATCATCAGTAGATGAATTTACAACTAATTTAATTAAATTATTATCAGCAGAAATATTTTCTTTTGCTGCAGATTTATTATTAGTTAAATCATCAGTAGATGAATTTACAACTAATTTAATTAAATTATTATCAGCAGAAATATTTTCTTTTGCTGCAGATTTATTATTAGTTAAATCATCAGTAGATGAATTTACAACTAATTTAATTAAATTATTATCAGCAGAAATATTTTCTTTTGCCTCTAAAATAGAAACATTTTCCACTGAATCTTGTTTTGTAAGTGGAACTTCAATATTAGTTTTATTTTTTGAAATATCATCTAATGAAATTTCGCTATTATTAGTGATATTTTCATTTTCTATTCGTTCCATTTTAAATAATTATATTTTAATTGTTTATAATATAATTTTTATTCAAATTTAGATTAAAAATATAATATTGTTTTTATTACCGCCCCCAAATAAAATCTGCCTTTTTTTTATGTCTAATATCTGCTATTATTTCTCTGTATGGTTTATTGCTATATAGAATATCAGTTTGCTTTAAAGTGAGAGGATATGTATTTTTTGTAAATTTAGGAACATTAGTATTAGTACTACTATTTAATATATATTCTGTATAAGCTGGTTTTTTATAATAATCATCTATGTACAATCTATTAAATATATAGTCAAAACTGTTTTTATAATTTGCAATAAAATGAGATCTAAGTATTTCTCTATTATCTACTTCATTTTTTATTTGTTCCATTTTAAATAAGAAAAATAAAAATGTTCCTATTAAATAAAAATAATAATAATTCAGCTGAAGTATATGGTCCGCATGTATGGATTAGTTTACATTTACTTGCTGATAGCGCTCCAGATATTTTAGATTACGCTACTAAGAAAGCTTGGCTTGATAATATAAAATCATATAAATATATACTACCTAGAAATTGCGTCTGTGCGCAAAATTTTGCCGCTAATTTAGATAATATATTGATTGAAAATAATATAAATACTAAACAAGATTTAAAAAATTTAATAAATGATTTACACAATGCTGTTAATATTAGTTTAAATAAAAAATATTATTCGGCTAACGAAAGTAATGATTTAATTAAAAAAATGTGGGATAATAAATATATGTGTTTTTTTATTGATTTTAATAAGTTTTTTAAAATTATTATTATTATTATGATTTTAATAACATTAGCAATTATTATTATTTTGTTTTTCAACAAAATACCTAATTTTTTCTCTGCATTAAAGCCGCAAATAAAAAATATATAAAAAAATTTATTTTTGTATTATTTAAATACACTAATAATGTATAGTACTACAAACAAGAGTATTTTCTTAACAGATTATAACCAAAATCAGCAACAATATGCTACTTCACAGCAGCAATTAATGCTGAATAATACTTTTAGTTGTCTTAACTTAAATAATACAGATTTATATAATAATCAGAATTATTTATTATCTGATGATCTACAACAGCAGCAGCAGTATGGTGGAGCAGTTAAAAAGTCTTCAGCTAAAAATTCGCTGGCTAAAAATTCCGCAGCTAAAAGTAATTTAACAAAGAGTAATCAAAATAAATCATCAGCGAAAAAATCTAAAGGAGGAAAAGTAAATAGTACTTATCATAGATATTATGGTGGATCTCATCATGATCATCATGAATGTAATAGATGTGATACATGTACTTGCCCCTAAATTTAGCAAAAAAAAAATAAATTTTAATATTTAGAACATTTAAAAAAATACTTGTTTTTAATATGTATTACGGTGATAATTATTTTAATTTTTCTTCAGGTAGTGATGAAAATGACTATAATGATAATGATAATGATAATGATAATGATAATAATTATTATAATGAATTTTACACTAATAAAGACAATGATAATTTGTCTTTAAAAGGTGGTGAATTTATATCAGATGAAATAATGATATCTTCTGAGATATCATCTACTTATAATACTTTTCCTGATTTTATACATAAATTTGTAGAAAAAATAATGTCTAAATCAGAAAAAGATATAAATAAAGATATATTTAACATACATAATAGATTATTTAAAATTAATGATAAAGATTATAATTCTGCTTTAACAACTCATAACAAAAGAATAATAGAACGCAAAAAAGAAATAATAAATACATTAAAAAATAATAAAATAAAAATTGATAATGATAATTATATAACTAAAGCGTATATTAAATTATATGAATGTTATTCCTACTTAAAAGAAATTCATAGATTTATACCAGAATTAGCTATATTTATAGCAGAATTACCTGGAGCGTCTATATTAGCATATCAACATGTTTTTAATAATTATGAATGGTATGCTCAAAGCGCTTACAAAGGTGATAATTTTTTAATAATTGATTCTTTTAATCTGCTAAAGAATTATCCAGATAGATGGATTGGTTATAAAGAAGGACTATCAGGTAATATATTTGAAACTAATGTAGTTAATAAAACTATAGAAGGATTTCTAAATAAAAATATAAATAATAAATTAAAAATTATATCTTGCGATGGCGGCAGTGATTCATATAATTTTCATAATTTTAATAAGTATATGGCTAGATATGATTCAATGTATGAATTAATGAAACAAGAATGGTATATAGCGCAAAATATAATAAATCCAGGAGATTGTTTTATATTAAAAGTATATAATACTATATCTAATAATTCTGTTTTAACACTATTAACAGAAATTAGCTCTAAGTTTAAAGAAACAGTTATATATAAACCTTTAGGAGGAAATTTATTAAATGATGAAGTTTATATGCTATATATAAATTATAGAGAAATTACTAATGATAATTATCTGCCAAAGTTAACAGATGATACTAAATTTTGCGAAATATATAATTCTATAAAAAAAGAGTTAAAATATATATTAACTCATCAATTATTATGTTTAACATATATAACAAATTTAATATTAGCTAATTTTAAAGATAATGTAAATAAAACAAATATTATTTTTAAAAGCATGTATAAATAAATATATATATATATATTTTTTTTCTGTTTATTGTTTAGAAGCAGTAATAGATAAATTTAATTAAAATCATTATCATTATTATCATTATTATTATCATTATTTTCACTATCATTTATATTAGGCGGCTCCATTACTTGAAACATCATTTCTATTCTTTCTTTATCATTAGCACCAGCTTCAACTTCTTTTATCTTAGCATCTAACTGTATCATACGTTTTTTAATATTATCTGATATTAGCGGCAAATAACCATCTGATATAGCGTTTGTATATCTTATAGGATCTTTTAGCGCGACTTTGCCGCCAGGATTCATAAATACTAGAAATCTATAGTCATTAGTATTACGATAAAAATACTCTTTAGATAATATTTTAAAGAATTCTAACTGCTTTTTACTCATAATATTATCCGAATATTTAGAATACCAAAGAGCTACTTCCGAGCTAGAGAAAATATTAATTTGCATACCTTCACGCATTTTAGCAGTTAAAGAAGTAGTACTTTGTATTAAATATAATATTAAAATACCATAATGTCTATTAATAGCATGTAAAGATGAAAATTTGCTAGAATCTCCAGTTTCAGATGAAAGTTTTGATCCTATATCATCTAGTACTAATATAATATATGGTGAGAAAGCTAAATTTTTAAAGACAAACATTTCTGTTTTGTTTAAATTATTTAGATTTATAAATTTATTAAATGTATTTATTATAATCTTCTGCTTAAGAAAAATTTTCATTATTAATATCATTTTCTTTTTTATACAGCGCTCGATATCATAGCTTAAATTTTCGTCTTTATTTAATTCATTGTAATAATTAGATAGTTTTTCGTCAAACTCCGTTATAATTTTATGCAGTTTAATATAATTATCGCATTTAAAGCAGTAAGCTCTAATTATTATTAATCTTACTTTTTTATATACTTCATGTATTAATTCTTCATTATTTATAAAGTTATATACTTCTAATCTTTTTTCTTGTATTTTAGACAGATTTTTTATAAATGTATTATTTGCTTCATCGGCGCTAATAACAAATAATCTATTAAAAAAATTACCAAATTCTTTAAAACACTGATTAGGAGTACCAGTTATATATATACCTAAATCATAATATTTTTTTATATTTATAGCGCTTAATAATGATTTCATATAATAAGTTTTACCTGTATTTGATTTACCAAATATAGCTACAGATGATAGACCAAAATTAGAAGTTATTAAATCTAAAAAAGGTACAATAAGTATATTTTTATTATCATTGTCATTTCTATCTTTTTTATTAATATTATCTTTAGCAGGCTTTAAAGTAAATTTACTATTGTCATTTTTATCGTATATTATATCAAAAACTAATTCTTCGTTTTTTATTTTATTGTTTATTATATATATATCTTTTTTATCAGCATAATATTTTTTGCCTTGTCGTAAATATTCAGGAATAAGCTATGTTATTTGCATTCATAATATAATTTATATTATATATATTATTATTTAAAACTATAAAAATATTTAATTTAATATATTATATAAAAAAAATATCTTTATATATATTTAATATTTTTTGGCTTATAAGTAAAAAATTTATTATTTGCTGAAATTAAATAAGTTAATATTATTCTGCTTGGCTGCGATAATTTAAATTTTAATAATAAAAAATTAGCAGATATATTATTAGTATTTTTTTATTAATTTAAATATTAAATAATATTACAAATGTTTGATGATTGTTGTGTTGAGGTTAAAATTGTGGCTTTTTTCTCTCTTTTATATATAGGATATAATTTATATAATAATTTTAAGAATATTATAATAATAATTCTCTTATTTATAGTAATGTTAATTATATTTAATAAAGAATATACACACAAAATGAAAAATGGTATAAGAAAAATAAGAAATTATATACAAAATAATAGTGGAATAGATAAAAACAATTGTATAAATTATGATAATAATTTCGACGATATAGATATAGGGCTTGGTAATGCAGTAAGTATATTAGATAATGCTTGGTATAGCGCTGGTAGCGGGCCAAAAGATTTTTTGGCGCCAGTAAACAGATATGATGATAAAATATATGATAAAGAATTAGTTGGTGGTTTTAGTGATTATATTAATGTTCCGCAGATTTTACGGGGCAAAATAGATGATGATAAATTATTTGTTGGTGATGTAATTTTTAATAACGATAAATTATATAAAGGTATTGTTAATCCAAATAACGTAAATAATTTTGTCGCAGGTCCAGCGGGGCTATATTTTTAAATTGTTAATACAAATATAAATTACATTTTTTTTTTATTTAATTCTTACAATCAAGTATAGTTATATAGTATATATTACTATCTTCTTTTCTTGCTTTTATTTCCATTTTAAATAATTCTTCTTTTATTATATCGCATATATTCATTAGTAACATATTATTATTAACTTTTGTTTTTATATCTGTATTATTTATTAAATCTAAGATAGCTTCTTTATTTTTTGAATAACATACTATACCGCGTTTTATTTTACGTTTATCTGCTTCTTTTTTTGACTCTTGACGTAATTTAAAATAAGCTTTTTGTTGGTTACTATCAGTAGAAACAAATGATCCTGTTAGTTTATAGGGATTTAATTTTTTTCTTAAATTTAAACTTTTATCATTTAATGTATCCCATTCTTTTTTCACTGGATTATATAATTTTAATATATCATTAACAATATAAGCTCCAATTTTAGTATTAAGTTCTTTTTTTATATTAGCCGCTATTATCATTTTAATTGTATTATTTAATAATAATTCATTATATGTAAAAACATATTTCAATTCATGAAGCAGATTGATATATAGTTCTTCGCCTTCTTTTAAATTATCATCATTGATATTTGTATTTTTAATTATTAATCTTTCTATTACATTTGCATGTGATATTGTTTGGTATTTATCGAATAAATGATAAATATCTTTATAAGATGAAACAGCTATTATATCATTATGTAATTGATTTGTCCAAATATCATCTGAGTCTATTGTAGATTTTATTATATTTTTAGAAGGTATTACTGCAACATCATTAAAAAGCTGTCGTCTACCAAATTCAAAAACATCAGGTATATCTATAAACGAATTATTATTTTCTTTAATGGGGCGAATAACTAATAAATCATCTTCTAATATAGTGAGTTTTTTATAACTACCATTATTATTAACTATAACTTTGCTAAAAGGATTGTTTATTAAAAATTCTATTATACTGTCTAAATGTATAACATTAGATAAAGAAAATGAAGCAGATTTATAAAAATCGCTTAAACGTGAATTTTCTATATTTACGTTACTCGCTAAAAAAAGTATTATCAAATCAAATAAATTTTTATTTAAAAATTTTTTATTTATTCCAATATCTATATCAGAATTTATTATAATATCCCATAAATCATCTTTATATATTACAGATAAGTCTAATAAAAAAAGCTTTATTATTTTTAACATAATATTAAACTCTCTAATTAATATTGTTTTATTTATATTAAAATACATATTATCCACTACAGAATTCATATCATTAACAGTGACTATAGCGTTTTTAATAGATGGTGATAAAAATTCGCTAGTAATTCTAACATCTGCTATTTTATCATATTTTATCATTTTTGGATCAGTGTAGATATTAGCTTCTATAGGAAAAATATCTTTATAAATAGCGGCAGTTATAGAAGAAGAATTTAATATATCTTCTATATAATTAATTTTATGTTTATCTTCTATCATGTTTTTCCACTTAATTACATCTGCTGTATTTTGATCTGGTAGAGTTGCTATTATATTAAACATATGTAAATGCTGCATTTCTTTGGGCAGTGAAATAAGAGCTGTAGCTCTAGCGCCACGACCTTGAGTCTGTAGCAAAGAATTAATAGAAGGATTATTACATAATGTTATTATATTTTGCACATTATTAAAATCAACACCAACTTCTATTAGACGAGATCCAATTAAAATTTTAATATATTTACCAAATTTATTAGGCGCTAACATATTAAATTCTTCTATTAATCTGCTAATAATCTTATGATTTACATAAGTATGAATATTAATAAAACGCGCTGGAAAGTACTCATGATTTAAATCGACGTGTTTATTTCTTGGTTTATCACATTCATAGCATCTAGTATTTTCTTTTTCTTTTTCATTTACATCAATAAAACCATTTTCACGCAAAATTGTTTCTATTAAATTAACACCTGGATATTCAATATTGCGGTGAAATATAATAATTTTACCACCGCCATATTTTTTAGCACATATCATATCTAATACATTAAGCATAGTATAATATTTAGAGCTAAAATTTTTTATATTTTTCTTCTCAAATATAGGTCCACTAAGCATTTTAAATTTTCGCTCAATATTAGGAGAATTTATACTACTAACATTATATTGATATTTTTTACTACCTACTAAATCATTTTCCGAATTTACTATTTTATCGTTATCGTCAAGTAGAATAATCTCATAAATACTATCATTATGTATAATATTACTGTTTTCTGTATTGAAAAACGATTCTTGCTCAAGAATTATTTTTTTCTGAATACCTGTTAAAGGTGCTTCTACAAAATTAAGTTCTTCTATATATTTTTCCTTTTTTTTATCTAGTGGATCAAAGTATCTTATAAGGCCGCCTTCATAAGATATATTAGGAAAAATAGATAAATCGATGTTTTTAATAGTATATATTCTTCCTTTAATTATATCTATTAATTTATCTTTATTCTTTTTAATAAAGTTATTATTTTCGTCAAAGAAATCTTCATGTCTAAAATGTTTTTTAGGGCAGAATAAATTAAGTACAGGTATAAGCTGAGTTTCTTTGCTCATAATAGGCGTACCATCAGTTGCTATCATTCTTACATTTTTTGCTTTATCTAATATATATTTTAATACAATACCGCGGCTATTTAGTCCTTCTTTGTTATGAGTAACATGTAATTCATCAGCTATTATGAGAGAATTGTCGAAGCTAGAGACAAAATCATGATTTATTTTTACAACATTTTCTCTATCTAAGTTATCAAGAAAAGTAACAACATCATCTTTATGATGTGAATTGTATATTTTTTCTATATCGTTGCATTTACCAATATAGAGAGTTTTATTTACTAGTTTTTGATATCCTATAAATATTATTTTAGACTTTCTATATGGAATTTCATCTGTTATTCTTTGTTTAACATTAGTAGTAATTTCTTTAGCGCGGTTTCTAAGAAATATAATTTCTTTATCTGTCAAAGATTCAGAAATAAGTTTATTTTTTATTGTGTTATATTCGTATTTTTCACCTTGTGTTATAAAGCCTAAATTAGTATTTTTAATAGCTTCATTTATAAAAATATGCGATTGAAAAGTTAATATAAATACTTTAGGACCTTCGTTTAAATTTGCTAAATTATTTTCACCATAAGTTTTAGAGAATTCACAAGCGACACTCATATCTATTAATGTTTTACCTATACCTGGTTCTCCTTTAATTAGTATAGCTTGTATATCTGTATCTGGTCTAAACAACTCTAAAAACATTTTTTGATACCATTGCAGTATATAAGAATCTTTAAGCTTTTTTTTAATAGATCTTACATCAATTGATTTATTATTAGTTGGTGTTTTTGTCTGCAGATAAGAATAAAATTCTTTTCTTTTAACAATAGAAACTTCGTAGTTTAAAAGATCGCTCATTTTAAAAACATAAAAATATACTAAAGAAATAAATTTGATTTAAATATTTAAATTTAAACATAATTAATATAATTATTAATAATATTAGTAAAAAATGAGCAATAAAAATAATAATTCATATTTTCCTAATAATAATAATATGTTTAGTAATAATAAATTTAATAGTATGTCAGCTAAAATGGCATATGAAAATAATTTTCCTAATAATCAGCAGCAACAAGAAAACTTATTATATAATAATAATAATAATAAATCTAATAATTTGCAGATAATGGAAGGAGTAGGAGGAATATTAAAAAATCCTGATATTAAAAATCATACACAATTACAATCACAATCTAATATTATTATTCCACAGCAAAATTATAATATTTTTAATAATAATAAACAAAAAAGTGTTACTTTTAGTGATGATAATATTAATAACAATGATAGTAGTATTATTGATATTAATTCTGAATCCTTAAATAATAATAATACTAAAACAAATAATAGTTTGCAATATATTAATAATAATATTAAATTTTCTGAATTTAGATACAATTTAGAATATTATATAAAATCATTTGCTATGAATAATGATAATTTACAATTAATATATTTAATATATAATGAATCTGATTTTAAAGATATATTTAAATTATCTAAACATTTCAGTAAATTATATACTAATAAAGATTTAGATTTACTATGTTATAATAATTTCTATAATAACATTGACTATAATAAAAATTATATTTTAACATTACCAATTAATACTGATAATATTTATAATAATGATAGTAATATAAATTATATTGAATGGGTAAAAATTACAACTGATATATTAATTAAAGAAAACAAAAAAAAATTAAATAATTTTACTTCTGCTGATAATATAAAAAATAAAAAACTTATATTTATTTGTTTTGAGAAGAAATCTTATTCTTCTTACTTAGCAGGAATAAAAATGGAAATACAATCTTCTATTAGTAAAAGTTTGACTAATTATTTAAAACCTGGTATTATTATTGATGCTTCAAATAATATAATAAATGATTTATATACAACTTATTTTAATGATATAATTATTATGAAAAAAGATAATACTAAATACAATACTTTAAATAAATATATCGAAGAAATGAATGATATTAATAATAATTCATATTCTTATGTGAATAGAATAATAGATACTATTTTTAGCGATGAAGAAAATCCTATAAATGTTTACTATAAATTAAATTATTCAGAAAATGAATTAGAAACTATAATTAAATATATGAAAGATTCTAAAACAATTCCAAAATATAATAGCACTAAAAATAAATTTTCAGAATTAACTATGGCTAAATTTTGTGTAGTTAATTGTATTATTGTAAATTTTTAAAAAAAAAATAAATTATTTAAACAAAAAAAAATATTTTTTTTGTTATTTATTTATTTGCCCCTAGATACTAGTTTTTTGCATAACAAATACTTTATGCAAACTTATAAATTCTTTATCTGATTTTTCTAATTTTAAAAAAGCATTAGGAGAATATGTATCAAATGTTGTTTCCTCTATAACATCATAATTATATTTATTTTTTAATTTTTTTGCTAATTCTTTAAAATCAACTAAATATTCTTCATTTAATATAGTTATATCAGATGAAAATGGATAAGTAACAAATAATTTCTGCCCTGTGCCTCCTTTAAATTTATTTTTATCTATATTTTTATCACAAACAAATTTATATTTTTCGCTGTTATTATCGTTAAATATAATATATTCATTTTTTTCATTTAATCTTTTTACTAAATCTCTTCCATCAATTGCAAGAAATATTATTATTGAATTATTACTTAAATTTTTTCCTATCATATCAGTATATACATCTAATGTATAATTATCAATAAACGCAAAATGTACAGCAAAGCTGCAGAAAAATACATTATAAGTATTTTTATTAGGTAGTAATTCAATATCTTCAGGATTTATAAATGATCCGTTTAATACTTTAAGTTTTGTTTTTGGCGGATTATAATTATTTTCTTTGAATTTATAAATTCTATCAAATAATTCCATTATAGCCGGTCCATCTATTTCAATCATTGTTATTTGATCTGGATATTTGCGGCACATTTCAAAGTATGTACTCCCTCGCCCTGAGCCGGCATCTAATATACAGTCTTTTTCTTTTATATACTTAGCTATAATTAATTTTCTTATAGATGAATTATAATATCTCATAGCTTCATATGTTTTATTTTTTTCACTTTTGAAAAATATTTTTATTAAGTCTGGATTTATAAGCATTTCTTTTGTTAAATTATACATTTGATTCATAAAAGATAAGAAAGCAGTTTTATAATAATTAGGTATTGTTTTATCATCTCTAATTCTAAGTAATTTCCAGCCTTCTTTATAATCATAGCCGCATTCTATTATTCGACCATGTAAAGCATTATTATATTTTTCATTAAGAATATGTGTATTAGGCATATCGCGCTTTATAACGGGTATTATAAAAGGCACTAAATATACATCAAATAAACTAATATTAATATTATTGTATTTATAAAAATAGTCGTAACATTCATCTAGCGAAAATTGAGTAACTTTATTTTTTTCTAGCAGTGATGCTAAAAGCATTTTTTTATTTGCTTCATCAGCAAAGCAGATAAAATCTACTGTATGATTTTCTTTCCATTTATATATTAGCGGATTTTCTACACCATTATCATTTTTAGAAAATATCATACCATCTATAGGATATGAATATTTATTATATATTACTTTTTTTATCATATCATAGCCGCCAATTTCATTTAAACTATATTTTTCTTTTATTTCTGTATTATTGTAAACTTTTTTAATTTCGTTAATATTATTGTCTATAATATCAGAAGCTATATTATATTTAGTATCATATATAAGTAGATTTTTATTATATAACATTTCACCTTCATATAAGTAATAATCTGCTAAATTTATATTATTATTGTTTAAACTAGTAATAGTGTGAATATTATTTATATTTTTACCATTTTGATATATAGTAAAATTTTTTTCGTTGAAGAAAAATACAAATTCTTTATTTGCGGGATTAACTAATATATATATATGTTCTCCATCTGCTTTAGGACTTATATAATATTTACTCATATTAGGTATTATGTCTCTTATATAATCAGTTATGCTTAAGTTAACTGGTTTATTAGATATTTTTTGTTTCTGTAAAGATGGTTTAGTATTATTCAGAATAGAGTGATAATTACTAGCAATATTAACATATAATAATTCATTTATAATAGGTTTTATTAAATTACTAAATTTAGATTTTAGATATTCTTGCATATTTTCTTTTCCGTTTGTCATAAATTCTACTTCAAGAACTGCATTAAATTTATTATTAGAAACAAGCAGAAATAATTGAAGATTAGAATTATCTATTATTTTTTTAATGTTTTTAATTATATCTATAGCAGTTAAATCTATTATATTTTTATTTATTACATTAAAATATAATGTTAAATAAATAGCGGCATTTTTAAAGGTATTATCTATAAATTCATGCCGTATACACAAATTAGTAAAAGACTTTCTATCATAGAGTTTTACTATTTTATCTGTATCTTTTTCACTGCATATTCTAGTTGTAGTAGTTATATCTAAAAATTTAAACGGATAAGAAATAGATATAACTCTTTTTTCGTATTGAATATTTAGCTTTTTTTCTTCATATATAGTTCTATTTACTAATTTAATTTTATCCGATTTATTGCAATTTTCTTTCATTAAGTAAGTTTTTTTATACTTGTAATTTTTATCATTATTTAAATAATCAAGCATAGTAAAATATTCAATTATCGATGGTAAAATAGTTTGTATTTCGTGCTCAATAACAACATCTAGGTTTTTTTTTTCGCTAGTGAATTTATTAGCATATCTATTAGACATTATTTACTTCTTTTAAATATTAAGATAAAAAATTAAAATTAATATTAAATTGACTTAATTTAAATTTAATTAAAAAGTAATAATAAAAATATTATTACGATTTAACTTGTGAAGAAAATTAAAAATAATGTTAGCTTATTATAATAATAATAGCGAATTAAACAAAGAAATTAGAAAAAACATTAAAAAAAATACAAAAGATTTATTAACTAGTAATTACATTTTTTCACTGCTATCAAAAAATGCCGATTTAAAAACATTAACAGAATTATACTATAATAAAAAACTAATATTTAGTTTAGCGTCTCAAAATAAAAATATTACTTATGAATTTACAGTAAAACATAAATCACCAGAATGGAATTACTACTATATAATAATAAAAGAAAATTTAGCCGCTTTAGAATTAATATTAAATAATCCTGAAATTGAAATAGTAAACTACGAAGTATTTTCTCTTAATATTAATATGACATTAAATTTTATAGAGAAACATGCATATCGTATACAATGGAACTCAGAAATTTTATTTTCTGTACTAAATTTATCTGATATAGATATATTAATAAACAAATATAAAATACCATTAAATAGATATTATCTCTCTAGAAATAAGCATATTACTATAAATTTCATACAAAAATACGGTAAATTAGAAGAATATGATTTTATTGAGATATCTAAAAACGCTTCTTTAGAGCAGCTAAAAATATTATATTATAATAATATGCTAGATTATAATGCTGCTTTACTAAATAAAAACATTACTAAAGATTTTATAAGTGAGTATAATATTAGCGACTGTATTGAGAATAATACTATAATAGAATTTGTAAAAAGAAACTAATTGAAAATTTGAATATAAATATCTGAATATAAAAAATATATAAACAAGATGTATAATAACGAAGAATTTAACGAAAGAATATTAAAAAAAGATATCAATTTAAATTTAGTTAGTTGCTCTAAAATTGAGAGTGAAAAAGATTTACTTATTAAAAATACATTAACTTTGTTATATAATTTTGCTAATGATACAATTACAAAAAATAAATTACTTAATACTACACTTAAAAATGCTATATTAATAGGTATATATAATAATAAAAATTTTTTAATGGGTAACAACTATATGAAACCTAACACAATAAATAATATTAATGTATTAATACCTTGCATTTTTTTGCTTGCCAAAGTTAAAGATTCTACTAGTAATAAACTTAATATTTATAATTATTACTGCATAAATTTTGATGATGTAGTTAATACTAATTTAGCAGATTATAAACTTCCTGATAACTATACTTCTTCCGATAATATAACATTTGAAATATTAGCTATTATATTTAACTGCTCATATAATATTAAAACTGATAAAAAAACAATAAGAAATTTTTCGCTTAGATTTAATTACACTCTAGATGTAAAAAAAATAAAAAATTTAGATGTAAAAATACATAAAAAAATAAACAAAGCAGAAAATGGAATGTTGAATTTTATTACAAAAAAAATAAATATTAAAGATGAAATAGCTATTATGAATCCAAAAGTTATTAAAAGCGGTACAAATCAAAACAAATATAGTGAATTAGAGAAAGTAGTTAATAATATGTTAACTAATGATAAAAATAAAAATCTCTATGTTGAAGAAAAAATAGATGGATGTAGATGTATAGCAGTAAAAGAAAATGATATTATAAAGTTATATAAAAAAGGTGGCGATGAAATTCAATCGCTAAATTTTATTAAAGATGAACTTAAAAAATTTTTAAGTTTTTATACATCTGATTGTATTGTTGATGGCGAAATTTTTGCAGATCATAATAATTATATACCACATGAATTAGTAGCAGGTATAATAAATTCTCATACTTCTGATGAAAAATATCATTTAAAATATTATATATTTGATATAATAGATAGTAATTATAATGATAAACAATACTGCGAAAGATTAGCAACACTTAATAATATGTTTATTAATTTTGCGCAACAAAATGATAATACAATGAAATATATAGTAAAAAATGAGCCTGAAATTGTAAAAAATTTTAATGATGTATTAGAGTATATAAATAATTTATATGAGAAACATAAAAAACGATATGAAGTAGCAATTAGTAAAAATGAATATACATCTTATTCAGATTCACCTGAAGGAATTATAATTAGATCTTCGAGCGGTATATATAGTAATAAAATGTCAGGAAAATATATTAGAAAGTTTAAATTTATAGAAGATGATGAATTTATATGCGTTGGAGTTGAATCTGATATAGATGGAAAAATAATATATAAATTTTCACTGTCTGGAGTATCTACAAATGATATATTTTCAGCTGTTATTAAAGCTTCTCATAGCGAATCTAAAAAATTATTAGAAGATTTTAAAAAAGGTATATACAACCCTATAGCTAAACCATTTAAAGTTAGATTCCGCGTTAGAAATAATAATAATATACCTAAAGAAGCTTTTGTATTGCAGGAATTTGATGAAAGATTATAAATTTAATATTGATCAAAGGTATATATAATATTTTTTATTTTACTTGGAATATATTTAATATTTTTTGGAGATTTTTTTAATGCTAATATAGCGAAAGAAATTGTTATATTTTTCTTTGGTATATATTTTATTTGATTACCATCGTATGTTAATGCTTTTAAACATAAATAAGATGTTCTATATTCTAGAGGAATATATTTTAATTTGTAACCTAAACTAACAGATATTAAATAAGTATCGTATTGAATTTTAATATGTTTAGGTAAACTATATAAAGCTTTATAATTTTTATTGGCTATAAAGTTTATTAAATTAATATCAAGAAAAATTGGATTAATATATTTAATATAAATATATAAATTATTATCTAGTAAATATTTTATAATCATCTTTGTTTTTAAATAATAACATATTTCGCGTATATATTTAGGATTATACATAATTAACAATAAATATAAATTATTATTTTTTATTAAAGCATAGTATTTATTAAGTAAATTAATATTTTTTTTCAAGAGATTAAATAACATATCATCTGTTAACATATCTTCTGGTATTAATTCTATATAATTTTTATTTATTTTAATAGCGGCTGCGCAGAAATTTTTTCCATATTTAATTATATTTTTTTTATTTACTGTTATTTTCTTTTTTTTAATTTTGCTATAATACATATTTTCAATTATTATATTAATAGTATTATTTGAGTTGTCAAAATTTTTTTCCCACATTTTATCTATATTTTCCATTTTAATATAAAGAGGTGCATTATTGTTATTTATATCTTGTTCGTATATATTATTATTATAATTATAGCAGTTGTGTTTAATGTCGCATAAAAAATTATGCTCGTCTAAGTTTGCTAAGATGCATTTGTCGCAAATTCTATGACTACAATCTAATTTTAAAAAATTATAGTTTAAATTTTCTAAATTGTTATTACATTTATCACATAATGTAAGTAAATTCATATTAATTAAGAATAATATTAAACAATAATATATTTAATATTTAAAATAGTTTAAATAAATTACAAAAAAAAATATTTTTTTGCTTTTAGCAGCAAAAAATATAATAATTAAATTATATTTTTTTTATTTTGTTTTATTTTTTAAGCACACTTTAAACAATAATTTCCCTTTGTAAGTATATAAGGACAAGCATTATTTATATAACATTTTTCACATTTTTTACCTGGTTTTAATATTTCTTTTAAATCATTTATTATTTTTTCTATTTTAATTGTTTTATCTTTATCATCTTTAAGATAAAATGATTCATTTTCATTACTATTTGAGCATATTTTAATTAATTTTTCATCATAATAATATGAAATAGTTATTTTATTATTATTAATATCAGACATTTTTTATTTATTATTATTTTAAATTATTAAAAGCAGAAATAAAATTTGCAAACATATTATTAAAAATATAAATATTTTTTGCTATTGTCAGACATTATTAATTTATTTAACTCCAGATTATTATAATATTCACAAACAAATATATGATTACTATTAATAATACCGCTTGAATTTATTTTATTATTTTTTACAACTTTATTAGATATACTGAAGTTTTTTTTGTTAATGAAAGATAATGTATAAACTTCATTTTCATTATAATAAAATTTATTATCGTATATAGTTTTAAGAGATATATTTTTATTATTTAAATCTAATGGAATATAATATTTTATTATATTATTATTTGTTACTTTTGCCATTTTTTTTTTATAAGTCTAAATAATTCAAATTAATTAATTGGTATAATTTATTATAAATTTTAAATTAATTTTAATAATAAAAATAATTAAATATTTAAGTTTATAATATGAGTAATATAAATAATTTTTATCTAAATAGAAAATTAAATGAGCGAGAAGTTTGGATAACCGCTAAAAATAACAATAATGAATTTATAACAAATAAATTAAGCAGTGATATTTTTAATAATAGTACAAATTTAAAATTAATAAATGGTATATGTTTTAGTCCAAATAATACTGTATCTGTTTTAGATGAAATTACTGCTAATAATAATATAGAATATTCATCAAATGACTTAATATCAATGAAAGTACATAGTTTATTTATGATTTTATTAAATAATATTAATGTAGTAGGATTTTGTTATAATGCGCCTTATATATATAATCAAGGACTTAAATATTTACTTCAATTAAATAAAATTCCGTTTACCTGCGATGAAAAAATAAAATTCTCTAAAGATAATAATGATAATATTAATAATTATCATAATATTGATTTTGTTATTAATAATACTCACGCCTTTTATATAAACTATTTAAGAGATAATTCAAATCTTCCTTTGGATAGTAAATTAAATGAAGCTAATGCATTAATAAAATTAAATTCTTATACTAAATTACATAATCTTGAAAGTTTTTCATGTGTTGATATTTATGACTATAATAATAAATGCGTAGTTGTTTTTAGAAATGGATTAAAAAAATATCTTTCTATAGAATTAACGCCAAAATTAAATTATATTAATATTGATAATAATGTTAAAAATATTATACATGTTTGTCGAGATATAGCTTTTCAAGCTATGTCTGAATTAGGATTTGTTTATTCAGCTGATCATTATCAGCAGTATATATTAGACACATTAAAAAAATCTAATAATAATATTCCTATTCAAATATTAAATAAATACCCTGTTTTATTTAACGACAATAATATTAATAAAATAGAATTAGGTAATATTGAAATTCCTATTATAATAAATGAAAGCTTAATATTAATAATTTTAGCTAAAAAACAAATTACAATGAAAAATTTGTTATATCTTAAACATTTATGTTTTACAACAGGTTTACCTGGAATTATAATAAATTTTGTTTCAAATGCCGGCAATGGAATTCAATTAATTGACTGTAATGAAAATACACTTATTATAACGTCGCCTTATTTAGAAAATTGTAAAAATGAGTATACTAATACTCCTTATATTAATCCTAAATCTTTTAAGAGAAATAAAAAATTTAAATCAAAAAGAAAAAATGAATAATTTGAGCAGTAAAAATATATAATAATAATTTAAATTATAATCTTATTTTTTTTTATTATTTTAAATCTATATTTATACTATATAAGATTTACATTGTATGTTTACATTATCAAAAACTTATAAAAATTCATTAGATTCAACTGATATATCAGTTATTGCGTCTAAAGAATATAATAAATTAGATTCATTAGTTGGAGTTAATTATATAAAAGCAAAAGAATTAATTATAGTAGATCCTAATAGCAATAATAATACACCTATTAAAATAAGCGCAGATGGTATATCTGGTATAAGTTTACCAACAGATGATAATACTAAACTGCCTTTAGAGGGCGGCGCAATGAAAGGTGAAATAGATTTTGGCGGCTATGAAGCGCTAAATTCTAAGGACCCAACAAGTAGTACAAGTTTAACTACTAAAAACTATGTTGATAACGCTATTATTGCAGCAGGTAGTAGTAGCTCGTTAAATATAAAATATATTACAAGCGATACTATATTAGAATCATTTACTAATAACTATATATTTGCAGCCGCTAATTTAAATTTACTGCTTCCTGCGGCGCCAAAACATAATGATTATTTAGAAATAATAGATGCTAATTATTCTTTTGTTAATAATATTGTTAATATCAGTGTTAATAATCCTAATCATTATATAAATAATAAAACTAATAATATTAGACTATCTAATACTCATTGTATTCATCGATTTCTATATAATGATAAAGAAGTAAAAAAAAACTGGATATATACTTTATCCTCTGATTCTTATAATAATTATAATATTTTTATAGACGCTAGTAATAATAATCCTGCTATTAATGGTAATATAATTAATTTAGAATTAGGATATAATTATTATATCAATTCAGTAGGTATGCAACCACAATTACAATTACCATTTATATATGGTATTAATGATAATAATATAAATTATATAAATATAACAGATATTAATAGCAGTTTTAAAGAAAGTCCTTGTGTTCTTCTCGCCGCTAAAAATAATTATATATATATACCAGGCGATGATAAAAATTTCTATAGCGAATATACTCTAAATAGAAATAATCAAGTAGTAGAAATTATTATAATTAACGATAATAGCTGGTTAATAGATGATAGCTCAAGTATACCTTTTAATTATTTACCTAAATCTGGAGGCAGTATGAATGGTAATATAGATATGAGTGATAATTCTATAGTTAAAGTTAATCGACTAAACAAAAAATTAAATGTAATAACTTCTACTTTAAAGAACGAAACTATTGTTTTAACTAAAGACAGCTCAGAATTAATTCATGTTCAAGACGTAAATGAAATTTTAAGAATATATTTACCCGATACAAAAACATTAACTATAGGACATACATTTACTATTACAACATCTGATTTAATTAATTCACCTAAATCAGTTATAATTTTTCCATATAATGCAGATATAGTTTCTACTATTACCGCAGTTAATAAAATAAGCAATGAAACAATAGATAATGCTATAGAATATATAAACGATAACGAAGAATCTAAATTACGATATTCAGGCGAAATTAAACTTAATGATCCTAAATATAATTGGTATAATAATAAAGCAAAAGTATCTAATTCTCCTGCAGACTTTAATTATTTTATTGATCAAGATACAAATTTAGTGGCAGGTTATAAATATCATGTCGATACAACCAATGGAAGTATTAATTGTACTCTACCAGAAACTCCAGTTAATGGTGACACTATAACTATTATAGATTTAAAAAATAAATTTAAATTAAATCCAGTGTTGCTAATTTGCGCGCCAGGTATTTCAATCGCAGAAGAAAATAAAAATAATTATATTGCTAACAATTGCGGTAATGTATTTGATCTAATTTATGATAGTGTTACTAAGATGTGGGTTATAACAAATACTATAATGAAAGGTGCTAGTTATTTAGCGGCTGGTGATACTGGTTTAGTTCCTGCTCCAGATATAACATCTTATAATGCTGTTCTAACTGGAGCGTCTAAATGGTCTAATATACCTATAACAAACTATAAAGAAATTAAGTTTGGTGATGTAGTAGATATAAAATACTCTATTCATTACGGAGTAGATACTACTAATGATGTTATTAGTGTTACTTTACCTGCCACTAGTACTGTTCCAGATTCAGCTTCTATACAGTTTACTGATATTAGCGGTAAATTCGATACTAATTCATTTACAGTATTAACTGATGTTAGTAGCGGCGACAATATAATAAATGGAGACAATATAGCGACTATTAAGAGTATTGTATTTAATATAAAAAATACTTCAGTGATTTTTACTAAAGTAAAAAATCTATGGTATCTTTTGCAGCTATCTTCTAATAATTATAATGATTTATTATCAAAATCAGGTGGAAATATGACTGGTGATATTAATATGATGCAAAATATAATTACTAATCTCCATGATCCTACTAATAGTACAGATGCTGCTACTAAAAATTATGTAGATACTTCTATTACAGCGGCTAAACTAAATAATGGTTCTACTAAATTAGCCGCAAACTTAGATATAAACTTATTTAAATTAGTAAATAACGCAGAACCTACTAATGCTTCTGATGCCGCTACTAAAAATTACGTAGATAACAGCTTAGCAGTAGTAAATAGTGCGAAATTAAATGTAGATGGTAGTAATAAAATGTTAGCTAATTTAGATGCAGGCGACTTTAAAGTTATTAATCTGCTTAACCCTAGTAACAGTAAAGATGCCGCCACTAAAGATTATGTAGACACATCTATAAATAATGCTAAATTAAATTTAGGTGGTAATATAACTCTAAATAGTGATCTGGATTGTAATAACTATAAACTTATTAATCTTAAAAATCCGACTGCAGCCTTAGATGCCGCCACTAAAGATTATGTAGACACTTCTGATGCTTTAAAACTTAGCATAAATGGAACTAATAAAATGCTATCAACATTAGATTTTAATACAAATAAAGGAATAAATTTGCTTGATCCAACAGCTGCTACAGATGCAGCTAATAAAAATTACGTAGACACTACTTTAACTGCTTTAAGTGAAAAAAAGTTAAATATAGATGGAACAAATAAAATGACATCTAATTTAGATTTAAATGGATATACTTGTGTTAATTTAGTTGAGCCTATTAATAATAAAGACGCTGTAACAAAAAATTACGTAGATACGGGTTTGTCAACTTTAAGTAATATAAAATTAGATGTGGATGGTTTTAATAAAATGCTAGGAAATTTAAATTTTAATGGATATACTGGTGTTAATTTAATAGATCCGGTTAATTCATCTGATATAGCAACAAAAAAATACACTGATAGTAGTTTAGCCTTACTATCCATAGCAAAATTAAATTTAGATGGAACTAGTAAAATGACAGGTAATTTAGATTTTAATTTAAATAAAGGTATTAATTTATCTGATCCAACCAATACTACAGATGCTGCTAATAAGAAATATGTAGATAATAATTTAACTGCTTTAAATTTAACAAAATTAAATTTAGATGGAACTAGTAAAATGACAGGTAATTTAGATTTTAATTTAAATAAAGGTATTAATCTTGCTAATCCTACTAACTCTACCGATGCTACTAATAAAAGTTATGTAGATAGTAATTTATCTGTTTTTAGCGCTGTTAAGTTAGATTTAAATGGAGCAAACAAAATGTTGGCTAATTTAGATTTTAATTCTAATAAAGGTATTAATTTATCTGATCCTACTGCTTTAACCGATGCCGCTAATAAAAAATACGTAGATACTAAACTTAGTTTAGATGGAACTAATAAAATGTTGGCTAATTTAGATTTTAATTCTAATAAAGGTATTAATTTATCTGATCCTACTGCTTTAACCGATGCCGCTAATAAAAAATACGTAGATACTAAACTTAGTTTAGATGGAACTAATAAAATGTTGGCTAATTTAGATTTTAATTCTAATAAAGGTATTAATTTATCTGATCCTACTGCTTTAACCGATGCCGCTAATAAAAAATACGTAGATACTAAACTTAGTTTAGATGGAACTAATAAAATGTTGGCTAATTTAGATTTTGGCAATAAAAGAGGAATTAATGTAAGTAATCCAATAGATTTAACAGATGTAGTTAATAAACAATATCTTGATATTATTCTAAATAGTATAACTAGTAGTAATGCTAAAAAAGTAAAGTATATTTCAGACAAAACATATCCTGGATATTGTTTTGGCTGCATAACAAGTGATGATAGTATTATGACGCATGGTAATTTTGGTGCTAATTTATATATGAATTCTACTATAGCAGATATAGCTCACCTTCCTTGCTATCATACAACAAATGGTGTAAAAACTGGATTATGGTGTGGTATACGCCAGACATATACTAGTTTGTATTGTTGGACAACTACTGGCGAAATTTGGTGCGGTGGTGCTAATACTTCTGGATCTTTGGCGCTTGGTGATACATTATTTAGATCTGTATTAACTAAATGCAATTCACCTACTTGGCCTTCCACTAACACTGTTGTAGATTTAATAGTATGTGGCGCAAATAGTATCAATCAGACAGTATATCTTTTAAATAATTTAGGTGAAGTATGGGGGGCTGGCGCTAATAATACAGGAGGATTAGCAACAAATGATACAGTAAATAGAAATACATGGACTATAATAACCGGCTTTACAGGTAAAGCAGTAAAAATAGCTGCTGTTAATAATAATACAGCGCAAGCGCTTTATATTATTACTGACGCTGATACTAGAAATTTATGGGTTTGTGGTTCAAATGCTAGCGGAAATTTAGGTGACGGTACAACAATAAATAGATTAGCTTTATTTAATATAAATGAAGATGTAAAGGATATAATAGCTTATGGTGTAGGATTAGGTCTTAGTATGGGAGCATCAATTTTAACAAAAAATGGTCAAATAAAAAGCTGTGGAGAGAATCATATTGGTCAGCTTGGTATAGGAATATTATCTCCTAGTGTAAACGTATTTACACAAGAAGCTTTACTTAAAAATAATTGGATTTCAATGGGAGGCAACTTAGATGCATCAAATGGTTATAGATGGGCTATAGATTCCACTGGCGGCTTCTACAGATGGGGCTATAATTTAAACTACTGCTTAGGAACTGGTGATACTGATACTTCGTCTAAGTCAACTCCTGTTATGCTTACAAATCTTCCATGGGGTTCAGCAAATATAGTAAAAGTAGAATCTGGTTATAGTTATGAAGCCACAATAACTATAGTTTTAACTGATGATGGTAATTTATGGCACTGTGGTCGATCTACTAACTATGAAAAAGGAAGTTATGATACAACACCTAACGCTATTTTTAAATTAATACCTAGACCTGCTAATGGAATTAAATGGATTAATTTTGTTATAGTAGGTGAAACAAATTTAACACATATACATGCTGTAACAGAAAACTATGATCTATACAATTGGGGCTATAAAGCATATGGTTCCTGCGCAGGGCAAGTATCAGGGTCTAGTGTATTTACACCAACATTAGTTATATTATAATAAATTCTAGAAAAAATAAATTTAATTATTTATAATATATATTTAAATGTAGTTAACTTAATATAACTGCATTTCATTTATATTGTTTATATAATATACAATGCTTCTATATAAACAATATTTAATATATATCTACAGATTATTAGCAGCAGTAAATTATCGTCGTGTAATTTACTGTTGACTAATAATCTTACTTAAATTCAGCGACACTCATATTATTTTTGTAGCTTATTTAACCGTATTTTTAAAAATTGCACATTGTATAACCTTTTTTATTAATTAATTATTAGATTTTGCACAGTATTAATTAACTTATTTACTCATTAAATTTTGCACAGTATTAAACACATATTAATTATATATTTAATTATATATTTGTTTTTAGCGGCAAATAATTAATTATATATTTAAATATTAGCAAATAAAGTATTTAATTATATATTTGTTAGCCGCTAAATAATTAATTATATATTTGTATTAGGCAAAAGTATTTAATTATATATACTTGTTATAACTGCTAAATATTTAATTATATATATCTGTTATAGCAGCTAAATATTTAATTATATATTTGTTATAACTGCTAAATAATTAATTATATATTTGTATTAGCAGATAAAGTATTTAATTATATATTTGTTATAACTGCTAAATATATAATTATATATATTTGTTAGCCGCTAAATAATTAATTATATATTTAATTATATATTTCTTATAGTGAAGAAAAATAATTAATTATATATTTATATTAGCAGATAAAGTATTTATTATATATTTGTTAGCCGCTAAATAATTAATTATATATTTGTTATAACTGCTAAATATTTAATTATATATATTTGTTATAACTGCTAAATATTTAATTATATATATTTGTATTAGCAGATAAAGTATTTAATTATATATTTGTTAGCCGCTAAATAATTAATTATATATTTGTATTAGGCAAAAGTATTTAATTATATATACTTGTTATAACTGCTAAATATTTAATTATATATATCTGTTATAGCAGCTAAATATTTAATTATATATTTGTTATAACTGCTAAATATTTAATTATATATTTATATTAGTAGATAAAGTATTTAATTATATATACTTGTTATAACTGCTAAATATTTAATTATATATATCTGTTATAGCCGCTAAATATTTAATTATATATTTGTTATAACTGCTAAATATTTAATTATATATTTGTTATAGCCAGTAAATAATTAATTATATATATTTGTTTTTGACGGTAAAAAATTAATTATATATTTGTTATAGCTGCTAAATATTTAATTATATATACTTGTTATAACTGCTAAATATTTAATTATATATTTGTATTAGGCAGATAAGTATTTAATTATATATTTGTTAGCCGCTAAATATTTAATTATATATTTGTATTAGGCAGATAAAGTATTTAATTATATATATATATTTGTTAGCTGCTAAATAATTAATTATATATTTATTATAGCTGCTAAATAATTAATTATATATTTAATTATATATATTTAACTATAATTAATTTTTGTTTTTAAATAAAAGCATTTTTCATATACAGATTTATCTAATATCATAAATATTGAATCTGTATCGCCGCCCGCAAAACAAACACCAAATTTAGCAAATATATATTTAGCGCAGGAAAGCAGTAAATATCCAGCTGTTGTTGTAATAGCATTATTTACAAATATACTTATTTCACCTTGTTTGCACATAAATTCGCAGCCGTTGATACCAAATATACTATTGCTTTGTATTTTTTTTGCGTTTTGTAGTGCGTCTAATACTAAATAAGAAACACCTGTATCGCCGGCTTTTTTTAACTCAGCCATTTTAAGTTTAATTTTAGCTCTATCTTCTTTGTTTTTCTTTTGAATTAAGCCACATAAGCTTTTGTTTGTTCGAATAAAAGTAGTATGATAAAATTTATTTTCATTATTATCATTACTATTGCCGCTAAACATATTTTTTTTTGATGCAGATCTTATTTGCAGAGTATCGTATTTACTAAATAAAACATCATTATTGTTTAATTTACCTGATATCATAGTATCAGCGCTAATATCTAGTTGCTGCTGAATAGACGGATAAAAACTTATTACATCTACACATAATACAGGTATTTGTATTATACCATTCTTTGGATGCATTGCTGGTAAAGTTTTACCGCCTCTTTTTTTAACATCATTATGTATAGATCTTTTTATACTTTCTTCTAAATCATTTAATGTTCTAGATGTTATATTATATACTTCCATATAGTAATTAAACAACGATATAGCTTGACTATTTTCGCCCCGTAAAGCGAAATTACATATTTGTGAGTGATTTTGGGAGCTGCGAATTCTATGAGTATCAAATATATTTACTTTACAACATAGTTTATATAAACTAGTTGTATCTTTTACGTTATAATTAATTATTATATTATTTTCTGCAATTACACCATTATAAAAAGATTTTATATCATTATCACCTTTATGATATTCATTTGTTAAACTTTTAATTAGATTGAGAAATACATCATTATTTATATTTTCACTTATTATTGTTTCTTTATCTATATATTTTTTTCTTTCGAGCAGAAAATATTTTATAATATCTTTTATATTTTTGTATTTTTCCTCGGGAAAATTTAAATCAGCATGATATGATAAATTTGACGCTGGATATATTTTATCATCTGTTAAGTCGCTATAATGCATATTTTCGCGTTTAATAATAGCTGTCATAGCTAATACTCCGACGAAAATTAAATTCATATATGTAAACTTCATTTTATCTTTTAGTGGAATATTATAATATTCTAGATAATCATCTAATTTCCGCCCTGGTAAATCTAAAGTCTTTGTTAGTTTATACAAATAAACAAAAACATCTATCATAGTGGCAGTATACTCTGGCTTCAAAAGATAACATTCTTGATTATCTTTAGCGTCCATTTTAATAACAGTAGTTATATCTTTATCCATGTTATAGCCGCCGCGAGCAAGATAAAAAGGAGATATATAGTCGCTAACCCAAATACTAAAAGCTTTATTTATATATTTATCTAACTTATATTCTAGTATAGCTCTTTTTAAAATCCATTTTTGATCAAAAGAAAATCCATTAAAATCAACTATCCATTCAGGTTTAATATTATTTATTATATAAAAAAATGCTTTAAGCATTTCTATTTCAGACATAAAAGCAAATATATTAGTATCATCTGATTCTATAAATATTGGCGCTAATATTAAAGTTACTTTAGTTTCATCTTTGCCACGTTCATCGCTAATAGTCATTGATATCATTGATATTAAATCATTTTTATTTTCCGGCGCTGGAAAATCGTTATTTTTATTACCTGCATAGCATTCTATATCGTAGACTATACTAATACCTACATTGTTTAGCTCTAAAGCAGTATAATCATTTATATCTACATTAGTTATGTTTTCAAGTGAAAAAACACTATATTCATGCTCAATAGTAGTTTTTTTATCTTCTTGTTTTATATAATTTTCAATACATATCCATTGAGCAGTATTTATATTATTTTTTGATATAAACATAATTAAATCATCTTTATAACTGTAACTCATCATATTACTTGCTATTTTATCTTTTAGATTAGGAATTTTATCAAATACATCTATATATAGCCGCCTATCTTTCATAGATGCAAAATATATTCTTAGCCATTTATTATTTTGTCCATAGAATCCATTATTTATATAAGTTCCATTTTCTATTTTTTTTATTATATAATTATTATAATTATGTGATATAAATATTTCATTTATTTTAATTAGAAATGGAGTTTCGTCATTATCCTTTCCTATTATAATATCAATAAAATACATATATTTATCAAATATATGTAATACAGCTTTTTCATTATTGCGTAATGTACCAACTATAGTTATTGGATGTATATTATTTTTGTTTTTAAAAGTAAATGGCGCTATAGTAAAAGAACCAGGCAGAAAATATAATTTATTATTATCTGTTTCACTTATATTATATTTTTTTCTTGTTATACTTTGTAATCTATTTATATCATTTAGTCTGTTATTATTACTATAATCAGAAAATTTCGGCACTTTTAATAGCATGTATATTATGTTAATCAAACAAAGATTTAATTTTATATATTAATTTCAAAAAAAAAAATATTGCTAAATTTATATTTATAATTATAATATATTAATATTTTCGCCCAAAGGATAATTTACGTTCAGCGTCTAGATACTCTAGCGCGCCATATACTAAGAATGATACTAAAGCAAGACTTAGATTATAGCTATTAATACCGTATATAACCATTGAAACAAGAACAAAAAATATAATAACACCTAATATTCCTAATAACATAATATGTAGTTTTTTTTAATATATATTTTATATCAGTAAAAATAATAAATTATCTTATGATGTTGGATAAAGAGATGTTTTTTCTAAATTATTAGTATTATTACTTGCTAAGTTTTGAAAATATCCTCTACTTCCTCCAGATGCTGGATACATAAAAACACCTGTAATTAAGAATATAAAAGTAATAGCCATTAAAGTAAATCCTACTGGTTTATCCATTTTATGCATAACTTCAACTAAAGCGATTATACCTAGTGCGATAACACACATAAGATTTAAGCCTTTTTTTGACATAACAAAAGATAATACTCCATTTAAAGCGTTCGCGGCAACAAAATTCATATTATAAATAAGATTTCAATAAATTAATATCTTTATTAACAAAAAAAACTATTTGAGTTTATGGAGAGAATAACTAATAATAATTCTCTTTTGTTTTTTTTACATAGTAGTAGAATAACTATATAAAATGTTTACTAACTTATTTAGTTTATAATACATAATATTACTATCTTGCTGCGAAATATATTTTTTAATAAAACATTTAATAAAATCAAATAAAAAATCTCTACCAAATTGATTATAAATATCAGAAATATTACAAAGAATTTTTTCTACACTCATGTTTTTAATTTCGTCCATTTTTATATTTGGAATTTTATAATCACCTTTACCTTCGCAGAGTAGATTATTTCTAACTTGTATTATAAGTTCTAACACACAAATAGATATTTTTAGTATTTTATCATATGTATCAAAATTATTACAATTATTATTATATATAGTTAGTATACTGTGCTGAATATTACTAATATTTTTAACTGTTTGTAGCGCTAGATGATTTATTAATGCTCTTTCTTTAATATCATTATTTATCGAAATATTAAATCCAAATTTATTTGCTACAAAGCCTAATCTTTTATAAGTATTTTCATCGGCTAGTATTTCATGTATAAAAAATGTTATACATTCAATAAGGTGTGAAGTTTTATCGTCTGCTCCTAGTATAATCATTTTTGTTTTAGGATGTAAAAAATCTACAGTATTATTATCGTTATAAGAATTAACAAAAATTTTTTCTTCATTATTATTTAAATTATAATTAAGCCGCGATAATGCTGGTTTTTGGCAGGAAGTAAAATATGGAGTATGTTTAATAAAACTATCAGCATCTTGATAAAACATATGCGAATTATTAATATCGTAATTTATATCATTCATTATATCAATCTCTTTATATTATAATAAAAAAAAATATTAATTATAATTTTCCGCAAAAAGGAAAATTTAACTATTGTTTTTTATATATTGATATATTGAATTCATTCCATTAATTATAGTATTAGGTGGAATTTGGAGCATCCAATTACTAGAAGTTATTTTAGGTACAGTTAAACAAATCATATTATTATTATATATAAAATCTAATACAAGTTTAACAAAACTTAAATCTTCTGTTTTTATTTCTCTATTTAGTGGAATATATAATATTGCTTTATTTAAAGCTAAATATGTTTTAATATTAGTATTAATATATTTTATATTTTTCTCTAAGGAAATACTAGCATCTAATATATTATTAAAAGTATATTTACCTATATCATATTCTATTTCTATTATAGTATCTTTAGTATTTGCTAAATATTTTACTATTATATTTTTTAAACTAGGATTTTCAATTATAGAATTTACCCATTCACTGTCAACATTATTGGATATTGTTAAAAATATCATCTTTTAATATAAAAAAAAACAGATAAATATTATTATATATTTACTAATATGAATTTAGTATTTTAAATATTAAATAATTAAAAATTTAATTTGTATATATATTTAATTACTAACAATAATGTCGATTATCATTGCTATTAATAATTCTAATAATAAATTACCTATAATAAATCTTGGAGAAGATACAAGAGAACAAAATACAGATAATATTTTTGGATATATGATAGAATCTATTAATGATAATAAAAATAATAATTATAATTATAATAATAAATCGCTGTTTGTTATTACATATAAGAATAATTATGATAGCGATAGTAAAGAATATGATATTAGAAATATAGGATAAATTTATTTATTACATTCAAATATTTATATATACATTTAAATTGAATTATTATGAATAATATAATATATTCATAAATAAAAAAAAATAAATAAATATATTTATTTTTTTTTTGAATTTAATTTAATTATATTAAATTAATTATATATATTTATAAATTTAAATATGGATAATAATAATAATAGAAATAAAACTACTGTAATAATATTATCAAAAGATAGTGATAACAATAATTTATCTAATGCGCATTATTCTATTTTTAATAAAGACTTTGATAATAAATATCTTAAAGAAGTTATACATACAATGTATGGTAATACTAAAAATATAAAACATAGTTTATCGGAAGTATATACAGATAATAAAAAAATGTTAAAAGAATACTATGATATTTAATGGTTTTAAAAAATAATTTTAATTTATTTAATTAAAAAAAAATGTTTGACCCAAATAATGAACAAGATATAGAAATATTAAAAAATATATTAAATGAATATAAATACTATGATAATGCTACTAAAAAGTCTATGGTGCGTGAAGAATGTATTAATAATATAATCGAAATATATAAAGATAATTCTGGTAGCTCTAGTATAATTAATTTTACTTTTAAAGATTTAAATAATCAACAAAGACATAATAATTTACTAGCAGAAATAAATAAAATACCAGATTTTCTATTAAATTAAATTTAATTAAAATATTTTTTTTTTGCTAGAGGCGAATTATTAGAAATTAATATTTATATATTATAAAGACAAACAATATTAGCTACTAAATTAAAAACTAATATGGATTTGTTATCAACTTGGAATTTACAACATTCTTGGCAGCGAGAATGTTTAAACTTACGCTACAGATTAAAAATAAATAACAATATAGAATATATAGAAAAAATATTTAAAATTAACAACAATGATAATGTTTTATATATAAATGATACATTTAAAATTACAGATGAATCAATAGGATTTTTAATTCTTTATAGCGCGAATTTTAACTATGATTATATTAATAAAAAAATCACTACTAATACCTGCTTAAAAACTAAGAAAAAAACAGATAATATATTTGCTGTTTATTATTATGGAATTAAAGTATTATATATAATAATAGCGCGCAATATACCATTAAAGATAGATAAAATGCCTAATTTTAATTTAGTGCAAAATATAATATTTGATATAACTATAAATGATTACAAATATAATAGAAAAATAATAGATATGTTTATATCTATATATATAGAAGATGTTTTTAAAACAAAGAAATTAGAAAATGTTATTAATTTGTCAGAAAATATATGCGCTATAATGAATGATATAAATAATAATAAAGTAATAAAATATAATAATAGTATAGAGAAAATATCATTAAAAGGCGCTATTAAAACTAAGAAAATAATGTGTGAGATTAATTCTCTGCTTGAAAAAACTAAAAATATACCTATAGATATTAATATAACAATAGAAAATATATATAACTGTAAATTGCCTATACCACTTAAAACGAAAATTATAGCATGCTCAAGTGAAAAAAGTATTAGTAATTTTATACTTGAGCTTAGTAAATTATATAAAAAACAAACTAAAATTATAGTAATAAAATCTAATAAAAAAACATTAGAAAATAGTAAATATATTTTTGTAGATACAGTTGAAACTACAATTATTAAATTTTCCACTATATATAATGAAGAAACTATAAATATTGATATTTTATTTTATACAATATTTGATGATAATAATTTATATTTCTTTAAAAATTTAGATATTAATAAAAGCGCTACAAATCCATTTTTTCATTTGCTGTTTTTTAATATTGAGTTTATAAAATCTTATTTAAGTGATGATAAAGATTATAAATATTGGTTATTACCTTTATATGAAGTGCAAACTTTAACAGATAAATGGTACGATAATGAAAAAAAAGATAATAGTAAATAAATTATAAATCTTTTTGTTTTATTTTTTTTTTATATATTTTTAGAAAAAAATTAAAATATATTTTTTTATATTATTTATAAAAATTTATCTGCTTATTTTTTAAATACTATATTTAATTAAATATATAAAATATATATTTTATTTTCATTATAATTTTTTAGATTATAATTTATTATTTTTTTTAGATTAAATTATCAATATAGTTGATTTTTAAATTTTATATTTAAATTAAAATATAATTTAAACAAATAAATAAAACAGTAATTGTTTTTGTTATTAGCATTTTGAGATAAATTGTTTAAATAATTGATATATAATATTTGTTAAATTTTCTATAATAATATTTTAGCAGAATTTTTAGATTGTCATTTTTATAATCTTTTATTAATTCTGCAAAAGTTATTATTTAAAAAAATATTAAATTTCTATATTAATTTTATTTTATTAAATTTAGATAAATTTAAATTTAATAAAAAAAAAATAATAGTAGTTAAATTTATTTTTTTTTTTATTTATAGTTTTGTAAAAATTTCTCCTAAATTTTCTTTTACAAGATTAATATTAATATTACAAAAAGAATTATGGTATGGATTATAAACATATATAAGAGGAGATATAAGTAAATTAATTAAATAACCAAATTCATTCATATCATAAGAATTTAAATCATTATTATATAATTTAGATTTGTCATTAATGTAACCTATTTTTATATATTTAGTTTTTTCATTTAAATTTATTACATAATTACTTTTATATGAATCATCTAATATATCATAAGGAAACTTTTTTTGTATTGGTGTTAAATTTGTGATAATAATATCTGTTTTTAATTTTAATTTAATCAATATATCGTTTAAAAGACATAAAAATATATTTTTTTCATTAGTGGTAAATTTATATAAATCATCTATAGATTCAATATATAATGTTTTATCAAGATTTGTTAATTTATTTATCTCAATAAATCTATCTAATGCAAAGTCAGTAATAGAATTATCTCTTATATCCATATAAATTTTAAAATTATTTATTAAACTTGTCATAATAATTTTAGCAAAATTTACACAATTATTTTTTTCATTTTTTTTTATTATTTTCATAATAAAGTAATAATTCGCTAAAAGTTATTAAATTTAAATTATTAATTGGAACTAATGCAGTTTGAATTTCTATTCTATTATAATTAGATCCTGAATATAAATCAATAGAAATTCCTTCAATTTTTTCAGTTTCATTAGAATTATTTTCAGATGTATTCATTTTATATATTAATTTCAATTAATAATAATATTTTAATAATTAATAAATAAATTTTAAATTTATCCTATTGAAAAAAAAAATATTAAATTAAAAAATATTTTTTAATATATTTTTTTATTATATTTTTATTAAATTTTAATTTAATTTATTTAAAATAAATAAATATGATTTTCATTATTATTTATATATCTATCATTTCAATAACAAGTTTACATTTTTCAAGATGTATAAAACGAAGGTAAAAATAATATACTACGTTTCTTATTAAATGTTTATTACAATTATAATCACTATAATTATGTATATTAGCAGAATCATTTAATAAAATTTTAATAAAAGAATCGATATCTATATTTTTTTTTTCAATAAAGCCAGTTTCTAAAGAATTATTAAAATCTTTTATATCTGAATTTTTTTTATTATTAAATTCATTTTTACAAATTGGAATTACAGCGTCAATATCTATGTATTCTTTACCATAACTTGATTTCCAATATAAATGAAGAGAAATTCCTATAATTTGTTTATCATTATCATTATTAAATTTTTTTTCTGATGTATTCATTTTATATTATATAATATATAAATAAATTTCAAATTAGTAGATTAAATAAAAAAAAATAGTAGTAAAATAATTATAATATTTTTAATATTTTAAAAAAGATTATTATAAGTCTATAATTAACCTTACTATTGTTTTTCGTTTACAAATTTTAATTTTATTTATTTAATATTAATAATTAAAATAAATAAATTATGTTCAGCTATACATCATCTTTATTTGGTGGATATGCATCTAAATCAAGTAAAAAAGAAACTAAATCTGCATCTAATAATAATAATGATAATATATCAATATTAAGTTTAAATAAGAAAGAAAATGCATTTATATCTGATAATATTAACAATAATAAAGATAATAATAATAATACATCTGAATTAAATAAAGATAATAATACATCTACATACAAATATACTAATCCTTTAAGTAAACCTTTTGCGGATATTGTTATTACAATATCAACAGATAAAGATGGTAAAGAAATAATTGAACAAAAAAATTTTAAAGCTAATACAAAAAAATTAACTTTAATGCAACAAGAAGAAATTATATGTAAAAAAGAATATTCAAAACTTCATCAAGATGGATATAACTCAATGTGTTTAGAAACTATGTATTCTTTATTATTTAATAGAGGTGAAGAAAAAACTCATTTAAAAAATTTAAATCTTCAAAAAGTTAAAGATGATATAGATCAATTAAGATTAACAATAGAAAAAACTATTAGAAATGGTAAAAATTGTTGTATTACTTTTGATCCAAAAAGTAATATTGATATTGAAGAAATTTGTTAAAATAATTCTAAAATTTATATAAAAATATAAAAATATTAATTAATTATCAAATTAAATATATATTTTTTAATAAAATAATTAAATTATTTATATATTTATTGCTTAATAATATTTAATAGTTTTATTTTAAGGATTTTAACAAAATTAAATAATAAATATATTTTTTGCTTAAAAAAATAAAATTTAAAATAATTTTTTAAAAAAAAATAAATATTATATATAATATTTATTTTATTTTTTTATTTAAATTTTATAATTAGTAAATTTTTTTTTATATAGTTTTTTTATTACTTATTTAAATTTAGCAAGAATATAAGAGTATATTAATTTTATTACTTTTTATAATTTTAGAAAAATTTCACGTAAGGATTCTTTAATTTTTTTTCTATTTTGTAATGTAATATCATTATGTATAGTATTTTCTATTAAATGTAACAAATTATTTATTTGATTTTCTTCATTATAATCTTTTAAATCTTTAAAATATAATCTATTTTCATTATTATCGCTATTATCATTATGATTATAACCAATTTCTATTAAATTATATGTTTTAATGTTTTCATCGTATAATCTTCTATTATCGATAGAATTTATAATATTTCTAGTAAATTCAGAGGAATTAGACATACTCGATAATACGTTGGGGAAAAATTTAAACATTTTGATTATAATATTAGTGTTTAGCTTTAATTTAACTAAAATATCATTTAGAAAATATATAAAAAAATCTTCTTTATCAATACTAACATATGTTTTTACAAATATTTCCAATTCTTTAAAATCTTTAATATATAATATTTTTTCATTATCAGGTTTTAAATCTTTTATATTATCGTATTCTTTATTATCAATATAAAAACTAGCTAGCATTTCTGCATATAACTTAAAATTATTTATTATATTTTCCATAATAATTTTAGCAGGATTTTTAGAATTATCTTTTTCATACTCTTGTAATAATTTGTTAAAATCTGATACTTTTAAACAATTATTATGTAAAGTTTCTTTAATAGTAGAATCATTATTAATTGGAGCTAATGAAAACGGAATTAGTATTGGTGAATCATAATTACCATAATTATGCAAAAATAATGTTAAATTAGTTTGAGTATCCATTTTATTACATTTATATATTAAAATAACAAAATTCAAATATGAAAAAATATTGAGATAATTTTTTTTTTTATTTTTTTTTTTTGCTACAAAAAAATAATAAATTTAAATATATTTTGTATTTGAAATTATATATTTATATATAACTTTATAAAAATATCATATAAAATATTTTTTATTTCTTCAGGTAATATAGTTTTATTATAATGTAATTCTTTATAAGTAGAAAATATAATAGGATATTCAATTAATTTAATCAAATTATTAAATTCTTTTTCTATATTATAATCAGCTAAACTATTACAATATGGTTTAGATTCATTATTAATATAACCAATTTTAATACATTTATTTCTACTATTATTTTTATTTATATATGCTGTTTTAATTAAATTAAAAAAACTACTATTATTTAAATTTAATATATCTGTAATAATAATTTCAGTTGTTAATTTTAATTTAATTAAAATATCATTCAAAAAACATAGAAATAATTCATTTTTGTTAATATTACTATAAACATTAATTAATTTTTCTATAGATTCGATATACAATGTTTTATCAATATCTTTTATATTATTTATTAAACAATATTTACTCATATCAATAAAACGTAAAGAATAATCTGTTAATTTCATATAAATCTCAAAATTATTGATTATATATTCTATAATAATTTTAAAAGGATTTTTTGAATTATCATTTTTATAATCTTCTAATAATTTATCAAATTCTAGTAAATTATTTTCTGTAAAATAGAGTTTAAATTTACTTATATTTGAAGGAGCTAAAATTAAATCAATATATATAGTTTCAGTATTATTTCCTGTAGTAATTGGATTAATAGATAATCCTTCAACAATTTTTACAGATTCGAGTAAACTCATTATAATTAGCGATATTTAACTTTAGTCGACAATATTTTAAATAATATATAATAAAATTCAAATTTGGGTAGCAGAAAAAATAAATTAATTTTATGTTATTTTTTTTTATATTTATATTTTTTGTATTTATTATAAATTATTAGTAGTTTCTGTATTAATTAAATTGATATTATTTATTTCATTATGTTAATTTTAATTTAACAAAAAAAAAATAAATATTATATTTAACTCTGTTATTTTTTTGCTATATATTTGTTTATTTGTTTTTATAATTAAGATCCAAATCTTCTATACTGCGACCTATTACTAGTAACTACAATATTAAATGAATGATTTAGAATATCTACTCTAGCAGATTTATTAGGCTGCGATAAAATTAAATCTGCTGTTTCTTTATTTAGTACACCTAATATATTTAAATCTCTGTATTTGCTAAAATTAAGACCTCCTGTACTCTTTTTAATGTATTGTGGATCTAATGATAATGGTAGTAAGTAAAATGATTTATCTGATGGTGAAATACCATGAGCAGAATAATAGAATGAAGCTCTTGCTACTGCTGATGGATAATCAGTTAAATAAATATCAAATGATTGAATTTTTAATCCAATTTTATTAATTATAGGCATTTGGTCAATTACAGTGCTCCATGATGATACTAACTGCTTTCTACTTGGCGCTTGATAACTATATCTATTTAATACATAATCTTTATCAAAACCTTCTTTGTCGAATAATTCATAAACGTCATCTACAGAATCTTGAGTATATGATACATTATTAAAATAAGCATTTGTTACTCCTTTTGATTCAAATACACTGCTAATATGTGATACTTGCGACTGCGGGATATCCATTGTAATTTGATTAGGTACTTTGTAGCAGTTTACAAACCCATTTAAATGCCATGTTTTATGCATATACGGATTACTTATATCACTATTCCAATTAGCTTTAGGCATAATATAGACACCATTACTTACCCATTTATTATCAGTATTATTAATATTAAACTCAGTATTTGTTAACATTAAAGGCTGTGAATGATAATCTGGTAGATTATAAATAGCAACTGATGTTTGATTTTCAATAATACTTCTAATATAATTAGGTAAATAAATTTGCCCGCTAATAAGATAAATATTAGAAATATCGCCGCCAACAATTGTACTATCTGTAATAAGAGCAGGAATTATAATTTCATTTTCGCTGATTGGAGTTTGAATTATATTACGTACATGTTTAATATTATCTGCTATTGTGCCTACTACTGATCCAGTATCAGCTATGAATCCTGGATTAGATCTAATTTGTTGCATAATAACAGTCGATTTATATTTAATATATGCATCACCAGGAACAACTCTAATTAACTCTGCTTTTCTGCAAAGTGTAGCATTGTATGTTCTAATGAAAGATGCAAATGACATATTTGATAAAGTATTATTTGGATCTACTGTACTATGTATTAAAATAGGCATACTAAATCTAACATCACTGTGAATTTTCTTTGGTGTTTGAAAACCATCAAAGTATTTTTTACTTTCTCTAAATGTATAATTATTTACATTTTTATTTAGGACTCCATACTGCGTCAATAAAGCAGTTGTTCCTATAGATAAATCTTTATTAGCTTCTGAAGCGGCATCGGTTATAGTTGAAGAAAAATTTTCTATAACATTAGCGGCGCCATAAATTGATGGAAGTCCAGCCATAGCGGCGGAATATTCTGTAACTGAAGATTTTTCTTCTTCCTGGCCGACAAGTTCATTATACATAGAAATTTTTTCTTTCTTTAACATTTGTCTGTATAATGTTTGAAATGATTGATCATAGTCAATATATACATTTGATCCAACAGATACTTCATATTTTTTCCCTATAGCCTCGCCGGGATAATCTACTAAAACAGCATAATTACTAATATTATCACCTTTTTTAATTATCTGCCCACTAGGTCTAACTGGAGAAATTTCTACAGTTATAACAATGTTAGCTATATCATTTGTCATAATATCATTACCAACTGCTGGTAATTTATTTTCATAAATAGTAGTGGTTAAAAAGATAGAATATTTACTAGATCTAAAATCAGTAAGTATAGAACTAATATTATTATATTTAACAGATGTTGTTGTAATATCAGATAATTCTACAGTTAATTGTGTATGTCTAGTTAAATCACCTGCATGACTATGTTTAAAACTAACTTGACCATTATAATTAGGATTACCTCCTTGCTGCGCAACAGTAATAACACCTGGAGCAGCTAATATACTAGGTTTATGCGTTCTAGCAACGGGAAAATTATAAAGATTAAGAAAAACACCATATTCTGCTGAAGGATCTGATACTGCTCCTGCTTTATTTTTAGAATTAGCGCGGCTAATAACCATAGATGCTGCATATTCGGCGCCATCTACATTAAATAGAACATCATCTTGTAAAGAAGATTTACCGTTATATAGTGCTAAATATGCCATACGTTATTTATATATAATATTTTAATATTACCTTATATAAAGGATATATTTTATATATAAAAAAAAATACTAAAAACGAATATTTATTAGATACAAACAATATTCTTTTATTTTTTACAGCTTATTAAAAAGAAAAGTAATAATTTAATCTGCAATGAATAATATAATACTAACCGAGCAAGAAAAATTAAAAAACTGCTTAGATGCATTTGATCAAAATGGCCCATTCTCTCATTTTAAAGTTATATCAGGTGGAGAAAAAAATCAAGAAGAATTATCTAAAATCAATGATACAATTACTGATTATACAAATTATGTATATATGAGTAGTAAATCTGGTATTAATGATAATCCCACTAATTTAGATATAACAGTTAATCAAAATACTAATATTTATGATTATCTTGATGATGATAACGATATTATTATAGATGATGATTATGAAGAAGAAGAAAATATTAATGAAGAAGATATTGATAATAAAGATATAGAAATAAATATAGAACAGATTGTAAATTATGATAATGAGATTGGAGATACTTATTACGAAGAAGATAATTACTACGATGATAACAATGAAGAAAACATTTATATTGATTTTGAATAATTATAATAATATTATTATCTTTATATTATTAAGTAAATAAAAAATAATTTAAAATATTTTTTATTTTAAATTATATTAAAACGCAGAAAAAAATAAAAATTGTTTATTTTTTTTTAATAAATATTATTTTAGTTAACACCACGAATAATAAAATAAAATTAAAAAATAAATATTTATTATTTATTTAAATATGGGAAAATTAAATAATGATATAACTAAAGCATGTTATACAGGAAATGTATCTATTTTAGAAAAATATTATAAAAATAATAACGAAATAAAAACAAAAATAACAGAAATTATACTATTAACAAATAATAAAATTAATACTATAATCGACCAACTTAACAAAGATACAAATTTTATATTTAAAGAAATATTCGATAATAGAAATAATTATTGTTGTAATAATAACTGCACTAAAACTTGGATGCTTTCATGCGAAGATTTAAAAAAATTTAACAAATTAACAAAAGACAAAAAAGAAGAAGAATTATTTTATGATTCTTATAAAAAATTGATTACTTGTTCTCAGTATTATAAAGCGTTAATACAAATAAATGAATTATTAGAAAAATATTAAAATAATTACTCTATTTTAATAACTTTAAATTAAACATTGTATAAAAAAAAGACGATTAATTTTTTTCTATAAATATAAATAATTAACTTATATACTGCCAAACATAAAAAATATTTAATTAAATTTCAATAAATAAAATTTTTTGTATCTTATTATATATTTATAATTAATATATTAATAATAGTAATTTCTGTTTTTAAAATATTTTATTTACTGCTAAATTAGCAATAATATAAAAAAATCTTAATAAATTATTAGTTTTTACTAATATTTTTTCTAATTGATAACATTACAAGAAATAAAACTTATTTTTTTTTATACTGATAATAGTAAATGTTTTCTAATTTGAATTCCTTTAATATATTAATTAAATTAAAACAGCAATAATAATTCTTTTTAAGATTATTCTAATAAAAAATGAAAATAAAACATTTTAAATTTAACTTTAAATCAAGAAAACAAAAATTAGACCCAAGATTATTTTTATTAGAAAAAACTCTTAAAATAATAAATGGTATAAATAAGGTTATTAATAGTAAGGAGAAAAATGTGCTAAAAAAAGCAATAAATCAACTTGATGAAAGAATAATAAAAGATAAAGCAACATTTAGTGATTATGATTTTTGTAAAATTTTATGTAAATTAAGTAAAATAAAACAACCAAATAATATATGGTTATATAAGTGTATAAACAAAAGAAAAAAAAATAAATAAAATAAAAAAAAAATAAAATAAAAAAAAATAAATAATAATAATAATAATATATATATTATTATTATTTATTTTTTTCTACTTAGAAATATAAATAGCAATTTATTGATTTAAAAAATAATTTATTTTTTTATTTTTTAATTAAAACATATATTGTCAGATGAACTTTTAAGAAATTTTTTAATATATTTTAAATTTCAAATATTTTAATATATTTCATTATTTGTTTATTTAATATATCTTTGTATAAATAAGACAATAAAATGTTTATATTTATAATTCTTTTTAATAAAATTATTTTTTATTTCTGCTAGCTATCTTTTATAAGAGTTAACATTTAATATTTTTTTCTGCTAGAAAAAAAATGATAATAAAAACTTTTAACGATATACCATATTCTATTTATTTAGATACACCACTTTCTGGAGTTGTTTCATCTGATAATTATATATATGAAATTTTATTAAAAGAGCAGAATAATATTTGTATATATAAAGTATATAATTTTTTCGGCAAAGGAATTCCGGCTAGTTTCTATACTATATTTATGTCAAATACACATATAGATAGTTTTAGCGACTTAATATATAAGCAAAAAGAAAAAGATTATTATTTTAAAGAGCGGCTAAAAACTACTATAGCAAATAATGCCGCAAATAGAAATGATGCTTTTGTTAAACCAAAAGATATAATTTGGAGCACAATTTTAGAAAATATAAATAAAGAAAAATTAGCAAAAGATTATTCGCCGCTGTTAATAAATACTATTAATAATAAGTTTATTTTTGGCAGCGATAGTGATAACTATAGCTGCGTAATATCACATAAATATTTTATTAATAGAGTTAATTCTTTTATAATGTCTAACTTATGTATAAAAATTTATTTCTGCATTGTAAATTTATATAGACTTTCTAATCAAAGTCCTGTTTTTCCTATATTAGCTTCTATAAGCCATGATGAAGATTGCGAATATTTATCATGTTTAATGAATGGAATAGGAGAATACATAGAAAATTTTAAATACTTAAATATAAACATAAAAGAAAATATTTCTTTTATATTTGAATTATATATAGCTTTATCTATATTAATAAGAGATGGATTTGATATAGATTTAACAGATATAGAAGAAGATCCATATGTTTTAACAGTAGTTAATGATAATAGAAATAGATTATATATAGTGGATGATAAAAAATATTATATAACAAATCAATGGAGGCCTTGCTTGAATATAATATACAGAATAAAAAACTTAGAAGATACTGATTTAAAATATATCAAAAAACAGCCGAAAAATATATTAAAGGCGTTAGGTATTAAGTCAAATTTAGACTTTAGCGAAATTCTACTAAGTGGAAATAATAATAAATATCAGCCGCTAAATAATTATCATATTTTTTATGTTATGTCTGATATTACGCCGCTAAAATATTATAAAACAATAGCAACAAAAAATGATAATGAGATAGATAAAATAATCGCCAGAATAAATAAAAATAATATAGAAAATACAGCATTATATAAACTCATGTTAAACGATATAGAAAATATTAATTCTGCTACTAGCGGCGATGATGATAGCAGCGACGATGAAAATTATAATCTGCGGCGGCAGCAATCACAATCAGCAGCAGAAATTGATAAAAATAATATTACTAATTTGAATATGTTAGAGTATGAAAATAAAATTATATCTTTACCTTTATTAAAGATATTTCTTTTATATACTTGGAATAAACAATTTAGCGAGATAATAAATGAATTTACACAAAGACAAAAATACTATGAAAAAAGATTATAAACTAGAAGAAGTAAAAAATAAAGATAATAATAATAATAATTTAAATGACAAAGAAGAAACAACTACATATAATAAATATTTTCATCACTGTGGTTTTTTTACAAAAAAAATAGGCTCAATAACAAATATAAAAAACGAATATGTTTGTAGTGGCTGTGATATAACATATACCGATTTTAATCCTTTTGATTATACTATAATATATTCAACAGCAGATGAAAATGATGATGAAGAGTTTAATAAGATAACTGAATTACTGGTAAGAACAATAGCCGAATCTAATACAACACCTATAGTAGACGATTATGAATGTGCAAATCCTGAATGCAAAAAAAAATTATTCGCAGTTGTTATATTAAATGAATCTAAAACTTTATTTGTTTGCAAATATTGCAGCACTATTCAAACCTTAATGAGTTATCATTATTAAAAGAAATATTATTATTATTATCAATATATCCTTGTATTTCCAACAATGGCGTTATAATTGGCGTTATACTAACATTACCTAGCATCGACAATCTACTGGTTACACCCTTAACAGCAAAAGTTGAACCTATGTGATATATATTATCTTGTGATTTGCAAGATTTACAAAAATATTTTTTTTCTCTAATATTATATATAGATAAGGTATTACATTTTACACACCATGCTTCTTCTATTTTATCTGATTCAAAATCTTTTGTTAGTTTAGTCATTCCATAAGAAGAAAAAGCTTGTCTATCCATTTCACTCATTTTATGACTACCACCATGGCGCCCAGAAAATGGCTGCTGTGTATTGGGATCTACTCTAGCATCACCAACAGAATATAAAGCTACTTCACTTTTTTTCTGAATAACAAGATGATCTAAAGGTAACATAATCATATAACCTATAGCTAATCCTGTTTTATTACTGTACATCATAGTGGCGCCTTCTTTATTACCCATATATTGAGTAATTTTTTTCGATATTTCGTCAAGTCTATATAAATCAGAAGAAGAATTAAATCCTGTACTATCATAAGCTATTCCATCTATAATAGATAGCAGTGATAAAAACTGTATAAGAGATGCGTTGTATAAATCACGCGCTACTATAGCATAAGGATCTATTAAAAGTTGCGGCGATGTTCCATATTCGTTAGACAACATATTATAATTTTCCTCTAGGGACGAAATAGTTGATTTGCAGCCATTTATAATAGCTGTTTTATCTCCTAGTTTAATAGGCATATCTTTAACAACATTTATTATAATATTTGAGTTAGTATCATTCTTATTATCAATAATACTTTTAGCTACATGAGTAACTATACCTGTATTTGGGCCTTCATAGGCAACAGCTTCATCAGTATATAATATACCTGTTTTTTCGCCAGCGTTTGATCTAACAATATTTACTAATACATCGCCTTTAGTAATACATGTTCCTTCAGGTATAATACCATCTGGTCCTAATTTACTATAGTTAAAGTCTGGTTTCATATTAGAAGTATCATTTGGATTAGGGATTTTTATACTACGTCCAGATGTTAAAGTATAAGTACCATTATTATAAAATCGGCACGACATATAACCAAATTTAGAGGCAAATCTTGACGCCGCAAGACCATCTTCTTGAGCGTTAATATGCGGCGCCACTAAAGCATAGCTAATTACACCATTTGGATAGGCGACTCTATTAGAAATTTTATTTAATAATGTTTCATACATAGTAGTTAATACCATATCTTTTTTTTTGCCTGATATATCTGGTCTAGCTTTATCAGCGGCGCCAAGTTGATGGCAGCCACCAAATGTAAAACGCTGCCCTGGACCATAACTCAAAAACGGAATATTGGAAGTTGTTAAAGATATTAAATTACTTTCAAGCTCTAAGTGCGAATACTGATTTTTAATATTATTAATATTATCTTTAAATACTGTTTGCGAAACACAAGCGTAAATATCTATATTTTCATCTGTAAAAACCGCCTCTAATACTTGATCGTCGATTAGAGATTGAAATGGTTTATTGTCATATTTTTTTTCATCATAATTTATCCACTGTTTAAATTCTTTATCTTTACCTGCTATATAGTCGGCGTAATTATTATAAACTATAAACATATATGAATAGCCGCGACCAGATATAGTATTTACATTAACACTCATATTATCATTATTTATAAAAATACTAGTTTCGCGCGATATTAAGTTTTTTCTTCTGTTATCTATTAAACTTTTTTGCAAAGCTATAGGATTTTTTGTTACACCTAACAAAGCGTTATTATAATAAACACTATAGTATGCTTCAAAATTTCTATAATTTTCTACTAATTTTTCAAGCAGTGTTATATGTTCATGCTTACTTAAAGTTTCATAAATTATTGCTTCATCTTTTTTCAGCATAGGAATAGTAATAGATGCAGTTAAAGCTATACCTTGTCTTTTACCTGGATCTGATTCTGCGGTGCTTATCATACATGCAAATCCAAATCCTGAAGGTGGGGGTTTTCTTAAGTTATCAGTATTAGTACTTTCTATATAAGATGGAAATGCTATAAATGAACTTTTTTTCTCTAGAATATTATAGCCGCCTTTACTTGAATCTATTAGTTGCGAAATTCTGTTTTCTCTTTTATTACTGTTTTTATCATTTATTCTAATAGCTGATTGCCTAACAAAAGAAGAAAATGTTTTAAATTCTTTAGAATTAATATGAGCATTTTTTTTTAGCACAGAAGCATAATCGAATTTTTTTATATTTTCTATATTTGTTTCGTTCATTAAAGCGCCTTCAAGTATATTTCTCGAAAGTGAAACATAATTTTTATTAAAGGCTTTTATAAACATTAATTTGTATAAATCATGAGGCAGCGTAAATGAACAATTACCTATATCTACTCTATCAGTTTCAGCTATTTTTTTTGCAATCGCTTCGTCTTTAACATTTCTTAGCATAATATATTTAATTAACATTTCTCTAATTAATTTACCATAAACTATTCTTTTTTTCTCTAAATCTGCTTCTGTGGTGCCATGCTGTGAAAGAAATCTATTATTTACATTTTCTAATACGTGGCTCAATTCTAGTTTATCAATATGAATACTTTTATGAGTTTGAGCTTCTATTTTTTGATTATCTTTAAGATATTGATGTAAATTTTTCCAGAATGATACTATATCTAATTTACCATGCAGCATTTTTCTTTCTATTGTATCGGCTGTCATTATTTGATTGAGAATTTGTATTATAGCTTTATCTGTTTTTGTTTCATAGCCGCTAACTATATATTTTGTCATATCTACATCTGTTATTACTCCCATTAATTTATACATAACATAAAAAGGCAATTTTTCTACTGATTCAAAGTAAGGAATTTTCCAACTAATATCAAGCGATGGTATATCGCCTTTATTAGTACTCGCTTTTAATACTATATATGTTGTTTTAACATTATCAGTATTAGATGAAGTAATTATATCACCTCTAAGATTATATTTATATTTTATACTAGGATCTGCATTTTTTATTACTTCTATTAGAGTATAAAATCGACCAGGCATCATTTCTTTTTTTACTAACATAGAATACATATTTCCTTCTACTATTTGTATTCCACCTGACATACATTCAAATGGTATTTTTAAATCATCCCACAATTCACAGGGAATTTTACGTGCATTGCATAATACACCATTACACATTATAGGTATAATACCTATATCTAAATTATCTATTACTTCTTTCTTAATTATATTTCTATCTTCTATAGCGCCACTATATATTCTTATAATAGCTGATACTGTTAATTTTGCACCATAAGTAGTTTTTCTCTGAATAGCATGAGATGGTAACATATCTATTTCAACTCCGTTTGAAATAAATTTAGGTGGTGTTAGTTTAACATTATCATATGTTAACCTAATAGTAATATTATTTTTTTCTCCATTAACTACTGTATAACAATCTTGAGCTTCTATTCTTACATCAAAACCTACTTTAATTATATTTTCAAGTCCTATATTAAAAAAATAGTCACCAGATTTATCTAAATAGCTCGCTAATCCACCAAAATGAGTTATTATTTTTTCTGTTAATTTGTTTTTATCAAACATTATTAATGTTATTATATTATATTTATAATATTTAATTTAAATTAAAATTTATTTAATTTAATATATCTAAGCGTATTAATTTTAAACACTCATGTTAAATAAAAACAAATGAAATTTAATATATATAATGAGTATTATTACTATTTAAATAAAAAAACATCTAATAATTCTGAGAAATGTTTATTAGAAGATTATCCTGAAGCGCAAAATAATAATAATATTTTAATAACAAGAAATGAAAACAAGAAAATGTATAAAATCTTCTCATCTGTAAAATCAATAAATGAAAACACAACAGAATTAGTAGATGATATACTTAGCGGCGATATAATACATGAAGTATTACTAGCAAACAGATATACAAAAATATTTTTCGATCTAGAAACTACAGTAGATACATGGGACGAAATACTAAATTTACGCAAAAATTTAATAGAAACAATAATAACTAAATTTAAAGCATGTGTAGAAGATTTAAGCAGATTAAATATAGAAAGTAATAATGAAGTTATAATATATATGTCTCCTAATATTAATTTAACTGTTTTAGATAATTCGCGCCAAATTTCTTATATTAGCCGCAAAAGTATTTCACGGAGCTCATATGAGTTTCTGCTAAATAGTAATACTACCGCTAATAATAACGAAAACGAAATTAAATATAAACTTAGTCTACATATAATATTAAATAGTACTTATATGGAAAATATATATTCTGTTGGTAAATTTGCAAAATGGTTTGTATCAAAATATATAATAGATTTAAACAATGATTATGCAAAATGCTTTGATTTAGGCGTCTATAGACAAAATGGTAGTTTGCGGCTTCCATTTACTAGTAAATTAGATTGTATGAATAAAAAGTGTTTTATGAAACCTATAAATATAATAACAAATGATTACGATAATAATGCTAATAAAAAAGCAACTTTAAAAGATTCTCTTTTGCAGTATATAGATTATGAAAATTTGCGCCCATTTACACATCCATTGTTTTTGCAGAAAAATTTATCTACTGACGACGAAGATAAAATAAATGTAATAAATAATATACTTTCTACCTGCAACTATGCTAGCATTATATTTGAGCAAATGGCTATTATAAATAACTCAATAAAAGAATCTTACATTATTAGAGAAGTTAAATCTAATATAATATATTTACAGCGCCAAATACCATCTTTTTGTAAACTATGCGATAGAAATCATGACAAAGAAGGCGCCTATATATATATAAATATACATAATAAAAAAATACGTTGTATTTTTAAATGTTACCGTAATACTAACAAATCATATATATATGATATTGACAATAATGAAATAAATAAAACAGTATTAGATCTATGTGCTATTAATAATGTAAATCTAAATACAAAAAAGCAGAATAAAAAAAACAATGCCGAATTATTAGAAGCTATAGTGAAAAATCAAGATAACTTAAAATATAAAGATAATCTATTAAAAAATTTAGCTAATATGTTTATTAATACTGATATTTATAATAGCGAATACATGAAAGATTATCCTATTAATGCGGCTTATAAAACATATTATATTAGAGCCGCTATGGGAGTCGGCAAAACAATCGCTTTAGCAAATTACATAAAAAGTAGATTATATAGTAACCCTGACTTAGTAGTAGTTATAATATCTTTTCGTAGAACTTTTTCTGCTAAAATTCTTAACGATTTAGATGAATTAAATTTTAAACTATATTCAAATATAGATGGCTCTATATATAATAGTCGTATTATACTGCAAGCTGAAAGTTTTTTGAGGCTATATTATGAGCCGCATGAAATAGATATACTTGTTATGGATGAAGTTAAATCTATTTACTCGCAAATAACAAATAATACTAATAATTCTAATTTTATAAATAGTTTCGCTAAAATACATAAATCTATACAGCGCGCCGATACAGTAATAATAGCCGATGCTTTCTTAGACTCAACTATAGTTCAATCTATTTCATCTGTGCGCGACGAAGTAAAAAGTATATTAATTTGGAATACATATGATAAAGAAATAAATAGAAAATACAGTATAACAACTAACTTAAATACAATTTTATCTAATATAAATAATTCTATAGATACATATGAAAAAATCGCTATTATATCTTTTAGCAAAAAAAATTCTGAGTCTTTGCGGAAAATTTTAATAGAAATAAAGAAAGTTCCCGAGGATCAAATATTGCTATACAATTCTAACACTGACGATAAAATAAAATCTATACATTTTAAAGACATTAACAATTACTGGAGTAAAGCGCGTGTTGTAATATATACTTCTACTGTTAAAGCTGGTATTAGCTGCACTGAAAAATTCGATGTAGTATATGGTTTTTTATCTTGCTACAAAACAAAAATAACAGCAGAGGATTTTGCACAAATGTTAGGACGTATCAGAAATTGTTATGATTTTAGAATACATATTATTAACTCTACTGGTAACTATATATTAGATCCTTTATATATTTGCAACTCACTATATTCATCATACAGAGTTAAATTTTATCTCAATATAGAAAAAAATATAAATAATCAATTAATATTATATAAAAAAGATTTAGCAATGTATATATATATCGCCTCTAAATTAATTTTACTCTATACAAAAAAAAATTTTATAGAAAGAATTTGCTCTATATTTAAACAATATGGCGCCAAATTATATATTATGCAATATCTTAATACTGCTATTAGCGCAGATGAGCAACAATTATTAATTAATGATAATAATAATACTACAAATTATTTAATTAACAAAGATATGTTAAAAGCTTTTAATTTAAAAGTATCAATGGCTGAATCTAAAGATATCGCCAGTGCAGAAATAATCTCGCGCGAAAAATACGAAGAATTAAAGCAAAAAGTATCGAGCGGCAAAGAAATAACATACTTAGAAAAAAATATATTAAAGAAAGAAGAAATAAGAAAAATATATAATATACCTGTTAACTATATAACTGATTCATTTGTTTTTGTTTATTATAATCCAGAAATTATTAAACAATATAATACTTTAAATTTACTACTAGATATTAAAAATTACAGCGATATAAAAATAAATAGCGGTTTAAATAGAATGCTAACAAATTTAATAGACTCAAAAGCTGGCGCGTTAAAGTTTGTTAATTATACATCAAATAATTATATATTATTTTTAATACATAGATTAATACTGCTTTTAGGATTTAAACATTGGTTTGATAGTGATAATTTAACTAATGAATTTATATTAAATTGTATAGCGCAAAATAAAAAAACAATAATAAATATATTGAATTATATATATATGGAATTAAAAAATTTTCGCAATATAGAATATATAATTGCTTCAGATAATAAAAAAATATTAAATATATGTCAATCTATATTGCACGAAATAACATCAATTAAAATTATAAGCGAGAAAAATTTTTCTAGAATAATATGGCCGCTAAATTTATTTAGTTTTAAATTAGATAATAGATTTAATACATATAATAATGTAGTAATGAATATTTTATATAATTGCTTTGGAGCAGAAATAGATTATATACACAGAAATAAAAATGATAATAAACCTATTGTTTCTATAACGTATAATACAATATTTTATATAAATACTATGCTTAATAATAAATACATTATGTAATAGATTATATATTAATTAAAAGCCATTATAATTTTATTCCAAATATTTACACTTTTATTAAATATTTTATCTATTTTTTTATCGTCTACAGTAGTTTTCTCTGCAGACAAACTATACTCATTATTTTCATATAAAGCAGGCTGTGTATAACTACTTGTATCGCCTATTATAATAGATAATAATTCTTCATCTTTAAATATTCTTAAAAGATATAATAATTTATATAAATAAACATCTATATTATCATTATTTGTAAATGATAAGAAAAAAAACACTTCAGAGAGCAGAAATATAGGATGAGCTATTTTAATAGCAATTTCTTTTTTGTATTCATCTAAAATATATATAGTTTTAAAATAAATAGAATCTTTATATTTTTTAGGTGTATATACTAACTCTTTATATCTGCTATTTTGTTTAATGTAGGCAGGAATAGTTAAATTACGCATATAAAAATAGTTACTTTCTTCATTTTCATCATCTATTAAAATAGCATTATGAAATAATTTTCTTGCATATATTTTGTTATCTTTTATATATATATAATTATTCATTGATTTATCGCCAATTTTAATAGACATCAATTGTAGCAGTAATAAAATAGCTATATTGCCGCAATATATTACATTACTGCTAATAGGTACATAATAATATTCTGTATTAATTTCAGGCGCTATTATATTTTTCTCTATATTGTTGCTATTATTTAAAACATCACATGCTAACTTATTTTGCGGCATAATAGGATTTTTATTTAAATCGCGGAGCAATATTCTAGATTGTTTCGAAAGAAATTGAGTTATTATAAATAACTCAAACATATATTTTCTTTTTATTATGTTTTCCGGCGTATAAATTATAATTAATTCATACTTACCTGCTTTTATTTCTATACTCTGCGAAAATTTAGAATTTGTAACAGTTGCATCCAATTTAAAATTATTTAAATTTTTAATTATAAAATTAATAGGATTTTTCTCTACTAGTAATATATATTTATTTTCACTTATTCTAAAATTATAATATTTATTAAGAATTTTGCTAATTTCGCTCATAAATAATTACCGCAATCTTTAACAAATAAAATAATATTTTTTTATTTAATTTAAAGCAGATTATTAAGTATAAATTATTTACTATGAGTTCATCTGGAGTATTATTACTTGCAATTGTAGCAATTTTAATTGTACTATTTGTTTTATTTTATTTCTACAGAGATAAATTTAATTACTATAAAGGAATGGCTTATGATAAATTTAGCGAATTAAAGCATAAGATAACAGGATAAATATTATTTATCTTTTTCTTTTAATTTGTGTTTACACTCCCGAAATTTTACATTGCTATTAATATTATATTTTCAAAGTCTTAAAATATATTTTTTTCTATTTAGTTGTATAATTTAAGCAGAATAAAAAATAAATATTGTTTTGCGCTATTTTTTAATCTGGTTTTACCCAGCAAAATTTTACATTGTTATTATATATTTCTAAAATTTTAAGTATATTTTTTTTCCATTTATTTGCATATTTAAATGGATTTATATCTTTTAGTATAATATTTCTTTTTTCTTCTAAGCGTTTTAAAGTTTCTATATGTTTAGCGCTACTTAATGAGCTTATACTTTCGCCTAATATATAATTATAATTTGCATCATTGCTATTATACCAGTCATGTTCTAATTTCGCGGGATTATTATATTTTTTAGCATTACTTACAGTGTTAGATGATATTTTTTTAAAATTATTGTTTAGCAGAAAATTATTTGTTATTTTAGCGCTTTTTATAATGCTGATTTTTTTTTCTTCAGACAAATCAATAAATCTTTTAATTTCTTTATATTTTTCTATTTGCAGTGTAATAAGTTTTAAGTTTCTATTGTATATTTTTTCATATAAATCTTTTCTTTTATTGAACCATATAATAATTGGAGCAAGATAATTAGTGAAATTTTGTATTGTTGATTTTTCTGCATCTACTATAAAATTTAATTTTGGATTAAATTTATATGTTAACATATTAGTGACTAATTTTAAAACTTTTTCTATTGTTTGTTTCTCGCTTTCTACTGCCTTGTTGTATTTTATAGTCCCAATTATATTTACATCCCATTTTAATGATATGTTAATTACATCGCTGAATAGACCGCTATCTTGCATTGTTTTTACTATATCGTTTGTATATGAATATGGCGCGGTTTCTAGTATTTTTATTTTTCTGTTGTTATCTATTAATTCATAGCAGCCATAAAATATTTCTATTATTTTATCGCTGTTTTCTAAAATATGTTTTCTTAGTGGGGTATAGTCAAAACAAGGTGGTATATAGGCGCTACTAGGAAGTATATTATTTGTTATTAAATCAAGTATTATATTACATACTGTATTAACATCGCGCGGTATTATTTCGACGCTCCAAGAACTAGCAGGTTGTTTGTTGTAATTAAACAGAATAAAAGGTATAGTGGAGTAAAAAGTTTTAGGTACTATATCACCATTTATATAATCTAAAAACGCTAAATCTTCTTTTGGGAATATATAATCTATTATTGAATTAGGTATACAATCTAAATATCTAGCACTTGCTTCTTGTTTGGCGGCATATCTAGTGCCGGCAGCGTTACTTATAATTAATATTAGTGGTATATAAGTATGACCATCATATGATTTAGCCATAGTCATTATCACCTTTTGCAGTGAAGTATCTCCATGTTCATAAGCAGCAACACTTTTAACTATACCTGCTAATGATGTCATGTTTATTTTTATACGGTCCATAGGTATTATAGTATGTAATACACGCCGCTGTGAATCATTTAAACCATCATATAAAGAAGGTAAATGTCTTAAATTATTTTGCTGAAAATAATACAACATATTTATAGATAGATATTTATTAATATTAATACTGTTAGCAGAAAAATAAGAAAATCTACTTGATACATATTGATTATTTATTATTACGCGCCTTTCATCAATGTAATTAGCATCAAAGAATGTTTTTATATTAGTGCTACTATTTTCGTCAAAAATAATTTCTTTAATATAAGTAAAATCTCTAAAGAAAATTTTTTCCCAGGATTTAGGATATTGCCCCATACCTTTGAAATATCTTATAGATAAGTTTTGTTGTTGCGCCTTTGTTATATTACTATCTTGTATCCATTTATCTGCTTCATTAATGCTAGAAAAATGATATTCATTTTTTTTTTTATTATCATATATTATAACTAACGGTGTACACATTTTAAATAATATACTCATTTTTGTAAGATCAGGCCAAGCAGTAGATAGAAATGTTATTATTAAACCTGCTATATGGTCACCATCTGTATCTTGATCGGTCATTATAATAATTTTTTTATACAGCATGTTTTTTAGTAGCGGCTTTTCTCCTAATTTTAGCCCAATTGCTTTCATTAAACATTTTATCATTTCATTCTTGAAAAATATGCTATTAACTACATTATCAGAGTCTTTTTGAGTGGCGAGTAAATTAGGTGGTTTACCATATAATATAAAACGACCAAAGACATTTTGTTTTTTTACTTCTGCAATGCTAGCAGTTACAACAGAGTCAGCTGAATTACCTTCTGATATTATTAAAACTCTTTCTTCGTCTTTAGGAGGTGGATTAATTGGAGGTATATGATATTTACTCATAACGGATTTATTACTTTTATCTGTTATTGTTGATAGCCAGCTAGTAGTAGAATTAATAAAATCATTATATAAATTAATTTTGCTGAATATATCATGTATATTTATTATATTTTCTATTTTGTTTTTTAAATTACTACTCCAGCGCGGATTATTCATATTTACTATAAATAGCATATAGAATTTATCTTTTAATTTGTTAGCAAGTATATTATCATACATTGCTGCGGCTGCAGATTTATTAGATGTAGAAGACATAATTTTTTTTACGTTTATAGCCAAAATTTCTAATATATCTTTTTTGCCGCTAAATAGAGAAGCATCCATTCCATTGATTATAGCGGAAGTTAAAGGTATTTTTTTGCTTATATTGTCTTTATTTATATACATATATATATTAAATCTGTCACCTTCTTTATTTACATGATTATAGTTATATACTGCCAAATTTTCTTTAATAGGATCAGTAGTGGTAAATAAATAAGAAGGATTTAATAGATTTATATCGGCGCCATTAAATGTTATTTTGACTTTGTCACCAGTTAGCCATTTTATATGTAGGCATCTAGCGCGAAAAACATCTATATATTCGCTAAGATTTATTGAATCAAATACATTTTTGCTTGGATAGAATATAACATGAGTATAATCTTCTGAATTTGTTTTTGTTATTTTACTTTTATTTATAATTTCGCCGCGTTGTAAAAATTCCTGTGTATAAAGTTCTTTATTTTTTACTGATTCTATTATAAATGCCTCAGAGCAGTATAAAGTAAGTTTAGCGCCAATACCGCTATAGCCGCTAATACCTTTTTTATTTTTATTGCCGCCAGTTGTATCTGAGTATGTAAAGGCACGCATAAAAGCTTTTTCAATTATATTATGATTAATTCCTTCGCCATTATTAATTAATTCTACATAGTTGTTTTCAGTATTTATATTCATAATAATATATGTAGTTTTTGCTGATCTTATAGTATGATCATAACTATTAGATAATAGCTCATTTATGCAAACATATAAACATGAAGATATTATTTTATATTTAAATTCATAAGTGTCAGCATCAGTGAAAGTAGGTAGTAAAATACTTTTGCTAATAACACTACCTCCATAAAATTCATATTTATTTTTAATATGTTCTTCGGCGGTGCCTAAAATAATATTTCCATTGTCGTCATTCATTTTAGGTTTTTAAATTTTTTAGTAAATTATTCAAAAGAAATTTATTTAATATAAAATTTTATATTGTTAATTTTTTCTGCTAAAATTAAAATAATTATATGTATATTTGATTATTTGAATTTATCAAATTAATAAAATAAATAATAAAAATGAAAATTATAAAAGAAATTGTTGGAAAAAAAGATGGAGAGTCTTATAATTCTTTATGTGTAGATTCTTGCAAAATAACAGAAAATAATAATACTGTTGTTAAAAAAAAATACTGTTTATTATATAGTATTGGATGTAAAGAAGATAATACTAAATATATTTTTAAATCAGATAAAGAAATAAATAATGAAATAAATAATGAAATAATTAAGAATAACACAGAAGAAATAATAAAATTAACATCTACAAATTATACTGACGAAGATTTAAATAATATCAGAAAAGATATTATAAACAGTTTATAAATAGTAACTTTTTTTTATATGTAATAACTTATGATGTAGATAAATTTTGTAAAAATAATATAGCAGAATTAATTGAAGTTTTAAATAATCAGTTATATGATTTAGAATTAAAAATTGAATTATATAAACTAGATATACTTCATAATATTTTAAGCAATGAAAAAATAACTTTAGGAGAAGATAAAATACCAAAAATACCATTGAATAAAAAAAATAATTCTGAAAGTGATCGTATTGATTTAAATTATTTAATTAATATATTAATTGATAAACATTCTATAGTTAATTTATTAACAGAAATTTTTAATACGTTTAATGATTGTGAATGTAATTCTAAAAATGAAAATCAATTATTTATAACTTGTATGAAATGTAAATATTATCAATGTTTAAATTTATTAGATAAATTAGCTTAGTAGTTTAAATATTATTTAGAATTTAATTTAATGTATATATATATAATAAATAAAAAAAAATAATTATTTTTTTTTATTAAATTATCTTTAATAAAAATATATTTAATAATATAATCTTGAATTTATTATTTATAATATAAAAAAATAATAATTAAAATATTATTATATAAAATGGAAATTATAAAAGATATTTTAATTAAATCTAAGAAAAGCAAAGATAAAATAGTTAATTGTTATAATTATTATTGTAAAGCAAATAATATTAGATATGCTTTAAAATATTATATTGATATTGATAGTAAATATAATAATAATGATTTTGCTTTTATGTATGATGAAAATTTAAAAAATGAAAAAAATACAGAAATAATTGAGAATAATACAAATAAAATAATAGAATTAGCATTTACAGATTATAATGATAATGATTTAAATAAAATTAAAAAAGATATTATAAACAAATTTAATAATAGTAATATATTATTATATATAGCATTTATAAATTATGAAAATAAAAATTTTATGAATATAGATGATATATGCGAAAATTGTATAAATCAATTAATACAATTTTTAAACAATGAATTATATGATTTAAATTTAAATATTAAATTATATAAACATTCTTATTATAACAACACTTTAGAATATATAACTTTAGGAAAAACTAAAATAACAGAAGTATTATTACCTGATGATAAAGAAAATATTATACCTCCTTATTCTAATTTTAGATTAAGTTTTTTACTTGATAAATTAATCGATAAACAGTCTATAATTTCTTTACTACAAAATAAATATAATTTAGATATAAATTCTTTTTGCGCTAATTGTAATTTTGAAGATTGGGAGCCAAAATTTTGTTCAAATTGTAAGACTAAAGAAAATATAAATAAATATATAAAATGTATAAATTTATTAGATAAATTAATTCCTTAAATATTTAAATATAATATAATAATTATTTTTTTTTCTGTTAATTTAGATATATTTATATGTATTTGAATTTATTATTAATATTAATAAAAAAATGGAAATTATAAAAACTATTTATAGTAATATCAATAATTATACTGAAAAATTTATTTATCATAATAATAATGCATGTTATATATATAAAAGTTTTTGTATAATAAATAATATTAAATATTATTTATATTATTATATTTGTTTAGATGAAAACAAAAAAAATAATACTAAATTTAGTATTACAAATGAACTTTGTATAGAACGTAAAAATAATAATGATATAATTAAATATAATGTAGAAAAAATAATTGAATTAATATCTAAAGAATATAATAAAGATGATTTAAATAAAATTAAAACAAATATTATAAATAAATTTAATAATAGTGATTTTTTATTATATGTAATATGCGTAGATACTAAAAATAATATTATCGATATGAATAATATTAATAAAGATAATATAATAAATTCAATATATAGAATAAATAATAAATTATTTAATTTAAAATTAAATATTAAATTGTATAAACATAATAAATCATCTTCTCCTAATAAAAATTTAGAATATATAACATTAGAAGAAAATAAAATAACAGAAAAAACAATATCTTTATTAATATCTAATAATGATAAATATAAAAAAAGTATAACTAAATCTTTAGATTTAGAAATACTAATCTTAACAGTAATAAATAAAGAATTTATAAAAAAATTATTACAAGAAAAATTTTCTATTTATTATTCTTTTCTTTGCGCATGTAAAGAATATAATATAACTTTAAAATTTTGCTCAGAACATGAAAAAAAAATAGAATTTGTTAAATATATAAAATCTATTCGTTTATTAAATATTTTATTGGACTGGTATTAATATTAAATCATTAAAGATAAATTTATTATTTTAAATAATTAGCGTGTAAATTTAATATAAATAATTATTAAAAATAAATTAAAAAAAAAATATTTTTATAAAAATATTTTTTTTGTATATTTTAAATATAAAATTTACTATAAAATTTAAATATAATAATTATTTTTTTTCTGTTAATTTAGATATATTTATCTATTTGAATTTAAATTATTATTTATTAATAATAAATAAAAATGAATATTAATATTATGAATAGTTTTTTTAAAAGTAATAATAATAAAAATTATTTATATCTAATAGATATGTTTTGTAAAAAAAAAAAATGGTGGATTATGTTTTTTATCTATTTATATGAAATTAAAAGATAATAATGATAATAAATATAATTGTTTTACATATAATAATAATGCAGAATATGAAAAAATTAAAAATAATACAAAAAAAATAATAAAACTAGCATCTAAAAAATATAATAAAGAAGATTTAGATAAGATTATAATAAATATTATAGAACAGTTCAATAATAGTGATTTTTTCTTATATATAGTATGCGAAGATTATTATATCAATAACGAAATTATTAATATAGATGATATTGATGAAAATGATATACTAAAAATAATGCATTATTCAAATAACAAATTATATAATTTAAATATAACTATTAAATTATACAAACAAAATAAATTTTCTCCTGATAATGATACTTCAAAATATATAACCTTGGGAAAAAATAAAGTAATATTATCATTAGATGATAATACACGTTATGTTGATTGTTTATTATATTCTTTAATTAAGCGATTAATTAATACAAAATCTATATGTACTTTATTAAATGAAATGTATATAGATAAAAAATATATTTGTTATTATTGTTGTTATAATATTGAAATATTTTGCAGTAAATATAGAACTAAAAAAGATATAATTAAATTTATAGAATGTAAAAAAATAATATACAGTTTATTACATTATTAAATAATAGCAAATAAAAAAAAATATAAGTAATTTTTATATAATAAATAATAAAAAAATAATTATTTAATTATTTTTTTGCTGAATTTGTTTAAACAATTAATATAAATAATATATTTATATAAAATAACATTAATATTATCTTAAATTTTTTTTTATATATTACTCGTAAATATAAATTTAATGATATTATTTAGATTTTATTATAAATTTTAAATAATATAATTATATTTATCTATTTGAATTTAGCATTAAATAATTTATAATAAAATAGAAAATGGAAATTATAAATAATCTTCCTATTAATAATAATGAAGGTTTATATATAACAACAATATTTTGTAAAACAAAAGAAAATATTGAATTTCCTTTAGAAATTTATATGAATAAACGTAATAATAACAATAATAATAATGTTACAGAATCAGAACAACAAAAAAAAGATGAACGTGTAGTTGTAAATAATTTACAAACGATAAATTATTTAATGGGAATATATTGTATACTTAAATATGACAGGATTATGTCTGACTATAAAGCAAATACTATAAGTAAATTTATTAATAGTAATTTTTTCTTATATATAAAATGTGTAGATTCTCGTATTAAAGAAGAAAATATAATTAAATCAATACCATATACAAATAATGAATTATATGGGTTAAGTGTACCTATTACATTATATAAACAAAATAAATCATGTTCTTATAAAGATACTTCGAAATATATAATGTTAGGGGGTAAATAAAGTTACATCATCGTTAAAATATGATAATTGTGTTGATGATTCGTTATTAAATGCGGTAATTAGTAAGTTAATTTATTTAACAAATACACTTATTGTAATAGATAGAATGTATATAGATGATAATAATATTAGCCGCGAATGTGAAAAAATTGGAAAATTTTGTTCTAAATGTGAAAATAAAATAAATATAATTGAAATTAAACGACGTAGAGAAATATTACATAAATTAATATTTGTGCTAGATAATATAGCAGAAAATTATAATAATTTATATTTATACTCAAAAAATTTTGAAAACTATATTAATTATAACTGTAAAAATAAAAAAAATAATTAAATTTATAAAATATAAAAACTATAGAATAATTTAGCAAAAATTTATAAAAAAAATATAAACAATTTATATAATAAACAAAAAAAAATAATTATTTAATTATTTTTTTTTTGCTAAATTTCTTTAAATAATTAATATATAAATAATATATTTATATATAAATAACATTAATATTATCTTAATTTTTTTTATATATTATTCGTAAATATAAATTTAATGATATTATTTAGATTTTATTATAAATTTTGAATAATATAATTATATTTATTTATTTGAATTTAGCATTAAATAATCTATAATAAGATAATAAGCAAAGCAATTTATAAAATAGAAAATGGAAATTATAAAAAATTTTTCTAATGATAATAATGAAGGTTTATATATAACAACAATATTTTGTAAAAATGAAGAAAATATTAAATTTTCTTTACAAATTTATATGAATAAACGCGATAATAATAATGATAATAATAGTAAAGAATCAGAATTTCAAGAAAAAAAACGCGTACTTAAAAGTAATTTAAATATATTATATAATCTAACAAAAATGTATCCTATAGCCGATTTTGAAGATATTATTTGTTTTAATAAAATAAATATTATAAGAAAATTTATTAATAGTAATTTTTTCTTATATATGAAATGCGTAAATTCTCGTTATATTAGTGATTTCACTATTATAAATAACATCGAACAAGAAAATATAATAAAATTAATACCATATACAAATAATGAATTATATTGGTTAAATATACCTATTACATTATATAAACAAAATGAACCATGTTCTTATGAAGATACTTCGAAATATATAATATTAGGAAAAAATGAAGTAACATCATCATTAAAATATGATAATTGCTCTGGTTATTCTTTATTAAATGCTATAATTAATAAGTTAATTTGTTTAGAAGATATGCTTAATATAATAAATAAAACGTATATAAATGTTGATAATATTTGTTATGAATGCAAAAAAATTGAAAAATTTTGTTCTGAATGTGAAAATAAAACAAATATAATTGAAATTATAGTACGTAGAAAAATATTACATAAATTAACATTCGTATCACCTAATCTAGCAGAATATTTTATTAATAATTTATACCAATAAATAATATAATAAATAAATTAAATATTTAACTATAAATGTAAAAATAAAAAAAAATAGTTAAACTTATAAAATATAAAAACTATATAATTTAGTAAAAATTTATTAAAAAAATATAAGCAATTTATATAATAAACAAAAAAAAAATAATTAAATAATTATTTTTTTTGCTGAATTTGTTTAAACAATTAATATATAAATAATATTATGTTAAATTTTATTATATTTATTTATTTGAATTTAGCATTAAATAATTTATAAAATAAAAAATGGAAATTATAAGTAGTCTTCCTAATGATGAAGATTTATATATACAATCAATATTATGTAAAACAAAAGATAATGATGTTTGTTATTTAAAAATTTATATGACAAAAAATAATAATAATAATACAGAATTAAAATATAAAGAAAAAGAAATTATGATTATAAATAATAATATAAAACAAATAATAGATTTAGCAAAAAATACAAATTATAATAAAAAAAATTTATATAAAAATATTATAAAACAGTTTAACAATAGTTAATTTTATTTATATATAGCAGATTATAAAAACGATAATGTTGAAGAACATAATATAATAAAATTACTACAAAATACAAATAATATATTATATAAATTAGATTTATCTATTAAATTACATAAACAAAAAGAATTATTTCCTAATAGTGATACTTCAAAATATATAATTTTAGGAAAAGATTTAGTAAAATCATCAATAATGTTTAATAATAGTCTTGATGATTTTTTATTACATTATTTAATTAAATTGTTAATTTGTTTTGATAAAATATCAAATGAATTATATAAAAAATATATAAATAATAAAGATATTTGTCACAACTGTAATAAAATTAAAGAATTTTGTTCTGAATGTCAAAATAAAGAAAATATAATTGAACTTATGAGATGTAATAAAATACTATATATAGCAACATTATTACGTACTTATTTAATAGAACATGATAATGATATTAGAAAAATTTCATGGTTTTAATTTAAATTGAAAATTTATTAATTATAAATATAATAAAGAAATTAATATTTTATTGTAAATGTAAAAATAAAAAATTATATAATTTAGTAGAAATTTATAGAAAAAATATAAATGATTTATTATTATAATAAATAAAAAGAATAATTATTTAATTATTTTTTTTTACTAAATTTAGTTTAAATAATTGATATAAATAATACTAATTAATATTGTGTTAAAAATCTTTTTATATATATAACTTGTAGATATAAATTTACCAATTTATATATTATTTATCTATTTGAATTTATATTAAATAATTATAAATAAAATAATTAAGTAAAATAATTTACAAAATAAAAATGGAAATTATATGTAATCTTCCAGATAATGAAGATTTACATGTAACAAGAATATTATGTGAAGGAATAAGAGGTATTTTCTATATTTTAAACATTTATATAACAAAAAATAATACTGCATTAATAATATATAAAAACAACAAAAAAATAATTCTAGATAATAATATAAAAACAATAATAAATTTAGCAAAAAATACAAATCACAATGAAAAAGATTTCGATAAAATTAGAAAAAATATTATAGAACAATTTAACAATAGTGAATTTTATTTATTTATAGATATACAAGAAGAATGTAAAGATAGTATTAATGAATCTGATATAATAGAATCAATACCATATACAAATAATTTATTATATAAATTAGGTGTATCTATTAAATTACATAAACAAAAAGAATTATTTCCTGATAATGATACTTCAAAATATATAACTTTAGGAAAAGATTTAATAGATTTATCAACAATATGTAATAATAGTATTGGTGGCGAAGAATCTTTATTGAGTGATTTAATTAAACAGTTAATTTGTTCAGGAGATATACTTAATGGATTAAAAGAAAAATATATAAATAATAACAAAGATATTTGTCGTGAATATAAAGAAATTGGAAAATTTTGTTCTGAATGTAATAATAAAGAAAATATAAATGAATATATATTATGTAAACAAACACTACGCGAATTATTATTAATACAGGATGATGATAATGATGATGATATTGATATAGAACATTCTAATGATAGTATTTTACTAGCAGTCCTTAATTTTTTAAATAGTGAAACTTATATTAAATTTAAAACACAATAAAGAAATTAATATTTTATTGTAAATGTAAAAATAAAAAACTATATAATTTAGTAGAAATTTATAAAAAATATAAATGATTTATTATTATAATAAACAAAAAAGAATAATTATTTAATTATTTTTTTTTTACTAAATTTAGTTTAAATAATTAATATAAATAATATTATATTAAAAATCTTTATATATATATAACTTGTAGATATATATTTATCTATTTGAATTTAGATTGAATAATTATAAATAAAATAGTTAGGTAAAACAATTTACAAAATAAAAATGGAAATTATATGTAATCTTCCAAATAATAAAGATTTATATATAACAACAATATTTTGTAAAACAGAAAAAGATTTTCGTTATTTAAATATTTATATAAAAGAAACTAATAATAATGCTGAATTAAAATATGAAGAGAAAAAAATCATAATCGCGCAAAATAATATAGAAAAAATAAGAGATTTAGCAAAAAATTCAAATTATAGTGAAGAAAATTTACATAAAATTAAAAGAAATATTATAGAACAGTTCAATAATAGTAAATTTTTATTATATATAGCAGATTATAATGGCGATATTGATAGTAATATAATAGAATCGATAAAATATACTAATAATTTATTATTTACTTTAGGTGTATCTATTAAATTATTTTATAATAATGATACTTCAAAATATATAACTTTGGGGAAAGATTTAACAATATTACCATCTAAATATATTAATAAAGATAATGATAATGATTGTTTATTATGTAGTTTAATTGAAGTGTTAATTTGTTCAGAAAATATAATTGATTTTTTTAACGAAATAGGTATAAATCATGTTTTATATTGTTTTTGTCATAAATGTTATGAAATTAAAAAATTTTGTACATATTGTATAGAAAATGATGAAACTATAAAAGAAATTATATTATGTAGAAAAATACTATATGAATTAACATTATTATCATCGTATGATTTAAATTTAATAGAAACTTATAGTTATTTTTATTAAGTAGATAAATTATAAATATCTAACTGCAAATGTAAAAACAAAAAAAATAGATATATGAAATGTATGGAAATACTAATGAAAAAGTAGAAAATAATACAGGAAAATTAATAGAATTAGCGTCTAAAAATTATAGTAAAGAAGATTTACATGAAATTGTAAAAAGTATTATAAATCAATTTAATAATAGCGAATTTTTCTTATATATAAGATGTGTAAATGATAAAATTAAAGATGAAGTTATATTAAAATCAATATATGAGGCAAATAATTTATTACACGATTTAAATTTAAATATTAAATTATATAAAGAATTTGAATTATCTTCTGATAAAGAAATTCCAGAATATATAACTTTAGGAAAAATAAATTAACATTACCATCAGATAATAATAAAAATGATTATAATAATATTAAATTATTAGAAGTTTTAATTGAAGTTTTAATTAATTTAAAAGGCATAAAAATTTTATTACATAGAATATATGAAAATAAACAATATCCTTCTAAAGAATTTAATTATTATAATACTAAAAAGTTTTCTTTTGACTGTACAGATAAAAAAAATAAAAATAAATATATGAAATGTATGGAAATACTAATAAAATTATTATTATTAGATGATAATCTTATTAAATATAGATTACAACAAATATGTTATATCCAATATTAAATATTATAAAATTTTATTAACAAAATTAAGCTTTATATAATAAAATAAAAAAAAATAATTAAATTATTACTATTAAATATAGATTACAACAAATATGTTATATAAAATATTAATTAAATAAAAAAAATAATTAAATAATTATTTTTTTTTGTTAAATTTATTTATATCTGCTTATTTTTTAATAATATTATTTTAAATAATTAATAAATAATTAGATAAAATATATTTATATAAAAATCTTTTATAATATAATATATTTGCGGTTAATATATTATTTGAATTTATTATCAATAATTATAAAATAAAAATGTATATTATGAATAGTCTTTTCAAAGATACTAATAATGAAAAATTAGGTATAGCAATAGAAAGTTATAAAGATAATAATAATGAATTTTATCCTTTACATTTTTGTATTGGGTTAAAAGATAATAAACATAGTTTTACATCTGATTATAGTACAGAATATAAAGAAAATTATAAAGAAATTGAAAGTAATACAAAAAAAATAATAGAATTAGCTTCTATAGGTTATAGTGAAGAAGATTTATATGAAATTATAAAAAGTATTATAAAACAGTTTAATAATAGCAAATTTTTTCTATATGTAATATGTTTAAATTCCGATAATAATAAAACTATTAATATAGACGATATTAAAAACAAAGATATATTAAATTTAATATATAGTACAAATAATATATTATATGATTTAAAACTAACTATTAAATTATATAAACAAAATAAATTTTTCTCTGATAATGAAACTTCAAAATATATAACTTTAGGAGAAAATAAACTAGCATTATCTAAAGATAATAACAAATCTAATTGTATTAAATTATTAGGAGCTTTAATTGAAATTTTAATTAATTCCAAAAGTATAATAAATTTATTAAATAATAATAATAAAGAAAAAATGAATATTATAGAATATAAAAAAATATTATACAAATTATCATTAATCAGTACTAAATCTATTGCGTCTATATTAAAATCACAGTATCATTAAATATAATAAATATTATTAAAAAAAAATTAAATTAAATATAATAAATATTATTAAAAAAAAAATAATTAAATAATTATTTTTTTTTGCTATATTTATTTATATCTGCTTATTTTTTAATATTATTTTAAATAAATTAATAAATAATTTAGCAAGAAAAAATAAAAATTATAAAATATATATAATTCGAATTTATTATTGCAAGTAAAACAATATAAATAAAATTAATACAATGAATAATATTAATATTTATAATTATTTAAAATATATGTATAAAAGACGCTTTATTCAAAATAAATAGCAATAATAATATTATATTGGTACTTTTAATTAAAATAATTCTGTCTTTAAATAAAATTTAGAAATAATTAAAAATAATTTATAGAAAATAATAATAAAAATTTAAATAAATTTAAACAAAGTATTATAAATCAATTTAATAAAGGATTTTACTTATATGTAATAGAAAAAATTTTATCTTTTGTTAATAATCATTATATTTAGCAAAGATAATATAAATAATAAATTATATGATTTAAAATCGGCTATTTAATCACTTTCTGCAGATAGATATTTAAATAAAATAACATTATTAGATAATTATTATTATGTTGTTGTCACTTTAGATTAAAAAATTCGCTAAGCGTATTAAATAAAAAAAAATAATTTTTTAAAATAAAAAGAACTATTAATAAATTTATAAATAAATAATTAAATAATTATTAATATTTGCTTATTTTTAATATTTTTATATATTTGTATAAATATAAATTCAATAATAATATTTAAAAATTCGCTATAGAAATTAAAATATAGTAATTATTTTTACTAATTTAGATATATTTTTTTATTTGAAATATATAATTCAAATAATTAATAATATATAAAAATGAAAATAGTTAATAGTTTTCTTGTATCTAAATCTGATTTTGAAAAAAATAATGGATTTTTATTAAATGAAGTTACAATTAAAAATAAAGATAAAAATAACAAAAAACAACAGCAATATATTACTTCAAAAGTTTTTATTGTTGATATGTCTAATGAAAAAAATACATCTGTTTTTATTAATGATGCTAATATAATAGAAGAAAAAAATAAAGAAATAATTGAATATAATACAAATATATTAATAGAATTAGCAACTATATATAAAAAAGAAAATATAAATTTAGATGATATTAAAAAAAAAATTATAGACGATTTTAATAATAAAAATTTAGCTTTATACTATAATATGTGTAACGATGAATTAGATGATAAAATGCTAAATTATCTTTTATATAATTTAAATATAGAATTATTTGAATTAGGTAAAACAATTAAATTATATAAACCATTTGGTAAAATTACACAAATATGTATGGGAAATTATTCAATATTATATAATTCATCTCGATTAATTGATGATAATAAAATAGAAATACCTATTAATAATGTATTAGAAGAAACAAGTAACTATGATCTAGAATGTATAAATTTAGGAGAAAATAAAACAATAAAAAAACTAAAATTAAATGATTTCAATAAGTATACATCTGAATATATAAAATCTATGTTTAATGATATATTAATAAATTTTTATTCTACTGATTTAGACAGATTATTAACTATTTTAATAGATAAACCTTCTATATATAATTCATTAAAAATTATATATAAAATGCCACCATATTGTAATAATTTTCTTGATCAAATTACTGAAGAAAAACGTAAAAAAAAATTTATCAGTTGTGGTAATTTATTAAGAAAAATTTAATAAAATAAAATTTATTTATAAAAATCTTTATTTACAATATATATATATATAATATTTTACTAAAAAATATATAAATTATATTTTTTATTATCTGTTTATAATTTATAATTTGTTTATGTTATTAGAAATATTATATAAATCTTTTATTAAAAAAAAATAACAAGTATTTGTAATTTATTTACATTAGAAAAAATTAATATAAAATAATTAATAAAACTTTGGAAAATTAAAATATAATATAATTATATTAAGAAACAAAAGAAATAAGTTATTTACTAATTAGTGGAAAAATTTTTTAATTTCGCTAAAGTATAAAATTATAAACAAATAATATATCTTTTTCTAAATTATTCCTTATTTCATATTTATAATTTTTATACGTAAATAATGCATCTTTAAATAAAATTGTATTAAATTTATTTTTTCTAAACATTTCAATATATCGTCTGTATTCTAAATTTACTCTGTATTGATAATAATCATAGCAATTTATATTTTTTTTGGCTCCTAATGTAATAAATTTATTACTATTCTTTGTTTCAAAATAAATTTCATCATTTAATAAAAGCAGATTAATATTATTATATTTAGAATTTAATACATATATATTCATTTTAAGTTTATAATTATATAATTCATTATTTAACGAATTGAATAATACTAATTGGGGAATATATTTAAATGAATCTTTATCAATATTAGTTACACTAATAAAATCAGTGTTTATAGTATATTTAACTGCTAGTATTAGTATTTCGAAAGTATTAATGATATTATTAAATTCATTTTTTGTCGCTATTCTATCATAAAAATTATCTATTTTATCATTAGCTAAACGTATAATATCATTAGCACTTCTAATTCTTATATTTTTTAAACTAAAAGAACACGGCGATGAATGTAACGTTTTGTGTTTTTTTCTAAAAAATATAAACATTAAATTATTATTATAATCATAATGATAAATAGTAGAATTAATTTTTAGCATTTTTATTTGTTCTTGTTTTTCATGATAGCAGAAAAAAAATATTTATTAATAAATATAAATATATAATTAAAGTTTTTATTTAATAATAAGGAATATTTAAATTTGGCGCAACATAAGCTTTTTCATCACGTAATTTACAAGCAGATATTAAAATTTTTTTTACATCTACCCAATCGCTAGATATTTCTAATGAAGGCATTATAAATGTTAAAGACCAGTGACCATAAGTATTATTATTATAAGCTTGTAATAAATCTTCATATGTTTGAACCATTAAACTATTTGGCCCCGTTAAATCTATTCTTTTATCTGAATTTTGATCTAAATAAGAAAAATATGTATGAGATGGAATTCTATAATACTGTTTATCATTATTAAAAATAATTGGTTGATCTTTTTCATTATATACTATAGATGAAGTTCCATCTTCATTTTTATTATATTTAGGATTTGCTTTAATTTTAAATTTAATAAATTTTGATTCAGAATTATAATTTATACTTGAATAACCTCCAATTCTTAATTTTTTATCATTAACATCAGTTATATTATTATTATTTATTAAATGATTATTAAATTCATGAAGTAAATTTAAGCCGATATTATTAAGAAAAAGTCGTGTTTCAGTGTTAATATTTTCTTTGTTAGCAAGAAAAATTAATTTAGATGATTTACTACTAGTAGATATTTGCGCACTTTCTATTTCATTAAAAGGTTTTTGAAGAATAAAATATCCAAGAATTTGCACTGTAAATTTTAATATTTCTGGTGTTAATATATAATTATTTATAATTTCACACTGAAAATAATCGCTATTATTATAAACATTTGTAGGAATAGGTTTTAATAAATTCCAAGTAATATTAAATTTTTTTACAATAATTTTCTGTAGCTGGTTTTTTTTATTTGGTTTTTCATTTTTTTTATCATCGCTAATAAAAGATATAATTCTATAGTTATTCATATTTATAACACCACTATTTCGCGCTATCATATATTGATTATAAATAAATCTAGTATAATTATCGATATTAAATATATCTGATATTGAATTTTCTATATTATTTTGTTTTGGTGTTAATATTATTTCTATATCCATAGGATTTAAATTATTATTATCATTATTATTATTTAAACATCTATAAAAATTAAGAAACTGTATATTATCATTGTTAGTCATTATTTAATATTTAAGTTATGTTAAAAAAATAAAATTTCTTTCAAAATAATAACAATATATAAATATATATAAATTTTCTATATAATAATTTTAGGTTTAGGTATATTATTTTGCACAAAATGGCTATAAACTTGAGATATGTATATTAAACAGCATATATCATAATTATTTTCTAGTGTTTTACTTTTTGACTCTTTAAACAATTTAGAAATTTCTTTTCTTTTTTCTGCATCATTTAGAGTACATAAATAAATATAATGCGGCAAATATTTGCCACAATTTTGACATCTAATATGTATACAACCGTTATTTTCTTCTTTGTTAATATTAACTTGAGCCATTTAATTTATTTATAATTAATTAAAATTTATCACTGCTCGCCTAATTAAGAAAATATTAAGTTTTTTCAATTGAATCTTTTTCTTCTTGTTCTTTATCTTTATTATTTGCAGAGTTATTAATAGTAGTTAAAACAAGATCGCTATTATAAAAATTACTAAAAAATTCACTATTAATACTTTCTTTTTTTGCCATTTTATTTAGCAAAATTTTTTTATTGATATTTTCTAGAGCATATATTTCAAGCACAAAATGTTTTAAATTAGATAATTCTGGAGTATTTTTACCGCTAAGAAGATAAAATCTCATTATATCTGTTACTAACATACTACAAGCTGCTACTTCATTATCTTTAAAGATATTATTATATCTTTTCTCGCAGAAAGACATATAAGCATCAATTAATTTTTCCACAGAGGAAAAATTCGGCGTAATATTTACTATTCTGCTATTTTTTAGCAGAGTTTTTAATACTTGTTCGTATACAGTTTTGCCTGAAACAGATTTATCAAATAATCCATCCCATTTTTCTATTTCTGTATTGCTTAATAGACCTACACAAGGAGCAATTAAAGATAGTATAGTAACATAAGGTGAATAAGACAATATCTCACCTAAAAGAAGATTATAATTTAAAGAAGTATTTGATTCTTTTTCGCCCCAGCCAAAGCAATATTTAATTAAAGATGCTGCTAAATTATATATAATATTAATTTCTTTTTTATCATTACTTTCATATATTATCCATGAAGTTAATAACTTTCGCAGCGAATATCCATCAAAATGAACGCCGCAGTTAAAACCATTGCCATTTCTTACACTAGATATTAACATTTTAGTAGATACTTTTTGTGTATCCTTTTCCGAAGATCCAATATTAGGTTTATATGTTGTACTGTCTGTTTTAATATTACCATTATATAAATATATTTTAATAGGTATTATTATTAAATCATCTTCATTTTTCGCGCTAGGAAGAGTATTATCGAATATTGTTACTGGTTTGCTCCAAGATATAATAGTATTAGATTCTAATTGCAAGTCTGGATAATTAGATTTTTTTTTATTTTCAGTTTCATTGTTAAATACATATAACATTTCTGGATGAAATTCTTCAAATAAACTTACTGGTGGCGCGAAAACATCTAATATATAATCTCCTTTTCGCCGCCGTAGTTTACTTAGCAGATTAATATTATTTAATTTATCTAAAATATATGTTAACTTTTTTTGTTTTAAGTAATTTATCAAAGTGTCTATTGCTTGGTCAGACAGATTAGACATTTGCTTTATATAGAAAAAATAAATATAATTTGCGTGTTAATAAGATTAATTACTTTACAATTTTTATAGATTCTAATATATTACAGTTTCCAGCATTAATCATTAAATATAATGTGGTTGATTTTATTTTATTATATGAACATTCTCCGCTTAATATAAGGTCATTAATATATTTTTTTAATTTATTGCGCATATATTCGACAACATTATAATGATTAATATTATTATTTAAAAATATTTCATTATTTTCAATTACTATATAATCTGATTTAGAGCTTAAATTAACTATTTTTTCTATAAACTGCGAGAATTTTTCATAAGCTAAATTATGTAGATAAGATTTTATTTCTATAGGATAATTTATTATTCCTATATCATTTAAAATTTTATAATTATTATTATTTAGCATTTGTTTATATTTTATATTTTTCTTTAGCATTTCTTCATAAAAATTAGTATTATTATTATCATTAGTGTTATATGAAATAAATTCAATTTTTGTTTTTTCAGAGTAATTATTATCTACTATACTATATTTAAAATTAATAGAAGTGAATATTGTAGTTTGCGCTATTGATGAATTTATTCTATTTATATAATATAATTCATTTATTAAGTTATTATCTGCTTTAGCGTGGAATTTAAAATGTATTTTATTTTCTTTTCCTTGAAATATTAATTTAAAATTACAGTAAGTATAATTCATTCGAACTTTATCATTTATAATAATTATTAAAAATTTTTCATTAATTGCTTTTACTGGAAAAGATGAATTATAATCAGCAATATTTAAATCTTTTACATGGCGAGTATAAAATTCTTCTTCTAAACTAATTGTATTATAATTTTTAACGATTAATGGTTTATTTTTTGCAATTTTTTTTATAGAAATTTTTATTTTGTTTAATTCATTAGTTATTTTTTTAGCAATTTCGCATTTTATTTTAATATTATCCTTATTATATTGATCAGATGTAATAGAATAATCTGTATTTGATTTACAAGCCATATTTAAATTTAATTTAATAAATATGTAATAGAAAATCAAATTAGAATAAATATATAAATTTTATTTTTAATTACTATTAAAAAAGAATGTATAGCATTGATACTAGCCCTTTAACTTTTATAAAAAAACCAATTGAAATTAAAGAGAATATATATTTAGGTAATGCTATTGTTGCAATTGAATGCGCTAAATCAAATAAATTTGGATTAATAATTAGTGTTATAACTGAACATGAATTTAATAATTATTTTAGCGAAATTAAAATAAATAATAATCAATATAATAAAAAATGCGCTAGATTAGAAGATAAAGTAAATCATGTATTATACTGTTTAAGCGATTCAAATAATTCTGCTAATTTTAATGATATTAATCTTTTTAAAATCTGCTGGTGTATATACGGTCATTTAAATAGTAAAATATTTAATAATAAAAAAATATTAATACATTGCGCCGCCGGTATGAATCGTAGTGTAGCAATTATTATTGCTTATCTTATTAATACAAATACTAATAATAATTATGATTATTTTTATTTTAAGAAACTAATATTAAGTAAACGTGGTGGTAATATTATGACAAATCCATTTTTTGAAAAATATCTGATAAATTACGAAAAAAGAATTAAAAGTTTAAAAAATAATTTTACTTAAAGATAATATTGTAATATTTTTTTTTATATATAAAATACTCGTAGTAATAATAAAATGAGTATCTTTAATAGTTTTAAAAGAGGAGTAGCAAATTATGGAGTTGAGCTTAAAAGCGATGCACTAAATTTTGCTAAAGATCAAGGAAGAAAAATAAGCTCAATTGTAGAAAATACTCTGTCAGGCGGCGAAGGTTATTATAATGATACTAATGAATTTGATATATCGCGGCTATTAGCCAGAGTATACAGCGAAATAAAGCTGCCTAAAACAAATTTAGTAAAAATGCTTAAACTGCTTCATTCTATATTGAAGCCAGTAATAACAGAATTAAAGTTAAATAATAATATGCCAGATATTGATAGCATTACAGAAGAAAATGTTATTAATCGTTTAGCAGGTTATATAAATGCTATTAACACTATTGTAAGTTATAAACCAGAAAATCTAAAAATTAAAAAGACAATAGAAAATATTGCACAAAATATAAAAACAGCTATTAATGATGAAGGTTTACTTAGTATTACTGAAACCGATACAAATAAAATACTTCTGCAGTCGATTCAGGGACTATCGCTGATTATACCTGAAATTAAAACTGCTTTTATTGATAAAATGAAAGATATAGAAATATTAATTAAAAATCAGAAAATAGTAGAGAAAGCAACAGATAAATACTTAGAAGATATTATAAATAAATATATGCCTGAAGAAGAAAAAGAAACAACTAAAGCTATTCTGCTGCTAAAAAATAATTTAATAAATAAATATACTAAAACTTTAGTTGAAATTATCGGCAATCATAAAAACTTGTTAGAAAATGCTGATGATTTCGATCAATCTTATGTTAATGTTGTTAAAGATTTATCTACAGAGTATGATATTAATACTAACAGTATACTAGATATACTAAAGATGACTAAAGATACAGCTATTACTGCTAGGATAATTAGCAAATTTTTACAAGAAATTAATATGAGTTATAAAGAATATAAAGAAAGCAGCGAATATAAAGACTTTAAAGAAAAAGTTAGCACTAAGTTTATTAAACTGCAATCTGAAGGTAAATTAACAGGTCAGGATATAGTTAAATTAAATAACTTTATGGACTTTTTCGTTGAGCCAACTTTTACAGATGATATTAAAAAAGAAATTGATATTCAAATAGGCGGCGCTAGATTTATTGATTTTGATGATGTTATTGATGTAATTGATAAAAAAGATCAAACATCATCTAAATTTGTTATTAAGATGATAGAGAAATCTTTAATCACTAAGCATAATTCACTACTAAAAAATATAGAAATTTTAATCAGCGATTCATTAAATAATTCTGCTTTTGATATATCTATAATGGATTCAGATAAACAATTTAATGCTATTTCTAATGCGCTAATATCAATGCCTGATATATCACGTATTAAAAATATATGTTATGCAATTCTAAACTATACGACAAATACAGATTCTATTACGTTAGCTAAAGGATATTTATTTGCTTTAGAGCAAATTAAAGTTGCTTGTATTGAGCTGAAAGATTTTGCAAAGAATAAAGATAATTTAGATAAGGTAATTAAAAATATTGAGGATATTAAAGATACTATTAAGGAAGGAACAAATATTATTAAGAAAGAATATCCAATTAAAAATTTAAACCAGAATAAATTAATTAATGTCTATAAAAAAGTTGTTAGCGGCGGAGCTGCTAGTGGTGATAATAAAACTAATAATGATAAACCTTTTGTAAATATAGAAGATAAAACTAAAATAAAAAATATTAATACTAGTAATTCTGAAGATTACGTTAAATTAGATATAATTAAACAATCTAACGAATTTTCTGCACCTACCAGTGAGCGATTTGCTATTGGACGCGATTCATTAGTAGATGCAGATATAGTAAGTCCACAAGATTTAGCTAATATACTTATGGCTAGAATTGAGCAGAAAAAAAGTTTATTATCAAATTCTAATTCATTTACAAAAAACGCCAACGATAATGCTTTTAAAACAAATATAGAACTTAGCGGTCGAGCAATTGCTAATACAATAACAGAAATGACTTCTTATATAAATAAATCTAATGAAGGTATAAATAAAGTAATGAATGAACCTATTTTTGCCGCTAATAACGAACTAGCTGAAATTCATAAAAAACAATGCGAATGTATAATAAAATATAATAATATGTTATTAGATTCTGCAAAAAAAGCAATATGGAGCTGCGAAAAATTAAATCTTATGTTAGGCGAAATTAATATTAATTCGTTTAAATTAGATGAGCAGCTTTTAACTGCTAGTTCTAAAGATGTATTAAAAATGTATACAACTGCTAATATTTTATACTCAAACAAATTTTATAACAATCTTAACAGATTAATTTATAATCTACCTGTTACTATTGATGATGCAGCTTCTATTAAAAATTTGGATAATTATAATACAGTATCAAATTCAAAACACCCGCGCTATAATACAGTTATGAATAGTGATGTAGAGACTGTTTACGCTGAAATGTTAGATGATATTGAAGTTTTATCTGAATACAAGGAGTGTTTTATTAGACTTATTATGATGAAATCCGGATTTGACATTAAAGGAAAAACAACTGTAGTTGCAGAGCAAGATAGATTAAATAAATTAATATCTAATCCTTATATTAATAATTTAGATGGTATGATTAGTGGTGTCTTGCCGCCATATATAAATAAATTAATGTTTCCAGATAAAGTAATTAAAATAGTATCAAATTTTGATAAAATAAGAGATGAATTTATACCTATTTTAGATGTTTATTCTAATATGATATTATCTATTAATAAACTGCTAAACAAGAATATTAATAAAAGTATAGCCGATGAATTTCAGAAAAATATACATGATTTTATGGTGCTGTTTTCTTTTTACAAATCATATAATATATTTAACATCTGCTATGGTAAAAATGATTCTAATACTTTGAAAGCAGATACAACTTTATCTCTTAAGTTACATGATATATATAGCGAAACTGGATATTATATTAGTCTTGTTCCGAAGAAAATACGTGATTTAGAATATTATGACTGCAAATTAACTTATATTGATTATGCTTCTCTTACTAATAACACTAATGTATGTATAACAAATAAATATATTGTTAATAACGTTTATTCAACAATTTTTAATATTAGCAGTCAATATACATCTAAACCATATTGTTATTATGATAATATAAATATTCCTCCTGTCGATGATATAACAGATTGTATTGATATGTCTTTAATGAGTAGATTTGGAGATATGTATAATAATTACCGTCAATATAATAATATAAAGCAAAAAATAAACAACGCAAGAATAAATTTTATAAATAATTTTAGCGAAAATAAATATAAATTCATGCTTAGGAAACATGCGTTAGATGATATATTCTTATTAGAACTTAATAATATTCCAGTCAATATTTATATTGCCGCTAATGATAATTTAAAAACTATTCGGTTAGATGTTGTTAATATAGATAATGATAAATTATATAGTTTAGACGAAAATTGCGAATTTAGAATACCTTATAGAATTGGCTCAACAAGAACAAGAAATAATGTTAATTATAATGATAATGGTATTAATAATTCTCCATATATAATTAATTATAATAATTTTAAAAGAAATCTCTTAAATGAAAATATATTTCAATATAGATTATCTAATTTAGTATTTAAAATTGCTGGTAGTAATGAGAATTTGCAGCTAGATACATTATATAATTATAACAATGAAATATCACCACACGCTGCTCGATACAATTTAATAAATATCGCTAATTTATATATAGTCGATGTTAATATAACAGCAAGATATTCTAAATTTTCGCATATATTTAGAAATGATATTGATTCTTGCGGCAACATTGTAATAAATAGATTTAATACTAATATTTTTGATAAAATATTGGATTTGTCTAATAATATTATTATTAATAGCAGCAACATAGTTGATAATACTGCTGCTATTGATGTAGTAAAAACTAATTTATATCCTAATGCTTATAGAATAGGATATTTAAATGCTGGATTATTTTATAGTATGAATGATCGCTTTAATGGCGCCTATAAAGCAAATGTAAATAATATGTTAGATTTTGAAACTACCAAATACGAATTTAGTAATTCTTGTGTGATGATTCCGCTAACAAAAGATATAATATACGAATTAGCGCCGTCTAGAGAATTATGGTCTAGATATAAAAATATGACTATTATTAATAACGGATTGAAGATGTTTAATATTGATGAAATATTGGATAAAGATAGTGATCTGCCAGGATCGCCATTTTATGGTGTAGGTGTATTTAGAAATGTAGCTAATATATGTATACATTCTTTAACTGCTATTGCTGGAGTATATGTTGCTAATTTTATTCTTCCGCTATGGAATAAAGTAGGTAATATTGGAGATGCAGATATAGATGATATTAATATTATAAAGAATGCTAAAGTAATGGTTGGTGGCGCCGGAGCAGCAAAAGCTAAAGAAAAAGAAGAAAAAAATAAAGAAGAAAAAAATAAAGAAGAAAGAAAACCGCTATTTACAGATGAAGAATATAAAGCACTAACAGAATATAAATATCCTACCGACTTAGAATCATTAAATCCTCGCGACTTTACGCCGCTAATGAAAGATGGATTAGCGGCTGTTGGCTGGGCTAGATACTTTAAAAAATTAATGAAGTATAAATTAAATGAAAATAAAGATAAAAATAAAATTAAAGGAGGTAAAGCTAATAATGATTGCAGTAGTAGAGTATACACTATAAGCGGCGGCGCAATAAATGATGAGGATATAAATGATGAAAATATAGAGTTTGTAGATGAAAATATTAGTTTCTATCATGATATGTTAATATTATTTAATTATTATTATCAAATGATTGGTGAGTATGATATCAGCGACGATAATACTGTTTTGCCACCATATAATGCGTATAGTAAAACAAATCCTGATTATAAACCCTCTAATATAGCGCAACCTCCAGAATATAATTCTAGCCAATTTCCAGTAAAAAATTCTAGATTAATTATACCACATATCGAAAATGAATTTAAAGGCCTTATTACTTTACTGCTTGAGGTCTATTTAAATAATATAAACAATAAAAAAGCTAATATTGCTAATGATGATTTAATTCAAATGACAAATAACGAAAAACTATTTTTCATAAATGAAATAAATAGTATAATTAAGAAACTTGGTAAAAATACAATAATATATACAAGATTTAAAGATACTATATCTGAATCATTTATTGATATAACTTCAAATGATAATATTAATATGGATCTAATAAAAACATATATAAATAAAAGAAATGAATTTATAACATCTGTTGATTCTGATGACATTAGTCTAAGAGAAAGATATATAGATCCTAATCTAATTAGTAATTTGCCACAATCTAGACTAGCTTCTAGAAAATATACTAAAGAAGAATTTAAATTTTCTACTGATTCAGAATCAAAGAAATTTACAGATATGTTAAGAAATGCCAAACTAGATAAACGTGACATGAGAATATTAGAGAATTTCAAGGAAACTATAAATTTCTCTGACTTAAACGATATTAGCAAAAAAATAGAAGGATACTATAAACTAAAAAAATCTAATGAAATTAAGATTAAAAAGAAAACAAATATTAATGACAAAATAGAAATTATATTTAATAGTTTAAATACAGAAGATTTTAATGATATATTTACAGATCAACTTATGTTTGTTCATGAAAATATATATACTACTCTAACTTCTGCTATATTTTATTTGAATTCTGTTGTTAAAGTAGTTAGTACATTTTCATCATCATCTGTTAAATATTTGGCATATATTTTAACTAATATATATGGTCGTTCGATACCCGAAGATCCAAATATGTTATTTACTTTGGACACAAGTCAATTATCTAATTTAATTCATTCTATATCTAGTTTCAAAGATATTGAAAGTAATTATTTTAATAAACAGAATAATTTCTATCCTGCTGTTTTCTCTGAAGAAATTCAAGTACCTGATATAATAGATATAAATACCCCTCTTAGATTAAGGCTAGATGAAGAAGAATATAAAACTTATAATATTTATCGTCCATCTACTAGAAGAATATCTAGATTTAATGAATTTAGCAATCGCCTGGAAAGATATACAGCGCCTATTATAAAAGAAAATTTCAATAGTTTTTATATTAAACGAGATATATTAAATTTAATAAATCCAAATAATGCCACTATAAAAGCAAGATATAATTTATTTAATGATACAGAGAAAAATATATATAATATTTTAAATTCACCATTTAATCTTATTAAACTGCCTATAATTTCTTCTGAGCTAAATTATCAAGAAATATTAGATTTTAATGGATTAGATAAATTTCATTATATATTAAATGAATCTACAGATTGTCATGATTTATCTCAAGATTTTATAAAACATCTTATTAATAAATCTAACGTAAAAGATTTTCTTATAACAAATGCAGATGGAAGCAATGATGGAGATAGAGTAGATAATAATTTAAAAAATATAGTAAAAGAATGTAAAAATGAAGGATCATTTTTATATAATTATCTAAAGATTATTATGGATCCTTTTAACTGCTATAGCAGAATATGCGATATGCTTGCAATTTATGGTAATATAGTCGCTGATAATGAATTTGGCGTTAAAGACAGTAAAGATGGTATTATTGATGTATTTATATCTAGAGATACTAAAGCAGTAAAAATTTCATTTAATACTATACGTAAAATATTACAAAATCATTTAGATATGTTAACTAATTTAAAAGTAATAGCTAATTCTTTTCTAGATAATAATTTTTTAGCTGCTATTTATAGCAATAAACTTACAGGTAGTAACAATACCTATGATAATGCTAAAATTAGCGATATAGTAGAAGTTTTAAATACTCTATTGAGCGATGTAAATAATGTTAATGCAATTACTGAGGCAGAAAAATTCGCTAATAAAACCATTAATGAATCTATTAATAATTTAACCAATTGCAAAAAAATAAAACTTATAGAAAAAGAAAATTCTATTAATTTAGTTAGAGCTATTAATGAGAGAAAAGATAATATTATTATAGATAGAAATATAGAAATAGTTAATACTGATAGAGATTATAATAATACTATAAGTGTGAAAAACAAAGATTATATTTCTTCAAAGCAAATTTTCGTTAAATATTATTCAGAAAATATAGAATCTGTAACTAAATCAAACGAAAATATAAATATATTTAATAAATTATATACTTATTTAATGACTAATATGACTAGTTCTCAACATTCAGGTATTTTTATCAGAAGATTGAATACAACAAATAGTGTAGATAGATTTAGAGTATTTGATACTAGCGCGGCAATTAAGTTTGGAGAATTTTATGATCTTCGTAGAACAGTTTTATTAAATACATATAATCCTACTTACGGTGATAATAATTTATATACTAAATCTGCTATTGATTATAAATCCTATAATGATAATAAATTTAAAAATGCTACTTGTGGATATTTCTTTGAGTTTAATAAAATTTTAGCAGATGTTATTAAATCTGCCTCTAGAAATGACGCAGCATATATGACTGTATTCACTGGAGTATTAAATAAATTAAAGAATATCTTTGTAGATAATGTAAGATATACTCAATTGTTTCCAGATTTTGTGACGCCACTACTTCATTTAAATAAAATAGATAATATAGATAATAATTTACCTAAAAATTATGAGGATTATTTGGAAAAATTTAAAAATAAATCAGATATAGATGATAATAATAAAGCCAACAAATTAATTAAATTACAAATAGAAGCAGATAATATTAAAAAGAATATATCTGATAATAAATTAATTCTAATTAAATTGCAAAATAGTTCTAATGATAGTAATTTAATAAATAAATATCCTACAGTATTCGGTTATTTAATATTATATTATTACAATAAATGCTTAAAAAATGTATTTAACGAACTAGATATAAATATTGTAAATATTAAAGATAAATTACAAAATAATCAGTTAAATAATATATATACATATTATGATAATACAGTTAATTTTATTCACTCATTAAACGTTAGATTTTATAATAATATAGACTTCACAGATATGATTAATAAACTTAACAGTATTATAAATTCAGAAAATAATAATTTTAAATATTCTTCACTAGTGATTTTTTATAATATGCTTATGTTTATATCTATTTTAGCAGACAATTTTGAGAAAGTTATTCAAAGTGTTATAAATTATCCTAATTCTGTCCAATATTATAGAGATCTGTTAATTGAAATCTTAAATATTGTATTAAATATAGATATAAATCAAAATCAATATACAGAAGTAAATAATATAATTATCATAACTATAAATGATTATTATATAAATCCATTTATTAATAATATTCAAAGCTATGAAATGGATTTAAACAATTATAGAGAGTATAAAAAATACGTTGTAGATACAAGAAATATGATTGATTTATTAAGGAGAAATTTAAATAATCCTGGAGTTGATATAAATGATATTAATAATAAAATAACAATTCTTGAAGGTAGATTATTAGACGCTTATCAAAATCATGCTAATAATGTAAATTTACCAAGAGATGACAACGATTATAATGAAAAATTTGATTTAATTAATAGATATAGGTTAGTTCTTGACCTTATTAATAACGTTAATAATACGTATAATAATATATTTAATAAAATAGATATTTCGGGCAATGTTATTAAGTTAAATAAAAAAGAAATAAAACCAAATATTGCAAATATTATTTCATCGGATGCTATAAATTATATAGCGAAAAATACTAAATATTCATCCGATGAAGTAAAATCAATATTTAATAGTAATATACTTGGTGATGTAACAAATGAAAAATTTCCAGAAAGTATTTATTATAGTAAGGAAATTAAACAATATAATCAAGATGATGATGACGATATGTATTTATTGAATAGTGAAAATATATGTTCTCTTTATGAATTAACTTACACTATTAATTTTGTTAAAAATATTACAAATAAATATATTAATATAAAAGAAGAAAATGATGACGTTAAAACAAAATTTAATAAATTAACGCAAGATATTATATTAAAAATTAAAGCTGATGAATATAAACTAAAAGAATGTAGCGATAGAATAGAGGAAAATTTAAAATCTATTTTGAACATTAGAAAATCTAATCAAGATTTAATTAATTATACTTTATCTCTTGATAATGTAGATATAAATAATATAGAATTAGCTAAATTAGTTAATATAAATAATACTAATATAAATGAAGATGAAATAAATCAATTAAAAGCTATATATTCTTATTCAAATGAAGTAAAAGAAAAAATAGATTTCAAAGAAACAATCTTAAAAATGTATAATTACTTTGATGCTATTTCTCATACTGCTCCTTCTAAAATAGATAGTAGTGGTATTAATCAATTTTTAGTAGATGGTATGTGTTTCTCTACTGAGAATTTAAGATCTAAAGTAAATTCAAGTATATTCGAAACTATGTTGCGAAATAAAAATAGTTTTAATAATCCTTTTATTAATATTAATAATTTTAGCAGTTATGATTATTACACACCAAAAGCAGAACATCATAATATGTTTGAGATTATTTATCCATCTCAATATGTTGATTATTATGAATCAATACTTAATCCAGCAAATAAATACAGTATTAGAACTACAACACATGCTTTAAAGTTTGGTTTAGTTAATGAAAATACAAGTGTACTAGAAAGTTTATATTATTTGATTGGAAATATGTGTAACGCCGCTGTTAATCCTATAATCAGAAATGAAACTTCACTAGAAAATTTAAACGAAAGATGGCGTAATGAAATGTTATCTTCATTTGCTATATCGCATCAAAAATTACAAACAATAAATAAGAATTTACAACTTATATCTGTTATATTTAACATCCAGAATGAAAAAATAAACTTTTCATTTGATCCAACAAATACAAGCTCATTAACTGAAACTGCTTATATTCTTAGAACAAATCTATTTGTGGGCGAAGAAAATAACCAGCAAAAATTAAAATATGATAAAATGGATAGCAATCAAGGACGCAGATACATCGAATCTATTCTTAACACTATTAAAACAAATGTTAATAAATTGGATGATATTTTAATTGGCTTTATAGAAGAATCAGCTAATAAAGAATATATTAATAAGTCCTTTGAATATAACGTAGAAAATAATAATAAACTGTTATCTTTAGCAATACCTACTTTGATTGACGATTTAATACCTCATTCTAAATATGTTAAAGAATATTGTAATCCATTTAAAAAGGATGTTCTTCCTGAATTGTATGAAACAAAATGTAATACAAATTACTATTTAGCATTAACAACACCTGTATTGACAAGAAAAATGCCTACAGGAACGGACTTAGAAAAAATATATAAAGCTTTTTCTGTTCCATCAATTGAAGATAAACCTTATATTCATGCAAACAATGAAATGTTTAAATTGAAAGAATATTCTAATATAACAAGTGTCTCATCATCTAGTGATTTAGAATTATTATGGAAAAGAAATGTATTACTAGGCTTAATATTATATTTTACAAATAATAAAAAAATCGAATCATTCAATAAAGCAGAATTTATTAATAAAACATTAGTATTATATCAGAAATATATAAAAAATATTAATTACATAGATAAAAATCTGCTAAATTCTACAGTAAATGATATATTAAAAAGCTTTAATATATCATATAAAGCAAAATTAAATTATCTATATAGCAATAATACTTATGGCACAGGAATAATGTCATTACCACGTATTAATTTATTAGATGATAGTTATAGTTATTTAATTAATGATGATAGAAAAAATGATGATATATATAATAAAAATGATAATCATTATAGTCTTCAGTTTAAACCAATTAATTCTAACGCTTTAATGCTTAATAATTATACTCCCGGATTATTTATATCAGATGTGAGCTATTATACACATTTATCACCAATGTTTGAATCTGAGTTTAGCGATATAAATAGATTAATGACAGCTGTTAATACTAAAGACAAAAATAAAAACAGTTTTGTAAATTCTTCTCTGCTAAATATAATTTTTACAAAGAAAAAGAAAGAAGATTTATTAAATTTAGATAATAAAAAGAATTTATTATCAGATAATATATGCGCAGTTATAGTGAGAAATGGTTTATTTCCACCAATTAAGCCTGAAATTGGTTTAATGTTATCTGTCCCATTAGTGTCAATTCTTAATAGATCTAATACAATGTATAATATAATAAATAATATGTTATACAAATTAAGTAAAAATTTATCTAAAAATTTTCCACAGCCGAATAAATCAGCAAAAATATCATCAACAGAGCAATTAACATATGATGATGCTGATATAAACAATGAAGTGCAAAAAGTATTCAAAGATAAATATGGAATAATATCTAAGTTAATTAAAGATCCATTGTCTCATATTAATTATAATGAATTCTTATATGATTTTCAAAAGACTATTACTGGCTTATATAATGCTGAAACAGAAAATAAATTTCTGTCTACTATTTTAAATAAAATTTATCCTAAAGTTTGGAAACATATAGTTAAGTATAAAACAGATGATAGTAACATTAGAAATATTTCAGATTATACTGCAATAGCTGAGCAAGATTTATTTTACGATAATCATAAATATTTACCTAGTGTATATTCGACAAGTGAAATTACAGCGAAATATAATGAAAATCAATATAATCAAATGAGCGATTTGGAAAAAACTAGGCTTAAAATTCATTTAAAAGAAAAAGATAAAATAAATAAATATTATTTAAAACATAGACAGTTAGTTGGTTTAGGCGACAAGAAAAAACAAATAGTATTTTCGGAAACGTTTTATCATGAAGCAGCTACTAGGCAGTTTTCATTAGTAAATACACCTATATTTAGATTATGGATAATTGCATCTTACTTGCCAATTTTTATTAAAATATTAATAACAAATGTATTTAAAATAGAAAAAGATATAGCAAGGAATCCAAATAAAAATAAGAAAAATGAATTTTTAACTTATGTTAGAGAGTTTGAAAACTTTATATAAATATTAATATATACATACTATTATAATTATATATAAATATTTTTTTTCTAGAGAAAAAAATAACACGATATTATTTTTCTATATTATCTTACTCTCTGCAAGCAGAAATATAGTAAAAAAGTATTATATTTTTTTTTTAATTAATTTGAAATTATTTAATATAAATTAAAATATATTATAATATTTATAAATTAATTATATAAAATGAATAGATATTTATTAGTATCACAAGATAATAATAATTCAACTATTTATAACTATTATCTTTATAGTAATATTTATAAATCTGATTATAATGCTGATTGTTTATTATCTCAAGTTATAGTTGCGATAAAAAATAAAAAAAATATAAATACAAATCGTAATTATATTACAAATATGGAAATTTTAAATAACATAATAGAAAAAAACAAAGATAATTTAAAAAATGCCGCTAAAATTATTATAGAAGATATATTACATAATAATGAATTTTATATAAAATTAGATAAAAAAAATAATATTGATGATTATTTAAATCTTAATCCGTCTAATTTAAATGATAATAAAGAAATAATATATATTAATTCTCTTGATGAGTTATTTTCTGTTACAAAATCAGATAAATCATTATTATTTTGCTTAAATGACATTTTAATAAAATTAGAATTAAATAAAGAAATAACTATTAGTAATTTATATTATGATTTTGATAATTTTTACTATGGAGTAAAAAATATAGAAAATGATCACAATGTTAAAAAATTCAATATAGGTTATATAGATGAAAAGTCTAAATTATATAATGAAAATTTAATAGAAGCATACGATAAAAATTTTAATACATTAATTTCATTCTTCGCTGAATGTATATTATCTAAATTTAAATTTAACACTAATGATAATATATATAACGAATATTCAAAGACATTAGAGAAAGAGATATGTAATAAATTAGAAGTAATATTTAAAAATTTATTATAAATAAATTACATATTATATATTATATTTTTTTTCTAATTCTGCAAGAAAGAAAGAAAATGTTACTATATATGAATTTGATTTTTAATATAAATATTTAAACTAAGTTAAATTTAAAATTTAATGAGTCTTTTTAATAAATTAAAAGAAATTAACAAAAATAAAATGTCTATTTCAACAACTGCAACTAATGATAATGAATTAGTTAAATGCATTGAATTCTCTTATAATAGTGTTAATACTCAGAATGTATCTGTTGATAAACAGTTTGATATAGAATATATTAAAAAAGCTATTAGCGAATACAAAGTAGAAAATAAAGAAATATTTTATTTAAATTACGCATTAATTGGAGAAAATGGGACATTTACTTATATTCAGTTATTTATTTGCGAAAATGATAAAACATTAGAAAATTTTAAGATTTTTGTTAATGATATGTATAATAACTCTATTAAAGAATTTCCTTCATTAAAATCATTTTTTAAAGTTGAATTAAAAGAATATACTTTCGAGTGTATAAATACTCTTATAATAAATGAATTTTCACAAGAATATATTAATAAAATCGCATATACTCCTATTAATCAGGTAATAATTAACAAAGTTTTTTACTTTATGTATGACGAAAAGACTATTAAAGATAATAAATATAATGTATTTAATGATAAAAAATATACAAATAATACTTCTCAAAATAAAAAATTATATAATTTAATAAAATATGTAGCAAATCATATAAATAACGGATCTATAATATCGACTTTATTTATGCATTATCTGCCTTATAAGCAAGATAAAACATTCGAGTTATATTTTAATATTGAAGATAATGATACTGAAATTAATTTAAATGATAAAATTAAACGAATAGATTTAGCAATTAAAGAAATAAAAACGTCTTTAAATAATATTTTAAAATCCGATTATAAAAATGAAATAACAGAATGTTTTGTTATTCTATATACCACTGAAAATGTATACAAGGATTCATGGACTATTGTTCCAACTAGATGTATTTTGTTAGTTGAAGTTAAAAATGTATTTAAATCGGAAAATATTAAACTTACACTTTTAAAAGATATTAGCAGAAAAATCATAAATTCTGTTACAGTTAATAATACTAATGAATATAAATTAGCGAGAGAAATAGTAAGATTTATACAAGATGATAAATGCAACTTCAATCTAATTAGCTGTGATATGTATTATTTATATTTACTAGTGCAAGAATTAATTATATTAACTATAGATCATGTTAATCCAAATGATAAGAGTAATAATAAAGCTTCTATGTTAATATATAAATTAGAAAATAATACTATTATAGATATTAATAAGATAAATAATATTACAGTATATATTGGCGAATTAAAAATATTAAATAAATACATTAATAGTAGTTCATTTTCAATATATAATAATATTCATTATGATATTATTAGAAAAATTACTAATAGTAATAACAACCAATATTACTGGAATAGTGTTAATAATTTACCTCAGTATATAAATACTGGAATATACTCTAAATCTGTTTTAGACAAAGAAAATGGATATTCGTTATTAATTATGGAATTTAAATTTTCAATGAATTATAATAATGATATTAATAGTAAAAGCGATATAATTAAAAACTATTTTAGTGAAGAATTGTATAAAAAAGAAATTAGTTTTCAATGTGATTGTATAGAAAGAACAAATATTAGTAAACAAAGAATTATATTAATTATAATGGTTAATGAAAAATATATAATGAATATTAAATCTGATTTAGAAAATATTTTGGAAAAAGAATGTTTAAATAAATGTAAAATAAAGTTAATGTTTTCAGCAAATACTTCTGCGAACAAATCTGCTAACAAAGATCAAATAAATAATATTAAAATTTATTTAAATAATATGTATTTATATTTTGGCAGTAATGATAAAGTTCTATATAATATATATAATAATGAGTTATTTATTAATGATGTATATCCTTCACGTACTGAAGCAAATGAAAAAATATCATTAATAGATTTAATGACTAAAGCTCATTTTAGTAAGAAAATTTTAAATAACGCTCTAAGACCAACATCTTCTATTAATATTATTAATATATTAAAGCAAATAAACTGTAAAAAAGATTTTGATTTTAGAATAAATGATGAAACTATTTCTATATATAGTTTGCGTATTTGTACAAAATCAACAAATGAAATTAATTCATATGTACAGAAAATATGGACTCCTATTATATTATACTCATTGAAAAATAATAATAGCAGAATTTTTTGGTCGACATTCTTGAATAAAATTAAATATAATACTAAAAAATCATTAAAAGGAATTTTTATTACAGATGAAGAAATGTTTTTACATTCATGCGTATTATCTATACAATTTTCATCATATCCAGAAAAAATAGTAAAATATAATAATAATAATAAATCTCTACTTGAAATGATTATTGTTATTGATAAATCAATGATTGAATTGCATAATAATAATAAAGATAATGCCGCTGAATACGAAAAAATATTAATTCAAATATATGGTAATAGTTTGAATGAAACTATATATGAAATAACAGCAAATAAAAATATAAATAATAATAATACTAATTTTATTGAAATAAATGAATTTAATAGTATTTATGAGTATTTGATATTAACAAAAAATATTATTGAATATAATAGTAAAAATAAAAATCTTAAATCTTATTATAGCAATATAGACTTTATACTTAGAGTGGCGTTTTTAAAAGCTATTAATAATAAAAAAGATATATGTAGTGTAGATGAAGCTCTTAATTCAGTATTTAGCAAAATTATAGGAAAAAATTTAGTAAAAACGTATTTATATAAACACAATGAAAGTGATAATAACGATGATAATAGTGCTAATAAAATACTTTATAATAAAATTATTAAAGAATTATTAAAAAATTACTTAATTAATTAAAATGTAAATATAATTAAATAAAACAAAAAAAAAATATATTATATAATTAAAAATATATTTTTTTTGTTTGATTTACAAAAACTATATAGCGAAAAAATATATTTAATTTTTATATATTTGATTTTTATATATTTGATTTTTATATATTTTAATTTAATATAAACAAATATAATAAAAATGAATATAATAGAAAATGAAAACTTAATTACTATTGATACTATTTATAGTAAATTTTCTTATCGTAATGATGATTTTCCTGTTGCGCCATATAATAGTAATTTTAAATTAGAAGAAAATTTTACTAATAATAATTTATATAAAAAACGATTAAATTCAAAAAAAAATTATATAAATAAACAGAATAAATAAATTAATAATGTTTTTATCTTTGCTCTATAGTAAGTAAAATAAATTTTCTCAATTTTTAGCAGTAAATTTAAAAATAATAACAATAAAAAATATTAATAAATTTTTTAATTATATAAAAGAAATATTTAAATATTTTTTTTCTGCTTAAATTTACAAACATAGAAAAAAAATATATATTTATATTATAATTTAATAATAGCAGATAAATCTAATAGATCCTAGTATTATATTTAAAAATATTATAGCTGTAGTGTATGTTATATTACTTTCAAGTAGTAATATTGAAAATTTTATAAAATTCATATGTAATTGATTAAAATTTGTTATAATCATTAAAGCTAATATATATAATTTAATAAAATCGTAGTAAAAATCGGTTTTAAATAAATAAATATATATATTTTTATATATAACAATATTAAATATAATTATAAACATATAATAAATAGCTAAATAATTTAAAATATTTTTTAAATCTTTATAGATTTTAATATTAATACTATCATCATTACCACATTCGATATCTATATTTCTATATTTATTATAACTATCATTAAAATAATTATTATTAATATAAATTAATGAAAATATAATAGTTTCGTCTAAAACAGTAAAAGCTACAATAGTTGATAATATATTTATTAGTAAACATTCGACTATAAACATTTTTTTTTATTTATATTTCTAAAATCAAATTAGTTATTATTAAAATATAATTTACAATAACTGGTGCCAATTTCTAAATTTTGCCCCATAAATAGGCGCGACATTATATCTGATATTGGTACTTCTTTCTTTGCTTTTGCGGCTATTATTATTTTTCCCTTAGGGTCAGAACTAACAGCTGATATTAGCGTCGAATTGGGTATTCTTTTTGAGAATCCTGATGATTTGCAGGTAATAGCATAACCTTTATAAAATAATACATCTATTGTTTGCATTATATGTGATATATGAGTTTTGGCTATTTTCATTAGCATTAACATAGTCGATACTCTAGCAGAATTTAAACCATTCATTTTTAGCGAAATATTTGGATTTTCGGAGCATAAATATCTAAGATCTATATATTTTAAATTTAATACACCATATATATTATCTGCTAATATTTTAATATAAGGCACTACTTTAGATTCTAGTTCTTTATTGGCGTTTTCTACCCATATTGTATTGTAAACAACATCGGCATTTATTATATGCGGATATCCTTTAATAATAATAGAATCAGTTAAATTTGTTACAGATACTTTAATCATATCATTTGTTACATTAGCGAATAAAGCTTCAGCGGCTGCATTAGTAAAAAACAGTATTATAATTGATTTATGCGTAACTTTATTATAATCTGTATTTTTTTTCTCTGCAACTAAAATACCCGTGTTAAAGTCTTCTATTTTTTCTATTATATCAGCTAATTTAACATTCTTTTTAATTAATTGCGATCTTACTAAACTTATAGTTATATACAAATTTGCTAAATTTTCATTATTTATATTTTTTTTATTTATTTGATTTAATACATCTGGATCATTAATTTTTACATTGCGTATATTAACAGTATCTATATAATTAGATAAATTATCTTCTATTATTTTATTTATTATATCGTTTTTAATATCGCTATTATGGTATTCTTCTAAAAGCGGCGCTATATATATATTAGCTCCAGTGAGAATTCCTTTTGGAAACATAATTCTATTATGTGTTTTTTCATCTTCTATTATAGTATTATCTGCTTGTTTTTTTGGCGCGTCAAGACTATTTTGCACCATTGTTCTAGATTGATTTGACGCCGCTATCATTCCTACTGCTGTTCCTGGGCGTTCAATAGCATCTATATATTTAAAATATATATCTTCAGTAATAGCTTTTATTTTATCTTTATTTATTTTGCCAAGCATATTTGGCGAAAACGAAAACAGTAAATACATAATAACCACTCTAAGTTTGCTTTTAACAATAAAATCATCTTTAACATGATTAATTTCGTTAATATAAACATTATTAATTTTATTTATACAATCAGCCGCTATAAGGAAATTAGCTTCAGCATTTTCTAGCGAAAATTTTGCATCTAAATCTATTCTATGTTCTATAGAAAACGGCACAGATATTTTCATATAATAACCTGAATCTATTAAGCCGCCTTTGCTAAGCAGAATTATATTTTCTTTTAAATCTTCTACTAGTGGTTTAAATAATGCCCAATTATCTTTAGCATAATCTAGCAATTTTTCGCTGCCAGTGTCCAGATGAAAATAAGCATTATAAATCTTTTCTATTGGCATTTTAATAAATTTGCTAAAAATATTAGGTGACATTATTTTATTTACTGCTAAGCCATCATGACCATAACATAAACTAGAATGATACACTGTTGCAATATAGTCACCATATACAACATGGCCGTGATTATTTAAAATATAAATAGATAAAGCATTCATTAAATCTCTTCTTATTGTACCAGCACTTGCTGTACCATTAATTCGCTGCACTAATGCCATTATTCTAATAATAGTAGTTATAATAACAGATAAAACTGGTACACCCATAGTATAATTTCCACCAGAATAACAAGAATCTAAATCTAAATTATTTTTCTTTGTATGCCGCGATGGACGCCCAAATTGATAATCAATAGGGCCTCCTTTATAAATTGGCGGGCCATTATCTGTACCTAATTTTAATGCTGTTTTAACTACATTACCATCGATTGCTAAGCCACATCTAATTAAATTATTATGTCTAAAATTTTCTATACCATTTATAGTATGTCGGAAATTTTCATCTGCAGGTTTAAGCATACTAAATATATTTTTTCTTAATGTTTTATAAGCTGTTTCATTATAATTAGCAACAATTTCACCAGCATAAAATCTTTTATTCTGTTCTTTAATTTCTTCTTCTTTAATTCTTATATTAGCATTAATAAAATCATAAGCTACTTGATTAAGTGAAATATCTTTCATTGATAAAGTAAAATCAGTATTACATAAATATCTCATAAACAAAGTATTAAGAGAATGCATTATTTTTAATGTTCTTTTTGCTCCTACGCACTCTAAAGTTGCTCTAAATAAAGAATTATTAGACATACATCCTATAGTATCATTATCTAGTACACCACTAATCATATAACCATTTTTAAATACAACTAATTTTTCTTCTTCAGTATAATTCATTACTTCTTCTAGTTTTTTATCATAAAATGAAGACGCTTTAGTATAATAAAGACCATAAGGTAAAAACAAAGATACAACTTGTCGTCCAGTGAATATTCTATTAGGTGTTATAACTTTATCCATTAATTCTATATATTTTTTCTGATATATACCCGGTATAGAGCAAATTAACCAATTTAATTTATCTATACTAATATTAGTATCTTGCGTTAATAAAGACGCACCAATTAGTGAATTACAATCAATACCTAGTTGCACATCGCCGTTTTTTACAGTAGTAATTATATTTTGGGTTTTCATTAACATAGATAATTCTGCTTGGCCGTTCATATTACGCGGCGCTATTACTGAACTTTCGTCGCCATCAAAATCACCATCTTTTAATTTTTTATATTCAGAGGATTTAATACATAAAGAATCTCCAAGTGTATTAAATTCATTTGATATTTTATATGCAGATACATTATAAGGCATTAGTGTTGGAGCTCTACCTACTATAACTAAATCGCCGCCACATATATTACGTTTTATAATATCACCAATTTGCGGCACGTAAGTTTTATTTACTTCATCGCAGTATAATTTACTATTATCAGAAGATCTTATAATATATTCTGCTCCAGGAAATTTCGCGCCATTAATATATAGCGAGTTTAATCTAATCATGTTAAATTCATTATATACTTCTATTGTATATAGATTTTTCATTAAATTTTCTGGTAGTTTTACATATCCAAATTTAAGTGTATTGTCGCATGTAGCGACTAATCTACCTATATTATGTATTCTTTTAGCTAAAATACCACCTCTAACGGGGCCATCTTTACCTGATATATTTGCTATACCACCTTCAGTGGATTTTCTATCAATAAAAGATATTATACTTTTAATAGTGTCATTTTTAGCATAATCCGGCCCAATATTAACTTTACCATTAACTATAGAATATATTAAATACAGTACAGCATCTTGATTTTTTTTTATTTCTTCTGTTAATTCTTGCGTTGGAGATAATTTAAAATCTTTGCCACATTCAGCTGTATATTTTAGCAGCAGATTATAAGCAGTTGTAATTTCATTAGGCTCTGGTTTATTAGTAATAACAGATATAGAGTCTAGCCGCATTGGAATACCACTAATAAGCGTTAAAGTATTGCACAATTTTTTAGGCTCGGGAGTATTTGGAAAATATTTTTTAAAATCATCTTCAGAAGTTCGCATTAAAGTTTGATATACCATATAAGGATATAAATCATATTTAGTATTATTATTTAGAACATATTTAAAGATCATAGGAAACATCTTATTATCTTCTGCAATTCTAATTGGAGTTCTGCAGTTAAAACAAACACCTTTTTCTTGCTTGGCAATTTCGTAAATATGAGTTAATAAATCTTTTTTCTTTTGGCTAAATACTGTAATTAACTATAGTATTAATTAACTTATTTACTTATTAGATTTTATTATAGTATTAATTAACTTATTTACTCATTAGATTTTATTACAGTATTAATTAACTTATTTACTCATTAGATTTTATTACAGTATTAATTAACTTATTTACTTATTAGATTTTATTACAGTATTAATTAACTTATTTACTTATTAGATTTTATTACAGTATTAATTAACTTATTTACTGCTTTATTATTTAAAGCAAATTATTTGATACGTTTTAGTATCAACTTTATTTTAAAAATTAGATATTTTATTTAATTAAAAAATAAATATATTATTGTTAAATTATATTATTAAAACATATTATTAAAATATATTATTGTTAATTTATATTATTAAAAACATATTATTAAAATAAACTTTATATCTATGAATTTTTTTTCTAGAAAAAAATGTAAAAAATATTAAATATTATAATTTATTTATCTGTTAAAACTACTAATTAAATTATTTTTTTTCTTTATTATAATTTTAGCGCAAATATAAAATATTATTAATTTATTTTATCTATTAAAATAACACTAATTTAATTATTTTTTTTTGTTTAAATTTAAGTGAAAATATTTTTTAGCAAAAAAAAAATAATAATAATTAATATAAATTAATTACGTGATTCTATTTAACACTTATATTACGCTATATTTTATTAACTAATAAACATATTTCCAAATAAATTACTAGCTTTATCACTCTTTATATTTCATTATTATCTTTTATTTTTTATCTGTAATTATTCTTTTTATATGTCCACCAATTTATTATAATTAAATATAAATTGATGGAAGCATTAGTTTTATCCCGTAATGTGTTATTATAATTACATAATTATTTGTTTAATATATATGTAATTATTTTTAATTATAAAAATAAAATTCAAATTTATATAATTATTAATTTTAACAGTATAAATTTGATTATATAAATATTATATAAAAAAAAATAAATAATTAAATTATGTCATATACAAATGAAGAAGATATTAATATTACTGTATCTGATATTGATTTAGATGCTGAAAATTTAGTTGAAGATAATAATTTATTATTAATGCTATCTCCTCCTCCATCAGTTGCTCCTAATTCTCAAGAAGAAACAGAAGAAGAAACAGAAAAAAATTAAAAATAATTATGTTTCTTTTTCTTATAGTAAAAGTAAAACACAATAAATTATATATATAATAAATTTAAAACTAATACTAAGCTATTATTATTTTTTTTTCTATATAACAAAATAAAACAATGGATATATTATATACAATATTAGTATTAACAGTATTAGCTATTGTTATTTTTATTATAGTTTATTATATTTATCACAATAATATTATTACTGATGTTAATTTAATACCCGAATTTATTAGACCTAAATTGAATATTACTGGTTACTGCGGCGAAGAGCCTAACAAGCGTGGATTAAACTGCTATAATGATTTATGGAAAATACATGGTTCTTGTAAATTGCAAGATATGACTTTACATTATGGATCTCCGAATTTTACTTGGAGTCAACAGAAAGAATGGTTAGATAATCAGACATTAACAAAAATAAAATTAGATATGGCGGATCCTATTAATTGCACTCAAAAAAGAATTTATCATGACTAGAAAAAAATATATAAATATTTTACATTATATTTTTTTTTATTTATTTAAATTAAAATATATTTTTAAATTTTTTTAATGTAATTATTATATATATGTTTAAATTAATACATTTTTTAATTTTTTTTTACTAAACAGTGATTAATTAAAAATAATAATATTATATATTTTTTTTTGTTGTTTAAATTAATCTATTTTTAAACTTTTTACTGCATTATTAATACATACTATAATATCAGTTATAAATTCATTATCTTCATAACTTTCGCTATTTATAATTTTTACAAATTTTTCAATTGTGTTTATAAGTGTTTTTATTTTATCCATTAAACTTTTTTTATTATTACTTAGTTGAATATTTAAGTCATTAATTTTTGAGCAAATAGTTAAGTTATTATTTTCTAGTTTACCAGCGTCTAACAAATAATTTTTAAAAGCTATATCTTCACTTAATTGTTCTACTAATGAATTTATATCTATACTTAATTCTTGATATATATATATAGCTAAATTTATCAATATAATTTTAATTTTAATTGGATTTGAATAATTATCTTTTTCGATATTATGTTTTTTTAAATTTTTAAGCATATTTACCATATAACTTATATAATTAATATGTGTATTTTTTAATGCATCAAACATATTATCATAATTTATATATACATTAATAAAATCTTTATTTAAATAATTATTATCTTTGTCAACATCTAATATATTTATTTTTTTATGTGATTTATAATTTGATTCAATTTTGGTTTTTATATTTTTGTCTATAACACATAATATATAATAAAATAGATAATTAGTATCTATATATGTTTTTAAACATAATTCATTATTATCTGGATCTTTAATTTTATTTTGTAAGTCACATACAAAATTATTTATTTCTATCCATAAAGTTGGAGTACTGCATTTATATACATGATAGTATTTTTGTGGTCCGCAAACATCTAAACCATTAGTTTCTTTTAAATCTTTAATTTTTTCATTACGATACCTACTTGCTATTAATAAATTATTACAATTAGATATACATTCTGTACCTTTTCTTACTAAAGCATAATAATCATTATTTTCAAACTTACTCATTCTTTTTTTAATTTTATTAAATATATAATTCAAATAAAATAACAAGCAGATAAATTTGAAATTATATTATTATATTTAAAATATACTATTATTAATTATATTTTAAAAAATATCAAATAATGACTGATTACGTTGAAAACCAAATTAATATTAATATTTTATCTAATCAATGTAAAAATAATGTTAATGATTATAAAGCAAAACTTTTAAATTTTCTAAGTTTATATTCATTTCCATATATTGAAGATAAAATAAATACTAATAATGTTGTCTATCAATATCTTCAGTCTAATAATAATATTAATATTAGTGAATTTTGTGAAAAACTAGTAAAAACTAATCATATTAAATATATATCATCTGATTTAGATGATGAAAAAAATAGACACTTATTTTTAGCAGGTGTAGCATTTTTCGTAGACAAATTAAATAATTTAACTAATGTTTTTAATAATATAATTAAAACTAGAGATGATATAAAAAAATATGAAGATATTATAAATATACTTTCAACTAAACAAATAAAATCAATTAATTTGTTTAAATCTGATATATTTAGTAGTATTAATACTTTAATGGGTTTCTTGGAATAATTTATATAAAAATTTTATTATAATATTTATTTTTTTTCTATAGAGATGTTTATCAATTTGATTTTACTATTTTGCTAGTAATTATAGATATGTTTTTTTAACATAAGCTAATAGTAGTAACTGCACATTAGTTTTAATTCAGCACTGTTATTTTTACACTCTATTATTATCTTGCACATAATTTTCACTTTGTATTTAAAATCTATTTCTAAATGTTAAAACCACCTAGTCAAACTAGCGGGACTAATAGAAGTAGTAATAAAACTAGTGAAACTAGTAGCAGAAATAGTAGAATAAGTAATAGTAGAAATAAAAACAAAAATGGTTTAATAATAGATTTGCTAAAAGAAGAATATGATTCTTCTGATGATGAAAACAAAGATCTCCCAGATTTAAGCGATGAATATATTTTGCCTGATAAATTTAAAAGACTTGTATCTGATTTTAATCATAATGCGGCTATTAAAAGACACAACAATATAGTAGAAAAAAATGAGAAAAAAAATCTTGTTAGTGAAAATGATTTTTCTAGCTTTACTATACTTAACTGCGGTGTACTAAATAAGCCTGGCTTTACAGAAAAAAATTTATTTCTTTTACCAAATGAAAATAGTTTTACTTATGTTGATCGTAATACCATAATAATTAGTAATGGCTGGAAACAAAAAGTAATACCTATAAGTGATAATGTTATTAAACGCGTTATTTTTAAAGGAATAATCTGTAATTTGTATTATGAAAATGGAGCAAGAATACCAGATATTAGCACTATAAATCCTGGCAATCTTGAGACAATACAATTAAGACTACAAGAACATATTTCAAAATATATAGCTAATAAGAAAAAAGCTTCTTTTATTGTTGATAAAGAAAAAAAAAGCTCAAAATTAAATAATAATTTAAATCATTTTGTATTTAAATCAGAAAATTTAAATTCATCTTTTTCTTCTAATTTGATTTCTAAAGTTATTGACGAAGTTGATGAAGAATGTAAAAGAAATGATAACATTTTTGATAATATTAAAATGTGATTTAAAATTCTTGTTGATTTGATCTTTTTATATTATATGTATATAGAATTTATATTTAGCCAATTTTTAGCTGGTTTTTACTTATTTTAGTTAGTTACAGTATCTTAATGTATATAGAATTTATATTTAGCCGATTTTTAGCTGGTTTTTACTTATTTTAGTTAGTTTCAGTATCTTAATGTATATAGAATTTATATTTAGCCGATTTTTAGCTGGTTTTTACTTATTTTAGTTAGTTTCAGTATCTTAATGTATATAGAATTTATATTTAGCCGATTTTTTAAGCATTATTAAGTAAAGCACAATAACATTCTAATTCTCCTTCTTTAGTATAATAATATTCTTCATTACATTTTATACATTTAATAGCATCCTTAAAAAATGTATAAGATTCATTGTTAATTACTGTTTTTAAATATTCACTATAACATCAACACATTTCTTGATTATCTTTTCTATTTAATATTATATATTCTAAGCACTTATTGCACTTTTTTTGTAGTACTTCAAAATTCATTTTATATATATATATTTTAATTATCAAATAAAAGTCAAATATTTATAAAGTGTTGTTGATTATAAATTTGATTTTGATATTATTATATTTAAAATACTAATATATATATATATATTTATATTAAAAAATTTAAAATGTCTAACAACCGAAATTATAATGATATGCGTGAAGCAGCTATAAAAGCAGCTATGAAAGAAGAAGAAGAAAAAGAAGAAAGAATGCGTGCGCAATGGAGAAAACAGCAACAAGAAAAAGAAGAAAGTGATAGACTTAAAGCAGAATATGAAAGAGTACACAGAATATTAAATAATCAAAACAATTATAATAATTATTAAGAAGATATAAAAAAAATAAGTTCTATTATATATCTTATAACTTTTAAAATTAATAAACATTAAATTATTTATCTTATAATATAATATTAATTAATAAAAAAAATATAAATATAATAACTATTTAATATTTATTATATTTATTTTTTTTTATATATTATATATAATAATTATTTATTTATTCACTGTATAGAATATTAATATTTCTAAATTATTATTTATTACTTTATAATAAATAATATTTATTTTTTTTCTGCTAATTTATTTTTAGAAAAAAAAAAATAATAATATATAAATATAAATAGGAGAGAAGAGAGATAGATTCTGTGAAGTTATAAATTAAACTTAACACACAAATAAGAAATGTAATCACATTTTTCTCTCACTAGTTTATATATTATTATTTTTTTTTGTTTTTTTAATTGTGATGTGATTAATTTCTTACGCCCATTAATTTCACTATTATTATTTATAATATAAGTAAAATTAATGGAAGTATTTAGTTTTATACTTTCAATCTTTTATTTATTTTTTTTTTCAATTATAATATTATTTAAATATCTATAATTGTTTATATATTTAAAAATTATTCAAATTTATCAAAAATACATTTTACTCATTGTTTGTTAATAATATTTTAAGCATTAACTTAGTTGCAGCTAAGTCAGTACTCGAATAATAATATTATAATTATAAAGTTTTACGAAATTTCTTTAAACGTGTAGACAAAGTAGCTTTTAGTTTATTCTTTTTACTATTTAATTTACTTTGAATGCGCGTAGTAATTTTGCTTAAAACAATATAAAGTTTTTCTAAAAGTTCAATAGATTTTTCAATGTAGATTATTATTGTATTAATGTTATTCATATTTATTTTTTTTTGTTAATAAATTATATTTGTATAATTTTATATACAGAAAAAAAATATTTTTTTTCTATTAATTCATTTTGAAATATTAAGTAATTAAAAAATGGATAGTTTGCCTGATTTTAGTGAAAAAGAGCAAATTAAAATAATTAACACAATAAATAATATAATAAAATCAATAGAAAAATATTTAGAATATAATATAAATAATCCATACTACAAAATAGAATTTACTTTTGTAGAAGAAAAAGATAATTTTGACTTATCTAATTTTAGTTTATCATATATTTTATATGAATTAAAAGAAAATTTAATAAAATACAAAAAAACAAATAAATATAAATATTTTCTTAACTCATTAACTATATTTATATATCTTAATGAAAATCTCGATAATGAAAATTTACGTCTATTATCTAAAGTATTATATAAATATACATATATTCTGCTAAATATAATATTATTTAGAGCAATTATAATTAATAATCATATAATATCAAAAGAATATATAGATTTATTACATGCAAATATTAAAAATATAAATAATTATGAAACTGCTAATGAATTTCTTATATATATTAATTATTTAATAAAAATATTTACACCTGAATTATCAGATATATTTAATTTTATATGTGATTTAAATAATACATTAGAAAAAAATAAAAAATTAATTCTAGTTAAATTATTAAATAAAATACTATTATATGAGCTATTAATAAAAACTTTAATAACTTTAAACAAAGAAAAAAATAATATTAAAGTAGAACAATTAAATATTAAAATGATTGTTAAACTAGATTCTATATATAATTTTAAATTTGCTAATATAAATAATACTAATAAAAAAATAATATATCTTCTTGATAGTATAGATAAAATAACAACTAATATAATATCGTTTTATCAAGAAGAAAATATCGAATATTAATATATAATTTTTATATATTCTAGTTTAAAAATTAGCAATTTTTTATTTATAGCAGAAAATATTATAAATTAAATTTATTTATTATAATACAAAATAGTTTTTTTTAACAATAAAACTATTATTTTAAATAATATTTTTTTTTAATAGCAGTTAAAATAAAAAAAAAATAAATAAAATTTTATTTATTTTTTTTTTACTTTTTATTTTTTTTTACTTTTTTATTGTTTTTTATTTTTTTATTGTTTTTTACTTTTTATTAGTTTCTTACTTTTTTATAAGTTTTTATTACAATAGCAAGTTTATCACGATAAGCATTAGTTTCAAAAGGTTTAATCATTTTTTTAGATTCTTCACATTCTCTATTATTATCACTCCTAGTAGTAATTTCTTTACGCATATCTGTTATAGTAAAACCATAATTAGTTTTTTTCATTTTTCTATTAAAAACATTACTTATATGTTGTACAATTGTATAACAGAAATTTTTATTTATTCTTATTAAATACCAGTAAATATCGATTATATTTTTATCTTTAAGAATATTATCGGTACACGATACTATTATATTTTCTGATGTTTTTATATTAGTTTCTAAATAATCAACATAAATATGTCTAACAAGAATTGATAGTTTATTTTCTTGATTATTATAAGCTATAATAATTAATAGTTTATTTTTATTAAGAGGATTATAATAATTAACAAATTCATTAATTTCGTAAGCTATAAATCCAAAAATATTTTGTATAATCGTATCAGAGACAGTACAATAATCAGTTTTAGAATAACGTTCTATATATGAATTTTGTCGTAATCTCTGACTTATAGAATCCGATTTTATTGTAGATTTATATATTATTTTTTCTTTGTTATCAACTGTTTTTACTTTAAGAGTATATATATCATCAAGATCCATTTTTTTTTTTCAATTTGCATACAATTTAATATTATAAATATTAAATTCAAATAAGTAAATATATTTACAAATTTTTAAGTTATTTTCTAAAGTTTTTCTGCAGATTATAAAAAATTAAATTAAATTAAATAATAGATAATATTAATAAATAATAATACTACAAATATCTTTTTCAAAATCTATAATTAAAACACATTTATTATATTCAATATTTTTTATTTTATTTTTTTTATAAATTTTAATAAGTAATTTTAAATAGTTTTTAATATAATCATCGTTATTTAAAATAAATATATTATCTTCATTATTATTATTATTATAAATAATATTTTGTAAAGAGTTATTAACTTCAATTATATTTTTAAGTAATTGTTTAATAGTAATATTAGTAGTGTAATGTTTATCTAAATTATTTTTATTGTTTTTAAATTTCTTTAATTTATTATTTTTTTTTATTTTATTAAAATTAAATTTTTCGCTATGTGTTATAATATTAAATATTGGTTTATTTTTAATTTCTTGTATTATAGATTTCTCTTTAAACAATGATATTTCATATATATAATCTTTACAGTCTTTTTTATTAATATTATTTATTATTTTACCATTTAATTGATTACAAGAATTACATTTAATAAATATATTATTATTATTATTTAAACAATATATTATTCCTTTACAACAATCTATTATTAATTTATAATCAGTTATATGAGTAGTATTAATTTTAAGATTAAATCTTTGTTCAATATATTTTATTATATTTTTTTTATTTATGAATTTATTGAATTGTATAATATTTTCAGTATTATTATTATTACAATTATTATTATAAAATTCTTTTATAGTAGAAATTTCTATTAAATTATTTTCAAATTCTTTTAATTTATTACAATATAAATCTAAATCAAATACAAATTCAGTATTATAATTAATAATCATAGAAGATTTATCATTACTTTCTGTAGATAAATGATCGCATTTATTTGTAAAAGATATTATTATAATTTTTATTTTATAATTATTATCCATTTTTTTTTTATAAGAATAGTTCTTTAATATATATATAACTAAAATAAAATAAATAAATATCTTTTTTATCAGCTAAATAAAAAATCACCACCAAAATACAAGTAATAAAAACTTTAATATAATATATATTTTTTTTTCTTAATAGAAATTATATTATAATTAAATATAAATAAATGAGCACTAATATTAATTACAAAAATATAAAAATTCTTATTAGAAATAATGCTATTAATAGCAGCAATGAAATTAAAGGTATATCTGATCATCATTTAACAAATTTAATATCTTATATTATAATTAATTTAAACACTGTATCGCGCTATCAAGAAGATAATGATATAATATTTGCAATAGTTAAAAAAGTATTTCCTACAGCTAATACTAATTTTAAATCATTTAATATAACTATAGCGAAAAAAAATAAAAAAACTAATGAATTTAAATTTATTATATTAATATCAGTAGTATTAAAATCTAATGAAAATGAAGACAATAAATCTATTATTAATTTTTATAATCTTTTTGTAAATACATTATATAGTAGATTAGAGCAAAAAATACGAAAAATAACAGCTGCTTCTAATACTAATAGTTTTTATTTATCATGTGATAATGAAGCATCTAAAAAGAGATATAAAGAAAAACAAAATATTTTAAAAAATAAACTTAATTTATATAATAATGTATTAAATATAGTTAAAAGCTATAAAATATAAATTTAATCTGCTTAAAATTTCTATAAAATAATAATTTTATTTATTTGATTTTTTGCGTTAAAATTATTAATAAGTTATATTTCACTAGACAAAAAATGAACAATAAAGAATTATTAAAAAATATAACTGATATTACATTTAAAAAATTAATAAAAAATTATGAAGATGTTATAAATAGTTTTAAATTTAGCAGATTATATTATATATATGAAATAAGTTTTATTGGAATATTTATTTCTATATTATTAAATTTATATTGTATATATTATTATAAAAAAATAAAAAAAAAATACAATAAATAAAATATAATTTATTTTATCTTTTTGTTATTTGATTTTAGTAATTATTATATATATAAAATAATATACTCCAATTTATTAATCTTATTAATAATATTTATTTCAGTAAATAAAATAATGTCACATTTTATAATTTTTGGCTAAATAATCGTATTTATTAGTTTTTTACTGCGGAGTTACTTAATAGAAAAAAAATAAAAACTTTTAAATATTTATCTTTTTGATTTTAAATAATTAGTTTATAAAAATACAAACATAATATTATAATATATTATATTATAATATAATAATATAATATATTTAAAATGATTATTTTTAATACAGATAAACCGCTAACAACAATACAAAATAAATATAATCATTCGTATGTTAATTTTACAATAGAAATTTTAACTAAAGCTCAAGAAATAATTAATGATAACAGCATAATAGCTATTATTATTATTATTGAAATTATATTAATTATATTATTATTAATTGTATGTTATAGTGTTTGGTAAAAAACAAAAATAATAAATTTTAATATATATTATATTATTTAGATAAATTAAATATAAAAAAAAATATATATATATATTTTTTTTCTGCTAGAATTTATATATATATTTTATTTTGATTATATTGTTTAAATATTTAAACACTGAAATATTTAAATGTTTAAATATTTTATATCAGATTATATAACTAAAAATAATTAGTAAAACTGTATTTGAAATGAATAAATTTTTATTAATATTAATAGTAATAATTTCTATAATTTCTGCTTTTGTATTTAATTTAATTTGCTCAATTGTTTATATAGCGATAAAGATGATAGAAACAGAAAAAAAATTATTAACGAGATTTATATTATATATTCTATATATATTAAAAAGTAAAATAGTTTTTATACTTTTAATAATATCTCTTATACTATTATTAAATAATAGTAATGAAATAATTGTTATAATTATCGCAATTATATATTTTATATTAGTATTTATTATATATTATTATATTAATAAAAATACAGAATTTTATTATATGTTATTACTTCCATTTATAATAAATAATAAATTAAATTAACAAAAAAAACATATATATATTTTTTTTCTGCTAAAGTTTATATTTATATATATATTCTGTTTTGATTTTACTACTAAATATTTAAATAAATAATAATATCAAAAAATACCTCAATATTTTAATATTTTAAATTAAATCAGCAATGAATTTAACAACTACATTAGCACCAAAAGCTGTTGGTAAAACCGCAGTAGAAATAGATAAAGATTTATTAATATTATTAATAATAATTTCTCTAGTTTCTGCTTTTGTAATTAATTTAGTTTTCTCAATTGCTTATATTGTAATAGTAGAATACAAACAGAAAAGAAACTCATTAATAAGATTTATATCATATATCGTATATATATTAAAAAGCAAAATAGTTTTTATACTTTTAATAATATCTCTTATAGGATTATTAGTGGCAGCATTTTGTATTAAACTATATGATACTGTTTATCCAGGACAACATTTTCAATATCCTTATTATTACGCTCCTTCAAATTTGTACGCAGGAGTAATTATATTATTTGCAGGTATAGGTATACTTATATTTGTTTTAATGTTAGTAATCTTAATTAGAATAAATATAATATTATATAATTGTATATATAAAAACAATAAAAATAATGATTCCGGGTATGAAAGTGGTAGTATATCATCATGTGTTTAAATACTATATAATAATATATACTTCTGTTTGATTTTTCTATTTATATTTATTAATAGAAAATATATTAAAATGCCTTATTACGATGTTAATGTTCTTTTTGAGTATCTAGATATAAATAATATAACATTAATAGGTAATGGTAAAAGTAATGCTGCTTTTGAATATATAATAAATAAATACATTAAAGAAGAAGTAAAAAAATTAGATCCTAATAATTGGGGAATTTTTTCAGTAATTATATTAATATTATTAATAAGTACTATTATATTAACAATAACAGCTGCATTTATAATTAGATATATTATAAAATGGTATTATAATTATAAAGAAAAATATCTAAATAAAGAAAAATATTTAAATAAAGAAAAAATAATTTTACTAGGAATGAAAAAAAATTCTACCAAGACTACTATTAAAAGTAAAGTAACTATAGTGTAAAAAAAAAATATATAAAAAAAAAAATAAATATTAAATATTTATTTTTTTATAATAGTTTTATAAACAATAAAATAAGAAAAAAAATATTTATTAACCTAAATTAATATAATATTTGCTGTGTTATAATAATATATAATAATAAATTTAATTTGTTTGTTTCTATTATCTGCAAGTTATTATATTTATTATATAATTTTTTTTTCTTAGCAAATTTATTATTAAAATAAAAATTAATATTATTTACTTTTTTCTGTTTATTTTTCTTTTTATTACATATCAAATCAAAATCATATAATGAATTAGATTCTATTATATCATTAATTTTATAACAATTATAAGTGTATTTATTTTTTTTATTTTTTAGCATTTTTTAATTTTTTTTTATATATATATAATTATTATTATTACGTGATTATTTTATATAGAAGTAATTAAATCAAAATAGATAAGATATAATAAAAAAAAAATATAATAAATTCAATTATTATTTTTTATTTATAATCTAACAAAAAAAAATACAATTAAATATTTTTCGCTAAATTAATTTTAGCAGAAAAAAATATTTATTTATTTTAGTTGTTTATATATTTTTTATGATAATTTTCTTAAATATTCTATAATTATGTCTTTTATCATTAGTCTTTCACGATTATAAGTATTTTTATTAATATTTATTTTTGTTAAAATTAAAGTACTTATAATATTAAATAAACTCATATCATTAGGTCTTTTTTTTTTAATACCTTTAATAATATTATTATAAAATTTAATATTATTACGCTCTTCTTCAAACAATACTAGTGGTGTTAAATTTAATTTTATAATATTATGTAAATCAATATATTTGTTATCTTTTAAACATTTTTCATATATATTATTAAAAGACGATTTATGATAATCTTCTTTATTAAAAGCAGTTATTAGTATTATTGGAGATGTTTTTAATCTTAATTTATTAAATTTTATTATTTCTATTAATATATATATTATACTTTTAAATTCATTTGATTTACCAGATTGGAAATCATTAATTAAAATTTCTAAAGTAAAATTATCATCTTTAATATTATTTTTTTGTGTATTAATATCATTTAAATCAAAAATCCATTCTTTATAAATATATATATAATAATTATTAAATATATTTTCTATAATATTAAATAATATAACAAGATCGTCTTTATCACCGAAATCTATATAGTCAAGATTTATATTAATATTAAAATTTTCTTTACTAATAAATCCTAATTTATATACGAAAGATTTATAATCTTTTAATTCATTACAATATGAAGAACAATTATCAATATTTAATCTTCCACCAAATTCATGAATATAATTAGTATTATTATTCATATTTATAATTAAATTTAATATAATCAAATTTAATAGATAGTAAAAAAATATATATATTATAATTTTACTTAAATAAATATTAATTTAGACTATCACATATTATATTTTTCACAAAATTAACTAATTCTGTTTTTTCATAAAATTTACTATAATTACTTAAACACATAATATTTACAATAATACTAAATAATGTAAAATCTTCATTATTGAATTTATTATTAAAATGTAAAATATTATTTGCTTTATTATTTATAGAATAATTACCTATTTCTATAAAATCATAATTTTTATTTACTTTGCAGAAATTATCGCAGAAATAATAATCATTTTCATCATCGCCTTCATTTTTCACAAAATAATCAACAATATTAATTTTTATATTTATACCTGCTAAAAAGGTATTTCTATTTAAATTATAAAAAATTTGTTTTACATTAGAATTTTCATCTAATATATCATCATTAATTATTATTTTATAATAATTGTTATTGTTTGTACTATCTGAAATATAATTATCTCCTAGTTTAATTTTTATAATAAATAAATTATAATTATTATTAATATCAGTTATTATTTTTTTTCTTAATAAATTAATATCTATTTTATTTAACATATAATAATTTAAACATTTATTAAATTCTTCGATATTATTGCATTTTATATTATTATAATAATTTTCAATATTATTAGTATCTTCTTTTTTAGGATGTATAAATAATAAATAAAGATAATTTTTATTATTATTATCTATATAACTTAAGTTATTGCAATCATATAAATTATATTTAAAATTAATATTCATTTTTTATTAATTTATATAAATAATCAAATAAATTATATATATTTTTATTTAATCGCAGAAAAAATTAAATTAAAATAAAATTAATAACAGTTAACTAATAATTAATTTCTATAAAAATATTGTATTTTTTTGCTTAATTATAAGATATAAAACATGTTTATTTATTTGAATTTAGGGTTTTATTTATTTAAAAAATAAAGCTCTTAACAATAAGAATATTAAACTTAATTGTTTTAATTTCTTATTAAGAAATCAGAAAATGCAAAGTAAAGAAAATCTTTTAAATGAAAATCAACAAAAATTTTTCAACAAAATAAAAGAAATTGTTAGTGAAGAGATTATGAAAACTGAAACTGAAAAAATGATAGAAGAAAATTCAATAATTATTAATGTAGATAGTAAAGATAATAATGATTTAGATAAAAAAATACACAAGCATTCAAATTTTAAAGAATTAATTAACATAATTCTAACTAAAATATTATTATTTTATTTATCAGATGATAATTATCCTAATTGCAATTTAAATTGTATACATTCTATTTTTCCATTAAGACGTAATAATGGAAAAGGTGAAAAAAAAGAAATTTCTTGTATAAGATTAAAATTTTATATTCCTGATGATGAATGTGAAAATAATTCAACTGGACAATATTTTTATAATTTTAATATAGAATTGGGCGAAACTGAAAATAATAAATATTTAAATAATTATGAAAACTTTATAATGTATCTGAATAATAATATAGAAAATCTTTTAAATTATATAAAAGGAAATAATTATAAATGCGATTTGAATGATATATCTGGCAAATTAGAAAAACTTAAAAATAGTAATATTATCTCTAATTTAAAATATATAATTAAAGAGTTAAGGCATAAATTATTAAAAATAAATAACAAAAATAAATAACAAAAAATAAATAACAAAAAAAAAAATAACAAAAAAAAATAACAAAAAAAAAATAACAAAAAAAAATATATATATATTAATAATTTTAATATTTTAAATAATTAATTCACTTAAAATATTAAAATTATTAATATATATATATTTTTTTGTTTATAAGAAATTTATTTTAAAATTAAAAATATTATTTATATTTTTTATATTATCTTATAATTAAATAATAATAATAAATATATAATTTATTATTTTATAAACAAAAATTTATATATGATTTTCTTCAAAACATAATATATATTCTTTTTTATTTGTATCATAATATAATTTTTTTTCTATTTTGTCATAAAAATCATTATTAATATTTATAATATTTTTGCTGCAAGATAATAAATGTTTAACATTATCATAATCAATATCACAATATTTACATTTTTTATATTTTATTTCATTATTAATAATTTTTTTTATTTTATTATTATGATAGTCGCAATAACAACTAAGAGATTTTAAAATTTTACATTTATCACATATTTCATAAATATTTTTTAAAGATTTATACATTATTATTTATTAATAATATTTAAAATAATTAATATTTTTTATATTTAATTTTAAATATCAAAAATATATTCTATTTATTTACTTTATTAAAATCAGAATAAAAATACTATATAATAATTTATTTTATTAAATTACTACATAATCAATATAAAAAATATTTTATAAATAAGAAATAGAATTAAATATAATAAAGACAAATAATATAGATATTTTATATATTGCTTAAATAAATAATAAAAGCGTTTATTTAACTTTAACTTATTACATATATATTAATTATTGTTAATATTACTATAAAATATTTAATTAATTATAAAAAAAAATTATTAGAAGTTCTATTTTTCATTTATAATAACAAAGTATAATCTATTTTATATATTATTTAATAAAAATTATTAATTAGAAGTAAATTTATTATTTTTTTTTATAAATAAATTTTTTTAATTTTATTTAAATAATAATTATAATTTGAGTTAAGTGTTTAATTACTTAGCTATAAAGAATGTATTTTATAATAAATATTATAAACATAAATTAAATGTATTTTAATTACACATCTTAGTGATAATTGTTATAATATATATACAATGAATATACTAAAATTAGCAAAGAATTTCACGCTAAAAATTTATTACCAGAATTTTATTATTTTTTTAATAAATATTCATTTTAAGCTAACATTATTAAAAAACAATAAAAAAAAATAATTAAATTGAAGTAAATTTAGTATTTATTTATATATCATCTTTTTTATGTTTTACTTACAATAATTATAATATAAAATTAAGTGTTTTTAATAATACTTGCTATTCTCATTTATAAGTTGAAAATGAATATACACGAATCAGCTATAATGTTTTTAGACAAAAACAATTTACTAACTGTTCTTGTCTCTGGAAAGAAAGACTACTTATTAGAATACTTGGAAGTACTAAAAAAAGAAGATAAAGATGCTGCAGATGATATATCTTGTGTTTTAAATATTCTTATTCAAAAACATGAAGAAATGATAGAAAATATACCTGATAAAAAATTACTGATAAAATATATCGATATGTTACAAGAGAAAAATAACTGCGATGGAGCTTATCAATGCGGACCAAGAATACCTCAAGTAGTAATGCCAAATGAACCAGATATAGTAGTATGTAATCATGTTTATAATATGATTAAAAATAACATTGAAGCGTTTAATTTCTATTCTAAAATAATTATTCCTTTTTATTTGTCTATAATAAATGACGCTAAAGAAACTTTAAAAACTATTTTATATAATTATTATCTTATAGAAAATTAAAGAATAAATCATTATTATAAAAAAATTATATAGAGTAATAAATTATAATAATTAATTTAAATTATATTTAATAAAATTTAAATAATTTAAGTTAATAATTATAATTTATTACTCTATATAATTTTTTTTTCTCTCTCTTCTTTTTTGCTTTATTTTCTCTTCAATTAAAGTAAAATTAATAAATTCTGCTAGCTAAATAGCAAACTATAATCAATTATTTTATTTTGCTAATAACTAATATATAAAATTATTCTGTTAATAATTAATATATAATTAATTATAGCTGCTAATAACTAATATATAATTAATTATAGCCGCTAATAACTAATATATAATTAATTATAGCCGCTAATAACTAATATATAATTAATTATTTTGCTAATAACTATATATAATTAATTATAACTGCTAATAACTAATATATAATTAATTAATATTTTATTAAAACTATTAAAAAAAGAAAGTAATATTGATTTATCTGCATATAGTAAATTTAAAAGCTATATAAAAGTATTAGAATTTATAATTTTAATAAGTTTATATTTAAATATATATAAATAAAAAATCAGTATAATATAATATTACACGAGTAGTGGAATAGTAGATATTTTTTCTGCTAACCACTACGTATAATTTGAAAATAAATTTGCTATTTTTTTATAAATACATGTTTTTAAATTTGATTTAGGTAATTATAATATAAATTAAGTGTTTAACTATACTTAGCGTTAAAGAAAAATGGATGTTGAAACTAAATATAATGAAGCCAGAGTGTTATATAATGGAATTCATTTTATAGCAATCAAACCTCATATTATTTGGGCAAAATGTGAAGCATGTGAAAATTATTATGGAGATAATGCTGTTTTAAAATGTGAACCAAAAGATAGAATGTATGATTATTTAATCTTTCAATGCGAAAATGCGCGATATAATATAGATAGTGATCAAAAATTCGATAAATTTATACGTTCATTTACAACATTTATAAATGATATAAATGAATTTTCATCTTACTTGGACTGACCCACTAAAACCCAAAAAACTTACATAGCGTAGTAAACTATAGTAATTAAATCATATTATTTAAATTTAATTTAAATAATATAATTTAATTATCATAGTTTACTACTCTATGTATTTTTTTTCACTGCTTAGAAACCGCAAAAAGAAGCAATAAAAAAAAATATTTAGTAATAACATAAAATGTAATTTTATAATTAATTATGTCTCCACTCTAAATTACTCTATTATCTAGTAAGTAACTAACTAATATAACAAATATATAATCTAACTGCTAAAAACAAATATATAAATTAAATACTTAACTAAATTATTTTACTTACTAAGTAAAATAAATATATAACTAATTATTCCAACTGCTAAAAACAAATATATATAATTAATTATTTCGCCTTACTATAACAAATATTATAATTAATTAAATATTTATCTGCTAAGAACTAATATATAATTAATTAAATACTTAATCTGCTAAGAACTAATATATAATTAATTATTTCACCTCACTATAACAAACATTATAATTAAATACTTAATCTACTAAGAACTAATTATAACAAATATATAAATTAAATATTTAGCAGCTATAACAAATATATATAATTAATTATTTTAACCGCTAAGATCAAATAATGATAACACTAATGTAATGTTATTACTGTATATCTTTTTTCTACTTTTTCTATAGATATATAAATTAAATATTTACCAATTATTCAAACACTGCTATTATCACTGAATACAAGGTTAATATAAAAATAATCATCTTGCTACTTAAATATAATTGTTTTGAATTTATTTTTACTAAATAAAAATAATTAAAATGGAAATTATAAAATATATTTTAGTAGAAGATCCAAAAGAAACTATAAATGATTATTGTTACTGTAATGAAAATCATTTAATGACAAATACTTGTGTGATCGACAATAATAAATATAATTTAAAATTCTATATTGGTTTAAATGATAAAAACAATAATAATGAATTTGCTTTTGTATCTGATTTTAATACAAAAAATAAAAAAAATGCAGAAACAATTGAAAATAATGCAAAAGAAGTAATAAAATTATCATTTACAGATTATAATAACGATGATCTAAATAAAATTAAAAAAGATATTATAAATCAATTTAATAATAGCGGATTTTTCTTATATGTAATACCTGAAGATTATAATACTGGAAAATGTGTAAATATAGATAATTTTAATAAAACTGTTATTCAAGAAGCAATACAAAAAATAAATAATGAATTAGTTGACTTAGGTTTAACTATTAAATTATATAAATATGTATCTTCTTATTCGACTATAAATAATATAAATCTTAATAAATTAGAATATATAACTTTAGGTGAAGATAAAATTGCAGAAGTATTAGTTACTGATAATTATAGTCCTTTTAAAAATAACTTAGGAGTTTTAATTGAAAAATTAATCGAAAAATGGTCTATAATTAATTTATTAGAAAAGAAATATAATATACCTACATCATTTACCTTTAGTACTAATTGCGATTGTATGTATCTTAAAAAGCTTGGATTTCACACAGATTATGAAACTAAAGAAAATATATTAAAATATTACAAATGTAAAAATCTATTACAACAATTAGTTAATATAATTTAAATATATTATTCAATATTATATATAATTATTTTTTTTTCTGCAAAATTAATTAAACTTTATAGCCCCGCCGTATAACTAATATATAACTACTTTATTCTACAATTACAATAAAAATTTAAATCACCACTATTATAATTAAATTATTTCGCCCTACTATAAACAAACATTATATAATTAATTATTTTAGCTGCTAAGAACAAATATATAAATTAAATTATTTTAGCCGCTAAATAACTAATATATAAGCAAATATATAAATTAAATTATTTCGCCCTACTATAAACAAATATTATATAAATTAAATTATTTTAGCTGCTAAGAACAAATAATATATAAATTAAATTATTTTGGCCGTTAAAAACAAATATTATATAAATTAAATCATCTTATCTGCTAAAAACAAATAATATATAAATTAATTATTCCGCCGCTAAGAACAAATAATATATAAATTAAATATTTTAGCCGCTAAAAACAAATATATAAGCAAATATATAAATTAAATTATCTTATCTGCTAATACAAATATATAATTAATTATAATTATTTAGTAGCTACAACAGCTATAACAAATATATAAATTAAATATTTTAGCCGCTAAAAACAAATATATAAGCAAATATATAAATTAAATTATCTTATCTGCTAATACAAATATATAATTAATTATAATTATTTAGTAGCTACAACAGCTATAACAAATATATAAATTAAATATTTTAGCCGCTAAAAACAAATATATAAGCAAATATATAAATTAAATTATCTTATCTGCTAATACAAATATATAATTAATTATAATTATTTAGTAGCTACAACAGCTATAACAAATATATAAATTAATTATTCTGCTATTATAAGCAAATAATATATAAATTAAATTATTTTCTCTGCTAAGATCAAATATATAATTAAATACTTTATCTCCGCTAAATACAAATATAGCAAATATATAATTAAATACTTATCTATTGAGAACTAATATATAATTAATAATTTCACCGCTAAAAACTAATATACAATTAATAATTTCGCCGCTAAGAACTAATATAATAAATCAAATATTTAGCCGCTATAATTAAATTATTTTTTTATCTGCTAAATATTTAGCAGTTATAACTAACTAATATATAAATTAAATATCTAGCCGCTATAAACAAATATATAATTAATTGTTTCACCGCTAAGAGTAAATATATATTTAAATATATAAATTAAATAAGCAGCTATAACAAATATATAATTAAATATTTAGCAGCTATAACAAATATTATATTTTAAATACTTTAGCCGCTATAACAAATATATAATTAAATACTTTATCTGCTATAACAAATATATATTTAAATATTTAGCCGCTATATTTAAATATTTAGCCGCTATAACAAATATATATTTAAATACTTTATCTGCTATAACAAATATATATTTAAATATTTAGCAGCTATAACAAATATATATTTAAATACTTTATCTGCTATAACAAATATATATTTAAATATTTAGCCGCTATATTTAAATATTTAGCCGCTATATTTAAATATTTAGCCGCTATAACAAATATATAATTAAATACTTTATCTGCTATAACAAATATATATTTAAATATTTAGCCGCTATATTTAAATATTTAGCCGCTATATTTAAATATTTAGCCGCTATAACAAATATATAATTAAATACTTTATCTGCTATAACAAATATATATTTAAATATTTAGCCGCTATATTTAAATATTTAGCCGCTATAACAAATATATATTTAAATATTTAGCCGCTATAATTAAATTATTTTTTTATCTGCTAAATATTTAGCAGTTATAACTAACAAATATATAAATTAAATATTTAGCCGCTAACAAATATACATTTAAATATTTAGCCGCTATAATTAAATACTTTATCTCCACTAATACAAATATATATAATTAATTGTTTGCCGCTATAATTAAATACTTATTTGCTAATACAAATATATATAATTAATTATTTAGCGGCTATAATTAAATACTTTATCTCCACTAATACAAATATATATAATTAAATATTTAGCAGCTATAATACAAATATATAATTAAATATATTAATTAATTATTTAGCAGTTATAACAAGTATATATAATTAAATACTTTATCTACTAATACAAATATATAATTAATTATTTAGTGGCTATAACAAATATATAATTAAATATTTAGCAGCTATAACAAATATATAATTAAATACTTTATCTGCTAATATAAATATATATATAATTAAATACTTTATCTGCTAATACAGATATATATAATTAATTTTTGCCGCTAAAAACAAATATATATAATTAAATATTTAGTAGCTATAACAAATATATAATTAAATACTTTATCTGCTAATACAGATATATATAATTAAATATATAATTAAATATTTAGCCGCTAATAACAAATATATAATTAATTATTTAGCAGTTATAACCAATATATAATTAAATATATAATTAATTGTTTACCGCTAAAAAAAAATATATAATTAAATATTTAGCCGCTAATAACAAATATATAATTAATTATTTTAACGGCTAACAAATATATAATTAATTATATAATTAAATACTTTATCTGCTAATACAAATATATATAATTAGTTATTTAGCAGTTATAACAAATATATATAATTAAATACTTTATCTGCTAATATAAATATATAATTAAATACTTTATCTCTGCTAAATACAAATATATATAATTAAATATATAATTAATTATTTAGCATCTATAACAAATATATAATTAATTATATAATTAAATACTTTATCTGCTAATACAAATATATATAATTAGTTATTTAGCAGTTATAACAAATATATATAATTAAATACTTTATCTACTAATATAAATATATAATTAAATACTTTATCTCTGCTAAATACAAATATATATAATTAAATATATAATTAATTATTTAGCATCTATAACAAATATAAAATTAATTATTTAGCAGCTAACAAATATATATAAAATTAAATACTTTATTCGCTAATACAAATATATATAATTAAATATATAATTAATTATTTAGCAGCTATAATAAATATATAATTAATTATTTAGCAGCTAACAAATATATATATATAATTAAATACTTTATCTGCCTAATACAAATATATAATTAAATATTTAGCGGCTAACAAATATATAATTAAATACTTATCTGCCTAATACAAATATATAATTAAATATTTAGCAGTTATAACAAGTATATATAATTAAATATTTAGCAGCTATAACAAATATATAATTAATTTTTTACCGTCAAAAACAAATATATATAATTAATTATTTACTGGCTATAACAAATATATAATTAAATATTTAGCAGTTATAACAAATATATAATTAAATATTTAGCGGCTATAACAGATATATATAATTAAATATTTAGCAGTTATAACAAGTATATATAATTAAATACTTTATCTACTAATATAAATATATAATTAAATATTTAGCAGTTATAACAAATATATAATTAAATATTTAGCTGCTATAACAGATATATATAATTAAATATTTAGCAGTTATAACAAGTATATATAATTAAATACTTTTGCCTAATACAAATATATAATTAATTATTTAGCGGCTAACAAATATATAATTAAATACTTTATCTGCTAATACAAATATATATAATTAAATATTTAGCAGTTATAACAAATATATATAATTAAATATTTAGCAGTTATAACAAATATATAATTAATTATTTAGCGGCTAACAAATATATAATAAATACTTTATCTGCTAATATAAATATATAATTAATTATTTTTCTTCACTATAAGAAATATATAATTAAATATATAATTAATTATTTAGCGGCTAACAAATATATATAATTATATATTTAGCAGTTATAACAAATATATAATTAAATACTTTATCTGCTAATACAAATATATAATTAATTATTTAGCAGTTATAACAAATATATAATTAAATATTTAGCTGCTATAACAGATATATATAATTAAATATTTAGCAGTTATAACAAGTATATATAATTAAATACTTTTGCCTAATACAAATATATAATTAATTATTTAGCGGCTAACAAATATATAATTAAATACTTTATTTGCTAATATTTAAATATATAATTAATTATTTGCCGCTAAAAACAAATATATAATTAAATATATAATTAATTATTTGCCGCTAAAAAAAAATATATAATTAAATACTTTATCTGCTAATACAGATATATATAATTAAATACTTTATCTGCTAATACAGATATATATAATTAATTACTTAGCGGCTATAACAAATATATAATTAATTACTTAACAGTTATAATAAATATATATAATTAAATATTTAGCAGTTATAACAAATATATAATTAAATACTTTATCTGCTAATACAGATATATATAATTAAATACTTAACAGTTATAATAAATATATATAATTAAATATTTAGCAGTTATAACAAATATATAATTAAATACTTTATCTGCTAATACAGATATATATAATTAAATACTTAACAGTTATAATAAATATATATAATTAAATATTTAGCAGTTATAACTAATATATAATTAAATATTTAGCAGTTATAACAAATATATAATTAAATACTTTATCTGCTAATACAGATATATATAATTAAATACTTAACAGTTATAATAAATATATATAATTAAATATTTAGCAGTTATAACTAATATATAATTAAATATTTAGCAGTTATAACAAATATATAATTAAATACTTTATCTGCTAATACAGATATATATAATTAATTACTTAAACAGTTATAATAAATATATATAATTAAATATTTAGCGGATATAATAAATATATAATTAATTACTTAGCGGCTATAACAAATATATAATTAAATATTTAGCAGTTAATATAAATATATAATTAAATATTTAGCGGCTATAATAAATATATAATTAATTACTTAGCGGCTATAACAAATATATAATTAAATATTTAGCAGTTAATATAAATATATAATTAAATATTTAGCAGTTATAACAAATATATATAATTAAATATATAATTAAATATTTAGCATTTATAACAAATATATATAATTAAATATATAATTAAATATTTAGCAGTTATAACAAATATATATAATTAAATATATAATTAAATATTTAGCCGTTATAACAAATATATATAATTAAATATTTAGCAGTTATAACAAATGTATAATTAAATACTTTATCTACTAATACAGATATATATAATTAATTACTTAACAATTATAATAAATATATATAATTAAATATTTAGCAGTTATAACAAATATATAATTAAATATTTAGCAGCTATAACAAATATATAATTAATTATTTAGCAGTTATAACAAATGTATAATTAAATACTTTATCTGCTAATACAAATATATATAATTAATTATTTAGCAGTTATAATAAATATATATAATTAATTATTTAGCAATTAAACAAATATATAATTAAATTATTTTAGCGGCTAATAACAAATATATATATATAAATTATTTTAGCGGTTAAATAATAAACATATAATTAAACAAATATATAATTAAATTATTTTAGCGGCTAATAACAAATATATATATATATAAATTATTTTAGCGGTTAAATAATAAACATATAATTAAATATTTTATCTGCTAAGAACAGATATATAAATTAAATTATCTTATTTGCTAAAATTATTCGGCAGTAAAAAAAATAACAAATATAAAATAATTAAATTATTTACAGTTAAATTAATTATTTTGCCGGCTAAATAACAAATATATAATTAGATTATTTTTGTTTACTAAAAATAAATATATAATATATTAATAGTAATTTGTTGTTTAGTGAACAAGAAATTAAATATTTATACTGCTAATAGTTAATATAATTAAATATTTTTATTGAATAATAAGTTAAATATAAATAATGAGTAAATATATTAATATTTTTTTATTGAATTAAATACATAATATAGATATTAAATTATTAATTAAGTTATATTAATAAATATATTTAGTATGTATATTTTTTTTTGTAAATTACATTTGTGCAACTTAAAATTACATTTGTGCGAATTAAATTACATTTGTACAACTTAAAATTACATTTGTGTAAATTAAATTACATTTGTGCTAATTAAAATTACATTTATGCAAATTAAAATTACATTTGTGTAAATTATGTGCAACTTAAAATTACATTTGTGCAACTTAAAATTACATTTGTGCAACTTAAAATTACATTTGTGCAAATTAAATTACATTTGTGCAACTTAAAATTACATTTGTGCAACTTAAAATTACATTTGTGCAACTTAAAATTACATTTGTGCAAATTAAATTACATTTGTGCAACTTAAAATTACATTTGTGTAAATTAAATTACATTTGTGCAAATTAAAATTACATTTGTGTAAACTATGTGCAACTTAAAATTACATTTGTGCAACTTAAAATTACATTTGTGTAAATTAAATTACATTTGTGCAAATTAAAATTACATTTGTGTAAATTATGTGCAACTTAAAATTACATTTGTGTAAATTAAATTACATTTGTGCAACTTAAAATTACATTTGTGTAAATTAAATTACATTTGTGCAAATTAAAATTACATTTGTGTAAATTATGTGCAACTTAAAATTACATTTGTGCAACTTAAAATTACATTTGTGCAACTTAAAATTACATTTGTGTAAATTAAATTACATTTGTGCAACTTAAAATTACATTTGTGTAAATTAAATTACATTTGTGCAAATTAAAATTACATTTGTGTAAATTATGTGCAACTTAAAATCACATTTGTGTAAATTAAATTACATTTGTGCAAATTAAAATTACATTTGTGTAAATTATGTGCAACTTAAAATTACATTTGTGCAAATTAAATTACATTTGTGCAACTTAAAATTACATTTGTGCAAATTAAATTACATTTGTGCAACTTAAAATTACATTTGTGCAAATTAAATTACATTTGTGCAACTTAAAATTACATTTGTGTAAATTAAATTACATTTGTGCAAATTAAAATTACATTTGTGTAAATTATGTGCAACTTAAAATTACATTTGTGCAAATTAAATTACATTTGTGCAAATTAAAATTACATTTGTGTAAATTATGTGCAACTTAAAATTACATTTGTGCAAATTAAATTACATTTGTGCAACTTAAAATTACATTTGTGCAAATTAAAATTACATTTGTGTAAATTATGTGCAACTTAAAATTACATTTGTGCAAATTAAATTACATTTGTGCAAATTAAAATTACATTTGTGTAAATTATGTGCAACTTAAAATTACATTTGTGCAAATTAAATTACATTTGTGCAACTTAAAATTACATTTGTGTAAATTAAATTACATTTGTGCAACTTAAAATTACATTTGTGTAAATTAAATTACATTTGTGCAAATTAAAATTACATTTGTGTAAATTATGTGCAACTTAAAATTACATTTGTGTAAATTAAATTACATTTGTGCAAATTAAAATTACATTTGTGTAAATTATGTGCAACTTAAAATTACATTTGTGCAAATTAAATTACATTTGTGCAACTTAAAATTACATTTGTGCAAATTAAATTACATTTGTGCAACTTAAAATTACATTTGTGTAAATTAAATTACATTTGTGCAAATTAAAATTACATTTGTGTAAATTATGTGCAACTTAAAATTACATTTGTGCAAATTAAATTACATTTGTGCAACTTAAAATTACATTTGTGTAAATTAAATTACATTTGTGCAACTTAAAATTACATTTGTGTAAATTAAATTACATTTGTGCAAATTAAAATTACATTTGTGTAAATTATGTGCAACTTAAAATTACATTTGTGCAAATTAAATTACATTTGTGCAACTTAAAATTACATTTGTGTAAATTAAATTACATTTGTGCAACTTAAAATTACATTTGTGTAAATTAAATTACATTTGTGCAAATTAAAATTACATTTGTGTAAATTATGTGCAACTTAAAATTACATTTGTGCAAATTAAATTACATTTGTGCAACTTAAAATTACATTTGTGTAAATTAAATTACATTTGTGCAACTTAAAATTACATTTGTGTAAATTAAATTACATTTGTGCAACTTAAAATTACATTTGTGTAAATTAAATTACATTTGTGCAGAAAAATACAAAAATGTAATTTAATTTACATAAATGTTAAAAAAATTTACATACAAACAAAAAAAATATAAATACCATACTAAATATATAATTAATTATATATTTAGTATGGTATTTATATTTAGTATGGTATTAATACTAATATTAAAACATATTTAGCTTTAAATAAAGCAATATTATATATTCCACTAAATAGAGAAATAAAAACAGAAGATTTAAGTTTTGTTAAACTTGTATTAGATTTTATATATAATAATAATATGATTTGTTTAACTGTACCTAAAATAACTTCTAGTAATTGGATGCTCCAAATTCCACCTAATACTATAATTAATGGAATGAATTCAATATATCAATATATAAAAAACAATAGTTAAATTTTCCTTTTTGCGGAAAATTATAATTAATATTTTTTTTTATTATAATATAAAGAGATTGATATAATGAATGATATAAATTACGATATTAATAATTCGCATATGTTTTATCAAGATGCTGATAGTTTTATTAAACATACTCCATATTTTACTTCCTGCCAAAAACCAGCATTATCGCGGCTTAATTATAATTTAAATAATAATGAAGAAAAAATTTTTGTTAATTCTTATAACGATAATAATACTGTAGATTTTTTACATCCTAAAACAAAAATGATTATACTAGGAGCAGACGATAAAACTTCACACCTTATTGAATGTATAACATTTTTTATACATGAAATACTAGCCGATGAAAATACTTATAAAAGATTAGGCTTTGTAGCAAATAAATTTGGATTTAATATTTCGATAAATAATGATATTAAAGAAAGAGCATTAATAAATCATCTAGCGCTACAAACAGTTAAAAATATTAGTAATATTCAGCACAGTATACTAACTATATATAATAATAATTGTAATAATTTTGATACATATGATAAAATACTAAAAATATCTATTTGTGTGTTAGAACTTATAATACAAGTTAGAAATAATCTACTCTGCGAAGGTAAAGGTGATTATAAAATTCCAAATATAAAAATGGACGAAATTAAAAACATGAGTGTAGAAAAAATTCTTTGTAATATTTCTGATATTTATAATCAATTTGGTAGAGATTTTTTATTTGATTTTATTAAATGTTTTATTAAAAAATATATTTCGCAGCAAGATAGTAATATTATGTATTATAAACTAAATAAGTTAGTAAACATTTTATATAGTTATTCTACTACTATGTAAAAAAAACAAAAGAGAATTATTATTAGTTATTCTCTCCATAAACTCAAATAGTTTTTTTTGTTAATAAAGATATTAATTTATTGAAATCTTATTTATAATATGAATTTTGTTGCCGCGAACGCTTTAAATGGAGTATTATCTTTTGTTATGTCAAAAAAAGGCTTAAATCTTATGTGTGTTATCGCACTAGGTATAATCGCTTTAGTTGAAGTTATGCATAAAATGGATAAACCAGTAGGATTTACTTTAATGGCTATTACTTTTATATTCTTAATTACAGGTGTTTTTATGTATCCAGCATCTGGAGGAAGTAGAGGATATTTTCAAAACTTAGCAAGTAATAATACTAATAATTTAGAAAAAACATCTCTTTATCCAACATCATAAGATAATTTATTATTTTTACTGATATAAAATATATATTAAAAAAAACTACATATTATGTTATTAGGAATATTAGGTGTTATTATATTTTTTGTTCTTGTTTCAATGGTTATATACGGTATTAATAGCTATAATCTAAGTCTTGCTTTAGTATCATTCTTAGTATATGGCGCGCTAGAGTATCTAGACGCTGAACGTAAATTATCCTTTGGGCGAAAATATTAATATATTATAATTATAAATATAAATTTAGCAATATTTTTTTTTTTGAAATTAATATATAAAATTAAATCTTTGTTTGATTAACATAATATACATGCTATTAAAAGTGCCGAAATTTTCTGATTATAGTAATAATAACAGACTAAATGATATAAATAGATTACAAAGTATAACAAGAAAAAAATATAATATAAGTGAAACAGATAATAATAAATTATATTTTCTGCCTGGTTCTTTTACTATAGCGCCATTTACTTTTAAAAACAAAAATAATATACATCCAATAACTATAGTTGGTACATTACGCAATAATGAAAAAGCTGTATTACATATATTTGATAAATATATGTATTTTATTGATATTATAATAGGAAAGGATAATGACGAAACTCCATTTCTAATTAAAATAAATGAAATATTTATATCACATAATTATAATAATTATATAATAAAAAAAATAGAAAATGGAACTTATATAAATAATGGATTCTATGGACAAAATAATAAATGGCTAAGAATATATTTTGCATCTATGAAAGATAGGCGGCTATATATAGATGTATTTGATAAAATTCCTAATCTAAAAGATAAAATAGCAAGTAATATGATGAGTTACAGTTATAAAGATGATTTAATTATGTTTATATCAAAAAATAATATAAATACTGCTCAATGGATATGTATTGAAAATTATATAAAACAAGAAGATAAAAAAACTACTATTGAGCATGAATATAGTGTTTTTTCACTTGAAAACATAACTAATGTAGATATAAATGATTATACTGCTTTAGAGCTAAACAATGTAGGTATTAGTATAGTCTACGATATAGAATGCTATGCAGGTAATAAAAATAACGATTTTCCAGCGCCGGAAAATAAAAATGATTTAATATCAATGATATCAATGACTATTAGCGATGAACGTGGCAAAGATGAAACTAAAGTAACTTTAATATTAGCGCCAATATTTATAGAATCAGATGATACTAATATATTTGCTTTTATGTCTGAAATAGAAATGCTTAAAGCATTTTTTTATATAATAAATAATATTAAACCTGAATGGATAGTTGATTTTAATGGATTTTCTTTTGATCAAAAATGGATTTTAAAAAGAGCTATACTAGAATATAAGTTAGATAAATATATAAATAAAGCTTTTAGTATTTGGGTTAGCGACTATATATCTCCTTTTTATCTTGCTCGCGGCGGCTATAACATGGATAAAGATATAACTACTGTTATTAAAATGGACGCTAAAGATAATCAAGAATGTTATCTTTTGAAGCCAGAGTATACTGCCACTATGATAGATGTTTTTGTTTATTTGTATAAACTAACAAAGACTTTAGATTTACCAGGGCGGAAATTAGATGATTATCTAGAATATTATAATATTCCACTAAAAGATAAAATGAAGTTTACATATATGAATTTAATTTTCGTCGGAGTATTAGCTATGACAGCTATTATTAAACGCGAAAATATGCATTATAGCGACTTAACAGATGATAAAATATATCCAGCGTCAAATTTATCATATCATGCTGATTTAAATTTTCCCGAGGAAAAATACAAAAATATAAAAGATATTATAAAATATTTTCTGCTCGAAAGAAAAAAATATATAGATAAAGAAACAATAATAAGTGAAAATATAAATAATGATGTATTTCTCAATCTAATTAAAAGTTTAACAAATGAATATCATAAAGGTGATAATGATATAAAATCTTTTTATAATGGTGTAATTGCAGAAAATAATATAATAATTAATTATAACGTAAAAGATACAACTAGTTTATATAAACTATGTTGTAAAGTAAATATATTTGATACTCATAGAATTCGCAGCTCCCAAAATCACTCACAAATATGTAATTTCGCTTTACGGGGCGAAAATAGTCAAGCTATATCGTTGTTTAATTACTATATGGAAGTATATAATATAACATCTAGAACATTAAATGATTTAGAAGAAAGTATAAAAAGATCTATACATAATGATGTTAAAAAAAGAGGCGGTAAAACTTTACCAGCAATGCATCCAAAGAATGGTATAATACAAATACCTGTATTATGTGTAGATGTAATAAGTTTTTATCCGTCTATTCAGCAGCAACTAGATATTAGCGCTGATACTATGATATCAGGTAAATTAAACAATAATGATGTTTTATTTAGTAAATACGATACTCTGCAAATAAGATCTGCATCAAAAAAAAATATGTTTAGCGGCAATAGTAATGATAATAATGAAAATAAATTTTATCATACTACTTTTATTCGAACAAACAAAAGCTTATGTGGCTTAATTCAAAAGAAAAACAAAGAAGATAGAGCTAAAATTAAACTTAAAATGGCTGAGTTAAAAAAAGCCGGCGATACAGGTGTTTCTTATTTAGTATTAGACGCACTACAAAACGCAAAAAAAATACAAAGCAATAGTATATTTGGTATCAACGGCTGCGAATTTATGTGCAAACAAGGTGAAATAAGTATATTTGTAAATAATGCTATTACAACAACAGCTGGATATTTACTGCTTTCCTGCGCTAAATATATATTTGCTAAATTTGGTGTTTGTTTTGCGGGCGGCGATACAGATTCAATATTTATGATATTAGATAAATCTGTATATGAAAAATGCTTTTATTTAAAAACAAAAATTAATTATAGTTAAATATATATAATTAAATATATAATTAATTATTTAGCAGCTATAATAAATATATAATTAATTATTTAGCAGCTAACAAATATATATATATAATTAAATACTTTATCTGCCTAATACAAATATATAATTAAATATTTAGCGGCTAACAAATATATAATTAAATACTTATCTGCCTAATACAAATATATAATTAAATATTTAGCAGTTATAACAAGTATATATAATTAAATATTTAGCAGCTATAACAAATATATAATTAATTTTTTACCGTCAAAAACAAATATATATAATTAATTATTTACTGGCTATAACAAATATATAATTAAATATTTAGCAGTTATAACAAATATATAATTAAATATTTAGCGGCTATAACAGATATATATAATTAAATATTTAGCAGTTATAACAAGTATATATAATTAAATACTTTATCTACTAATATAAATATATAATTAAATATTTAGCAGTTATAACAAATATATAATTAAATATTTAGCTGCTATAACAGATATATATAATTAAATATTTAGCAGTTATAACAAGTATATATAATTAAATACTTTTGCCTAATACAAATATATAATTAATTATTTAGCGGCTAACAAATATATAATTAAATACTTTATCTGCTAATACAAATATATATAATTAAATATTTAGCAGTTATAACAAATATATATAATTAAATATTTAGCAGTTATAACAAATATATAATTAATTATTTAGCGGCTAACAAATATATAATAAATACTTTATCTGCTAATATAAATATATAATTAATTATTTTTCTTCACTATAAGAAATATATAATTAAATATATAATTAATTATTTAGCGGCTAACAAATATATATAATTATATATTTAGCAGTTATAACAAATATATAATTAAATACTTTATCTGCTAATACAAATATATAATTAATTATTTAGCAGTTATAACAAATATATAATTAAATATTTAGCTGCTATAACAGATATATATAATTAAATATTTAGCAGTTATAACAAGTATATATAATTAAATACTTTTGCCTAATACAAATATATAATTAATTATTTAGCGGCTAACAAATATATAATTAAATACTTTATTTGCTAATATTTAAATATATAATTAATTATTTGCCGCTAAAAACAAATATATAATTAAATATATAATTAATATGTGTTTAATACTGTGCAAAATTTAATGAGTAAATAAGTTAATTAATACTGTGCAAAATCTAATAATTAATTAATAAAAAAGGTTATACAATGTGCAATTTTTAAAAATACGGTTAAATAAGCTACAAAAATAATATGAGTGTCGCTGAATTTAAGTAAGATTATTAGTCAACAGTAAATTACACGACGATAATTTACTGCTGCTAATAATCTGTAGATATATATTAAATATTGTTTATATAGAAGCATTGTATATTATATAAACAATATAAATGAAATGCAGTTATATTAAGTTAACTACATTTAAATATATATTATAAATAATTAAATTTATTTTTTCTAGAATTTATTATAATATAACTAATGTTGGTGTAAATACACTAGACCCTGATACTTGCCCTGCGCAGGAACCATATGCTTTATAGCCCCAATTGTATAGATCATAGTTTTCTGTTACAGCATGTATATGTGTTAAATTTGTTTCACCTACTATAACAAAATTAATCCATTTAATTCCATTAGCAGGTCTAGGTATTAATTTAAAAATAGCGTTAGGTGTTGTATCATAACTTCCTTTTTCATAGTTAGTAGATCGACCACAGTGCCATAAATTACCATCATCAGTTAAAACTATAGTTATTGTGGCTTCATAACTATAACCAGATTCTACTTTTACTATATTTGCTGAACCCCATGGAAGATTTGTAAGCATAACAGGAGTTGACTTAGACGAAGTATCAGTATCACCAGTTCCTAAGCAGTAGTTTAAATTATAGCCCCATCTGTAGAAGCCGCCAGTGGAATCTATAGCCCATCTATAACCATTTGATGCATCTAAGTTGCCTCCCATTGAAATCCAATTATTTTTAAGTAAAGCTTCTTGTGTAAATACGTTTACACTAGGAGATAATATTCCTATACCAAGCTGACCAATATGATTCTCTCCACAGCTTTTTATTTGACCATTTTTTGTTAAAATTGATGCTCCCATACTAAGACCTAATCCTACACCATAAGCTATTATATCCTTTACATCTTCATTTATATTAAATAAAGCTAATCTATTTATTGTTGTACCGTCACCTAAATTTCCGCTAGCATTTGAACCACAAACCCATAAATTTCTAGTATCAGCGTCAGTAATAATATAAAGCGCTTGCGCTGTATTATTATTAACAGCAGCTATTTTTACTGCTTTACCTGTAAAGCCGGTTATTATAGTCCATGTATTTCTATTTACTGTATCATTTGTTGCTAATCCTCCTGTATTATTAGCGCCAGCCCCCCATACTTCACCTAAATTATTTAAAAGATATACTGTCTGATTGATACTATTTGCGCCACATACTATTAAATCTACAACAGTGTTAGTGGAAGGCCAAGTAGGTGAATTGCATTTAGTTAATACAGATCTAAATAATGTATCACCAAGCGCCAAAGATCCAGAAGTATTAGCACCACCGCACCAAATTTCGCCAGTAGTTGTCCAACAATACAAACTAGTATATGTCTGGCGTATACCACACCATAATCCAGTTTTTACACCATTTGTTGTATGATAGCAAGGAAGGTGAGCTATATCTGCTATAGTAGAATTCATATATAAATTAGCACCAAAATTACCATGCGTCATAATACTATCATCACTTGTTATGCAGCCAAAACAATATCCAGGATATGTTTTGTCTGAAATATACTTTACTTTTTTAGCATTACTACTAGTTATACTATTTAGAATAATATCAAGATATTGTTTATTAACTACATCTGTTAAATCTATTGGATTACTTACATTAATTCCTCTTTTATTGCCAAAATCTAAATTAGCCAACATTTTATTAGTTCCATCTAAACTAAGTTTAGTATCTACGTATTTTTTATTAGCGGCATCGGTTAAAGCAGTAGGATCAGATAAATTAATACCTTTATTAGAATTAAAATCTAAATTAGCCAACATTTTATTAGTTCCATCTAAACTAAGTTTAGTATCTACGTATTTTTTATTAGCGGCATCGGTTAAAGCAGTAGGATCAGATAAATTAATACCTTTATTAGAATTAAAATCTAAATTAGCCAACATTTTATTAGTTCCATCTAAACTAAGTTTAGTATCTACGTATTTTTTATTAGCGGCATCGGTTAAAGCAGTAGGATCAGATAAATTAATACCTTTATTAGAATTAAAATCTAAATTAGCCAACATTTTGTTTGCTCCATTTAAATCTAACTTAACAGCGCTAAAAACAGATAAATTACTATCTACATAACTTTTATTAGTAGCATCGGTAGAGTTAGTAGGATTAGCAAGATTAATACCTTTATTTAAATTAAAATCTAAATTACCTGTCATTTTACTAGTTCCATCTAAATTTAATTTTGTTAAATTTAAAGCAGTTAAATTATTATCTACATATTTCTTATTAGCAGCATCTGTAGTATTGGTTGGATCAGATAAATTAATACCTTTATTTAAATTAAAATCTAAATTACCTGTCATTTTACTAGTTCCATCTAAATTTAATTTTGCTATGGATAGTAAGGCTAAACTACTATCAGTGTATTTTTTTGTTGCTATATCAGATGAATTAACCGGATCTATTAAATTAACACCAGTATATCCATTAAAATTTAAATTTCCTAGCATTTTATTAAAACCATCCACATCTAATTTTATATTACTTAAAGTTGACAAACCCGTATCTACGTAATTTTTTGTTACAGCGTCTTTATTATTAATAGGCTCAACTAAATTAACACAAGTATATCCATTTAAATCTAAATTAGATGTCATTTTATTTGTTCCATCTATATTTAACTTTTTTTCACTTAAAGCAGTTAAAGTAGTGTCTACGTAATTTTTATTAGCTGCATCTGTAGCAGCTGTTGGATCAAGCAAATTTATTCCTTTATTTGTATTAAAATCTAATGTTGATAGCATTTTATTAGTTCCATTTATGCTAAGTTTTAAAGCATCAGAAGTGTCTACATAATCTTTAGTGGCGGCATCTAAGGCTGCAGTCGGATTTTTAAGATTAATAAGTTTATAGTTATTACAATCCAGATCACTATTTAGAGTTATATTACCACCTAAATTTAATTTAGCATTATTTATAGATGTGTCTACATAATCTTTAGTGGCGGCATCTTTACTGTTACTAGGGTTAAGCAGATTAATAACTTTAAAGTCGCCTGCATCTAAATTAGCTAACATTTTATTACTACCATCTACATTTAATTTCGCACTATTTACTACTGCTAAGCTGTTATCTACGTAATTTTTAGTAGCGGCATCAGAAGCATTAGTAGGTTCTGCGTTATTTACTAATTTAAATAAGTTTATATCTAAGTTTGCGGCTAATTTAGTAGAACCATTATTTAGTTTAGCCGCTGTAATAGAAGTATCTACATAATTTTTAGTAGCAGCATCTGTACTATTAGTAGGATCATGGAGATTAGTAATTATATTTTGCATCATATTAATATCACCAGTCATATTTCCACCTGATTTTGATAATAAATCATTATAATTATTAGAAGATAGCTGCAAAAGATACCATAGATTTTTTACTTTAGTAAAAATCACTGAAGTATTTTTTATATTAAATACAATACTCTTAATAGTCGCTATATTGTCTCCATTTATTATATTGTCGCCGCTACTAACATCAGTTAATACTGTAAATGAATTAGTATCGAATTTACCGCTAATATCAGTAAACTGTATAGAAGCTGAATCTGGAACAGTACTAGTGGCAGGTAAAGTAACACTAATAACATCATTAGTAGTATCTACTCCGTAATGAATAGAGTATTTTATATCTACTACATCACCAAACTTAATTTCTTTATAGTTTGTTATAGGTATATTAGACCATTTAGACGCTCCAGTTAGAACAGCATTATAAGATGTTATATCTGGAGCAGGAACTAAACCAGTATCACCAGCCGCTAAATAACTAGCACCTTTCATTATAGTATTTGTTATAACCCACATCTTAGTAACACTATCATAAATTAGATCAAATACATTACCGCAATTGTTAGCAATATAATTATTTTTATTTTCTTCTGCGATTGAAATACCTGGCGCGCAAATTAGCAACACTGGATTTAATTTAAATTTATTTTTTAAATCTATAATAGTTATAGTGTCACCATTAACTGGAGTTTCTGGTAGAGTACAATTAATACTTCCATTGGTTGTATCGACATGATATTTATAACCTGCCACTAAATTTGTATCTTGATCAATAAAATAATTAAAGTCTGCAGGAGAATTAGATACTTTTGCTTTATTATTATACCAATTATATTTAGGATCATTAAGTTTAATTTCGCCTGAATATCGTAATTTAGATTCTTCGTTATCGTTTATATATTCTATAGCATTATCTATTGTTTCATTGCTTATTTTATTAACTGCGGTAATAGTAGAAACTATATCTGCATTATATGGAAAAATTATAACTGATTTAGGTGAATTAATTAAATCAGATGTTGTAATAGTAAATGTATGTCCTATAGTTAATGTTTTTGTATCGGGTAAATATATTCTTAAAATTTCATTTACGTCTTGAACATGAATTAATTCTGAGCTGTCTTTAGTTAAAACAATAGTTTCGTTCTTTAAAGTAGAAGTTATTACATTTAATTTTTTGTTTAGTCGATTAACTTTAACTATAGAATTATCACTCATATCTATATTACCATTCATACTGCCTCCAGATTTAGGTAAATAATTAAAAGGTATACTTGAGCTATCATCTATTAACCAGCTATTATCGTTAATTATAATAATTTCTACTACTTGATTATTTCTATTTAGAGTATATTCGCTATAGAAATTTTTATCATCGCCTGGTATATATATATAATTATTTTTAGCGGCGAGAAGAACACAAGGACTTTCTTTAAAACTGCTATTAATATCTGTTATATTTATATAATTTATATTATTATCATTAATACCATATATAAATGGTAATTGTAATTGTGGTTGCATACCTACTGAATTGATATAATAATTATATCCTAATTCTAAATTAATTATATTACCATTAATAGCAGGATTATTATTACTAGCGTCTATAAAAATATTATAATTATTATAAGAATCAGAGGATAAAGTATATATCCAGTTTTTTTTTACTTCTTTATCATTATATAGAAATCGATGAATACAATGAGTATTAGATAGTCTAATATTATTAGTTTTATTATTTATATAATGATTAGGATTATTAACACTGATATTAACAATATTATTAACAAAAGAATAATTAGCATCTATTATTTCTAAATAATCATTATGTTTTGGCGCCGCAGGAAGCAGTAAATTTAAATTAGCGGCTGCAAATATATAGTTATTAGTAAATGATTCTAATATAGTATCGCTTGTAATATATTTTATATTTAACGAGCTACTACTACCTGCTGCAATAATAGCGTTATCAACATAGTTTTTAGTAGTTAAACTTGTACTACTTGTTGGGTCCTTAGAATTTAGCGCTTCATAGCCGCCAAAATCTATTTCACCTTTCATTGCGCCGCCCTCTAAAGGCAGTTTAGTATTATCATCTGTTGGTAAACTTATACCAGATATACCATCTGCGCTTATTTTAATAGGTGTATTATTATTGCTATTAGGATCTACTATAATTAATTCTTTTGCTTTTATATAATTAACTCCAACTAATGAATCTAATTTATTATATTCTTTAGACGCAATAACTGATATATCAGTTGAATCTAATGAATTTTTATAAGTTTTTGATAATGTAAACATACAATGTAAATCTTATATAGTATAAATATAGATTTAAAATAATAAAAAAAAATAAGATTATAATTTAAATTATTATTATATATTTTTACTGCTCAAATTATTCATTTTTTCTTTTTGATTTAAATTTTTTATTTCTCTTAAAAGATTTAGGATTAATATAAGGAGTATTAGTATACTCATTTTTACAATTTTCTAAATAAGGCGACGTTATAATAAGTGTATTTTCATTACAGTCAATTAATTGAATTCCATTGCCGGCATTTGAAACAAAATTTATTATAATTCCAGGTAAACCTGTTGTAAAACATAAATGTTTAAGATATAACAAATTTTTCATTGTAATTTGTTTTTTAGCTAAAATTATTAATATTAAGCTTTCATTTATTATAATAGGAATTTCAATATTACCTAATTCTATTTTATTAATATTATTGTCGTTAAATAAAACAGGGTATTTATTTAATATTTGAATAGGAATATTATTATTAGATTTTTTTAATGTGTCTAATATATACTGCTGATAATGATCAGCTGAATAAACAAATCCTAATTCAGACATAGCTTGAAAAGCTATATCTCGACAAACATGTATAATATTTTTAACATTATTATCAATATTAATATAATTTAATTTTGGCGTTAATTCTATAGAAAGATATTTTTTTAATCCATTTCTAAAAACAACTACGCATTTATTATTATAGTCATAAATATCAACACATGAAAAACTTTCAAGATTATGTAATTTAGTATAAGAATTTAATTTTATTAATGCATTAGCTTCATTTAATTTACTATCCAAAGGAAGATTTGAATTATCTCTTAAATAGTTTATATAAAAGGCGTGAGTATTATTAATAACAAAATCAATATTATGATAATTATTAATATTATCATTATTATCTTTAGAGAATTTTATTTTTTCATCGCAGGTAAACGGAATTTTATTTAATTGAAGTAAATATTTAAGTCCTTGATTATATATATAAGGCGCATTATAACAAAATCCTACTACATTAATATTATTTAATAAAATCATAAATAAACTATGTACTTTCATTGATATTAAGTCATTTGATGAATATTCTATATTATTATTAGCAGTAATTTCATCTAAAACAGATACAGTATTATTTGGACTAAAACATATACCATTTATTAATTTTAAATTTGTACTATTATTAAAAATATCACTGCTTAATTTATTTGTTATAAATTCATTATTGTTATTTTTAGCGGTTATCCAAACTTCTCGCTCATTTAATTTTCTATTTAGATAAAAATTATTTATATTACTCATATTATAAACTTAAATATTTAATTATTTTTATTATTAAAATTAATTTAAAATTTATAATAAATTATACCAATTAATTAATTTGAATTATTTAGACTTATAAAAAAAAAATGGCAAAAGTAACAAATAATAATATAATAAAATATTATATTCCATTAGATTTAAATAATAAAAATATATCTCTTAAAACTATATACGATAATAAATTTTATTATAATGAAAATGAAGTTTATACATTATCTTTCATTAACAAAAAAAACTTCAGTATATCTAATAAAGTTGTAAAAAATAATAAAATAAATTCAAGCGGTATTATTAATAGTAATCATATATTTGTTTGTGAATATTATAATAATCTGGAGTTAAATAAATTAATAATGTCTGACAATAGCAAAAAATATTTATATTTTTAATAATATGTTTGCAAATTTTATTTCTGCTTTTAATAATTTAAAATAATAATAAATAAAAAATGTCTGATATTAATAATAATAAAATAACTATTTCATATTATTATGATGAAAAATTAATTAAAATATGCTCAAATAGTAATGAAAATGAATCATTTTATCTTAAAGATGATAAAGATAAAACAATTAAAATAGAAAAAATAATAAATGATTTAAAAGAAATATTAAAACCAGGTAAAAAATGTGAAAAATGTTATATAAATAATGCTTGTCCTTATATACTTACAAAGGGAAATTATTGTTTAAAGTGTGCTTAAAAAATAAAACAAAATAAAAAAAATATAATTTAATTATTATATTTTTTGCTGCTAAAAGCAAAAAAATATTTTTTTTTGTAATTTATTTAAACTATTTTAAATATTAAATATATTATTGTTTAATATTATTCTTAATTAATATGAATTTACTTACATTATGTGATAAATGTAATAACAATTTAGAAAATTTAAACTATAATTTTTTAAAATTAGATTGTAGTCATAGAATTTGCGACAAATGCATCTTAGCAAACTTAGACGAGCATAATTTTTTATGCGACATTAAACACAACTGCTATAATTATAATAATAATATATACGAACAAGATATAAATAACAATAATGCACCTCTTTATATTAAAATGGAAAATATAGATAAAATGTGGGAAAAAAATTTTGACAACTCAAATAATACTATTAATATAATAATTGAAAATATGTATTATAGCAAAATTAAAAAAAAGAAAATAACAGTAAATAAAAAAAATATAATTAAATATGGAAAAAATTTCTGCGCAGCCGCTATTAAAATAAATAAAAATTATATAGAATTAATACCAGAAGATATGTTAACAGATGATATGTTATTTAATCTCTTGAAAAAAAATATTAATTTACTTAATAAATACTATGCTTTAATAAAAAATAATAATTTATATTTATTGTTAATTATGTATAATCCTAAATATATACGCGAAATATGTTATTATTTAAAAACAAAGATGATTATAAAATATTTACTAGATAATAATTTATATATTTATATTAAATATATTAATCCAATTTTTCTTGATATTAATTTAATAAACTTTATAGCCAATAAAAATTATAAAGCTTTATATAGTTTACCTAAACATATTAAAATTCAATACGATACTTATTTAATATCTGTTAGTTTAGGTTACAAATTAAAATATATTCCTCTAGAATATAGAACATCTTATTTATGTTTAAAAGCATTAACATACGATGGTAATCAAATAAAATATATACCAAAGAAAAATATAACAATTTCTTTCGCTATATTAGCATTAAAAAAATCTCCAAAAAATATTAAATATATTCCAAGTAAAATAAAAAATATTATATATACCTTTGATCAATATTAAATTTATAATCTTTCATCAAATTCCTGCAATACAAAAGCTTCTTTAGGTATATTATTATTATTTCTAACGCGGAATCTAACTTTAAATGGTTTAGCTATAGGGTTGTATATACCTTTTTTAAAATCTTCTAATAATTTTTTAGATTCGCTATGAGAAGCTTTAATAACAGCTGAAAATATATCATTTGTAGATACTCCAGACAGTGAAAATTTATATATTATTTTTCCATCTATATCAGATTCAACTCCAACGCATATAAATTCATCATCTTCTATAAATTTAAACTTTCTAATATATTTTCCTGACATTTTATTACTATATATACCGCTCGAAGATCTAATTATAATTCCTTCAGGTGAATCTGAATAAGATGTATATTCATTTTTACTAATTGCTACTTCATATCGTTTTTTATGTTTCTCATATAAATTATTTATATACTCTAATACATCATTAAAATTTTTTACAATTTCAGGCTCATTTTTTACTATATATTTCATTGTATTATCATTTTGTTGCGCAAAATTAATAAACATATTATTAAGTGTTGCTAATCTTTCGCAGTATTGTTTATCATTATAATTACTATCTATTATATCAAATATATAATATTTTAAATGATATTTTTCATCAGAAGTATGAGAATTTATTATACCTGCTACTAATTCATGTGGTATATAATTATTATGATCTGCAAAAATTTCGCCATCAACAATACAATCAGATGTATAAAAACTTAAAAATTTTTTAAGTTCATCTTTAATAAAATTTAGCGATTGAATTTCATCGCCACCTTTTTTATATAACTTTATAATATCATTTTCTTTTACTGCTATACATCTACATCCATCTATTTTTTCTTCAACATAGAGATTTTTATTTTTATCATTAGTTAACATATTATTAACTACTTTCTCTAATTCACTATATTTGTTTTGATTTGTACCGCTTTTAATAACTTTTGGATTCATAATAGCTATTTCATCTTTAATATTTATTTTTTTTGTAATAAAATTCAACATTCCATTTTCTGCTTTGTTTATTTTTTTATGTATTTTTACATCTAAATTTTTTATTTTTTTTACATCTAGAGTGTAATTAAATCTAAGCGAAAAATTTCTTATTGTTTTTTTATCAGTTTTAATATTATATGAGCAGTTAAATATAATAGCTAATATTTCAAATGTTATATTATCGGAAGAAGTATAGTTATCAGGAAGTTTATAATCTGCTAAATTAGTATTAACTACATCATCAAAATTTATGCAGTAATAATTATAAATATTAAGTTTATTACTAGTAGAATCTTTAACTTTGGCAAGCAAAAAAATGCAAGGTATTAATACATTAATATTATTTATTGTGTTAGGTTTCATATAGTTGTTACCCATTAAAAAATTTTTATTATTATATATACCTATTAATATAGCATTTTTAAGTGTAGTATTAAGTAATTTATTTTTTGTAATTGTATCATTAGCAAAATTATATAACAAAGTTAATGTATTTTTAATAAGTAAATCTTTTTCACTCTCAATTTTAGAGCAACTAACTAAATTTAAATTGATATCTTTTTTTAATATTCTTTCGTTAAATTCTTCGTTATTATACATCTTGTTTATATATTTTTTATATTCAGATATTTATATTCAAATTTTCAATTAGTTTCTTTTTACAAATTCTATTATAGTATTATTCTCAATACAGTCGCTAATATTATACTCACTTATAAAATCTTTAGTAATGTTTTTATTTAGTAAAGCAGCATTATAATCTAGCATATTATTATAATATAATATTTTTAGCTGCTCTAAAGAAGCGTTTTTAGATATCTCAATAAAATCATATTCTTCTAATTTACCGTATTTTTGTATGAAATTTATAGTAATATGCTTATTTCTAGAGAGATAATATCTATTTAATGGTATTTTATATTTGTTTATTAATATATCTATATCAGATAAATTTAGTACAGAAAATAAAATTTCTGAGTTCCATTGTATACGATATGCATGTTTCTCTATAAAATTTAATGTCATATTAATATTAAGAGAAAATACTTCGTAGTTTACTATTTCAATTTCAGGATTATTTAATATTAATTCTAAAGCGGCTAAATTTTCTTTTATTATTATATAGTAGTAATTCCATTCTGGTGATTTATGTTTTACTGTAAATTCATAAGTAATATTTTTATTTTGAGACGCTAAACTAAATATTAGTTTTTTATTATAGTATAATTCTGTTAATGTTTTTAAATCGGCATTTTTTGATAGCAGTGAAAAAATGTAATTACTAGTTAATAAATCTTTTGTATTTTTTTTAATGTTTTTTCTAATTTCTTTGTTTAATTCGCTATTATTATTATAATAAGCTAACATTATTTTTAATTTTCTTCACAAGTTAAATCGTAATAATATTTTTATTATTACTTTTTAATTAAATTTAAATTAAGTCAATTTAATATTAATTTTAATTTTTTATCTTAATATTTAAAAGAAGTAAATAATGTCTAATAGATATGCTAATAAATTCACTAGCGAAAAAAAAAACCTAGATGTTGTTATTGAGCACGAAATACAAACTATTTTACCATCGATAATTGAATATTTTACTATGCTTGATTATTTAAATAATGATAAAAATTACAAGTATAAAAAAACTTACTTAATGAAAGAAAATTGCAATAAATCGGATAAAATTAAATTAGTAAATAGAACTATATATGAAGAAAAAAAGCTAAATATTCAATACGAAAAAAGAGTTATATCTATTTCTTATCCGTTTAAATTTTTAGATATAACTACTACAACTAGAATATGCAGTGAAAAAGATACAGATAAAATAGTAAAACTCTATGATAGAAAGTCTTTTACTAATTTGTGTATACGGCATGAATTTATAGATAATACCTTTAAAAATGCCGCTATTTATTTAACATTATATTTTAATGTAATAAATAAAAATATAATAGATTTAACTGCTATAGATATAATTAAAAACATTAAAAAAATAATAGATAATTCTAATCTTCAATTATTTCTGCTTGTTTCTAATAATAAATTTAATGCAGTTCTTGAAGTAGAATTTATGACAAACGGAAAAGAAAATATGCAAGAATATCTAAAATCTAAATTTAGTAATTTAATAAAACCTATTATAAATGAATTATTATATGTTAATATTGCTAGTAATTATCACTCTATTCTGAATAATACTAAACCATCTTTACAGAAACAAAAAATATCTAATAAACCAGTTAACTTAAGCATAACTGATTATATAAGAGACATAATACCTAATATGAGTAAATATTATATAAGTCCTAAAGCAGATGGAGAACATATATATATATTAGTTAATCCCGCAAATAAAGAATTTGTATTTTTCTTCAACGAAAAAAATTTTACTATATATCAAAATGGTAAAAATATAAATAATATTCACACTATTACTAGTTTAAACAATAATAATATAAATTTAGCAGATTATTACTTATATGAAGGTGAAATGTTATATAATAAAAATCTACTTATATATGATACTAAATATAATATAGCTTCTGATATTATAGACAATAATATTAACGAAATTAAAAAAGTTTACAATAATACAGAAATAAAAGAAAAATATAGTTTAAATGAAATTGGCGGCTATGATATGATAAAAAAAGTAATATATAATAAATATTCATATCCTATAGATGGTATGATATTTTCTAAAAATGATAATGGTGTAGAAAATCCGCTAATATATAAATGGAAAGAAAATCATACAGTAGATTTTATCTGCTTTGCTGATGAAGCAAATAAAAAAATGCTTTTAGCATCACTGCTAGAAAAAAATAAAGTTACTCAATTTTCGCTAGATGAATGTTACGACTATTTTTATAAATACAATAATATTAATATTAGTTTATTTGATGTATATTTAGTGCCTTTTATAATACCCGTTATAAAGCGCGATATGCCTAATACACATATTCTTAATGAAAAATATAATAATGCTTTACATGGTCGAATAATAGAATGCGGCTATGATTATAAAGAAGGCTGGAAATTACTTAGAATTAGAGATGATAAAACAATACCTAATTATTATAAAACTGCTTTCTTATCTTTTATGAATCAAATGTATAATTTAACAAAAGAAATGCTTATAAATCCAGACTTAATAAAAATATTTTTCAAAAGTGAAAAAAATAAAACATATGAAGCTATGAGATATTATAATTCATCTATAAGAAAATTAATTATAGCTAAGTATATAAAAGAAAAAGACTGTATATTAGATGCCGGCTCAGGGCGAGGGAGTACATACTTTGAAATGTGCCGCAAATATCCAGATCAAATAACAATGATTGAAATAGATGGACCGGCTATAATGGAATTATTTGATAGAATTTATAAATTCAAAGAAAATAATTATAATCCGCCAAAAACAAAACTTAAAGTATTAAACGGATCATTTATAAATCCTGAAGATATTGAATTACTACCTAATAAAAATACTTATAATGTATTTTTCTGCAGCTTTGCTGTACATTTTGCGTTTATTGATAATTATACATTAGATGTATATACTGATATGATAGGAAAAAATTTAAGTAATAATTCAATAATAATATTTCTTGCAATTGATGGAAGAGATTTAGTAAAAAGATTAAATGAAAAAAATGAATATATTATATTTAACGATAATAACAGCGAAAAATATAAATTTGTTTGTGATAAAAATATAGATAAAAATAAATTTAAAGGAGGCACAGGGCAGAAATTATTTGTTACTTATCCATTTTCATCTGATATAACTATATTAAATGAAGAATATTTAGTTGATTTTAAAGAATTAGCAAAAAAATTAAAAAATAAATATAATTATGATGTTATAGAGGAAACAACATTTGATACATATTCTCCTAATGCTTTTTTAAAATTAGAAAAATCAGATAAAGAATTTATAAGTTTGCATAAAGTATTTGTTATGCAAAAAACTAGTATCTAGGGGCAAATAAATAAATAACAAAAAAAATATTTTTTTTTGTTTAAATAATTTATTTTTTTTTTAAAAATTTACAATAATACAATTAACTACACAAAATTTAGCCATAGTTAATTCTGAAAATTTATTTTTAGTGCTATTATATTTTGGAATTGTTTTAGAATCTTTCATATATTTAATTATAGTTTCTAATTCATTTTCTGAATAATTTAATTTATAGTAAACATTTATAGGATTTTCTTCATCGCTAAAAATAGTATCTATTATTCTATTCACATAAGAATATGAATTATTATTAATATCATTCATTTCTTCGATATATTTATTTAAAGTATTGTATTTAGTATTATCTTTTTTCATAATAATTATATCATTAAAATAAGTTGTATATAAATCATTTATTATATTATTTGAAGCATCAATAATAATACCAGGTTTTAAATAATTAGTCAAACTTTTACTAATAGAAGATTGTATTTCCATTTTTATTCCTGCTAAGTAAGAAGAATAAGATTTCTTCTCAAAACAAATAAATATAAGTTTTTTATTTTTTATATTATCAGCAGAAGTAAAATTATTTAATTTTTTTTTGTTTTCTTTAATTAATATATCAGTTGTAATTTTTACCCATTCAATATAATTTATATTACTATCATTATTATAAATATTATCAGTATTAATTGGTAATGTTAAAATATAATTTTTATTATAGTCAATGTTATTATAGAAATTATTATAACATAGTAAATCTAAATCTTTATTAGTATATAATTTACTGAAATGTTTAGATAATTTAAATATATCTTTAAAATCAGATTCATTATATATTAAATATATTAATTGTAAATTATCATTATTCATAGCAAATGATTTTATATAATATTCTAAATTGTATCTAAATTCAGAAAATTTAATATTATTATTAATATATTGCAAACTATTATTTGTTTTAGTATTATTATTATTTAAGGATTCAGAATTAATATCAATAATACTACTATCATTGTTATTAATATTATCATCACTAAAAGTAACACTTTTTTGTTTATTATTATTAAAAATATTATAATTTTGCTGTGGAATAATAATATTAGATTGTGATTGTAATTGTGTATGATTTTTAATATCAGGATTTTTTAATATTCCTCCTACTCCTTCCATTATCTGCAAATTATTAGATTTATTATTATTATTATTATATAATAAGTTTTCTTGTTGCTGCTGATTATTAGGAAAATTATTTTCATATGCCATTTTAGCTGACATACTATTAAATTTATTATTACTAAACATATTATTATTATTAGGAAAATATGAATTATTATTTTTATTGCTCATTTTTTACTAATATTATTAATAATTATATTAATTATGTTTAAATTTAAATATTTAAATCAAATTTATTTCTTTAGTATATTTTTATGTTTTTAAAATGAGCGATCTTTTAAACTACGAAGTTTCTATTGTTAAAAGAAAAGAATTTTATTCTTATCTGCAGACAAAAACACCAACTAATAATAAATCAATTGATGTAAGATCTATTAAAAAAAAGCTTAAAGATTCTTATATACTGCAATGGTATCAAAAAATGTTTTTAGAGTTGTTTAGACCAGATACAGATATACAAGCTATACTAATTAAAGGAGAACCAGGTATAGGTAAAACATTAATAGATATGAGTGTCGCTTGTGAATTCTCTAAAACTTATGGTGAAAATAATTTAGCAAATTTAAACGAAGGTCCTAAAGTATTTATATTAACTTTTCAATCGCATATTTTTATAAATGAAGCTATTAAAAATACTAATTTAGGCTTTATAACACAAGGTGAAAAATACGAATATAACACAATAAAAAATAAACTTATTTCTGAATCTTTGACAGATAAAGAAATTATATTTCTTAGAAACCGCGCTAAAGAAATTACTACTAATGTTAAACAAAGAATAACAGATGAAATTCCATATAGAAAGTCTAAAATAATATTTATAGGATATCAAAAACTAGTAAATAAAACTCTCTATATTGGTAAATGCAACGATATAGAAAAAATATACAATTCACATCATAAAGATGATGTTGTTACTTTTCTTGATAACTTAGATAGAGAAAATGTTGTAAAAATAAATCATGATTTTGTCTCTAGCTTCGACAATTCTCTCATAATAGCTGATGAATTACATGTTACTCATAACAAAGAAGGACTAAATAGCCGCGGTATTGTATTAAAATATATATTAGATAAAGCAAAAAATGTAAGAATGATAGCAACTGATGGTACGCCTATTATGAGCAAAGAAACTCAGCTTATACCTGTACTTAATTTATTCTGCCCTAAAAAACATTTTAGACATGAAGATTTCTTTGACGAAAATAATAACTTTATTAAAAAGAATAAAGATAAATTAATAGATATAATTAAAGGAAGAATATATACTATTAAAAACATCGATTTATCTATTTTTCCTAATATATCTTATGAAGGCGGCCTTATAAGATACTTTGATCCACTAGATAAAAAAAAGGAAAAATATATAGAAGAACTTAATTTTGTAGAAGCACCTTTAACAGGTATTCAGAAAAAAATAATTCTTGAGCAAGAATCGTTTTTCAATACAGAAAACAGTAATATTATACATAATGATAGTATTTATGAGATTATTCTACTTGACGATAACGATAAAATAGTAAATTCGGAAAATGATTTAGTAGGTAGTAAAAAATATCAATATAATGTTAGTAGTATAAATTCTCCTAATATTGAGCGAAAATTTAAAATGCTTAGTGGACCTATATTTGAGAAGAAAAATATAAAAAATTTTAGCTCTAAATATTATACTATGCTTAATGTATTAGATATGATATGTGCTAAAAAATATGGCGGTGGTAAAATTATTATATTTCACCGCAATATTGAATATCCAGGTGTTAATTTAATAGAAACAATTTTGCGTGAAAATGGTTTTATTGATGTAAATGAAAAAGAAAAAGAAAATACTAGATGCTATGAATGTGATAAACCAAGAAATAAACACGTCGATTTAAATCATGAGTACTTTCCAGCGCGTTTTATTAATATTCATACTTATGTAAATCATAAGATTATTAGCAGATTAATAGAAGAATTTAATATGTTAGCGCCTAATAAATTTGGTAAATATATTAAAATTTTAATTGGATCTCGTCTAATAGAAGTTGGTGTTGATTTTAATAATGTGCAAAATATAATAACATTATGTAATAATCCTTCTATTAATTCTTTGCTACAGACTCAAGGTCGTGGCGCTAGAGCTACAGCTCTTATTTCACTGCCCAAAGAAATGCAGCATTTACATATGTTTAATATAATAGCAACTCTACCAGATCAAAATACAGCAGATGTAATTAAGTGGAAAAACATGATAGAAGATAAACATAAAATTAATTATATAGAAGATATATTAAATTCTTCTTCTATAACTGCCGCTATTTATAAAGATATTTTTCCTATAGAAGCTAATATCTACACTGATCCAAAAATGATAAAATATGATAAAATAGCAGATGTTAGAATTACTAGCGAATTTTTATCACCATCTATTAAAAACGCTATAGTCACTGTTAATGATATGAATTCTGTAGTGGATAATATGTATTTTAATATAAATAAAACAATATTAATTAGAGAGTTTAATATTATGTTAAAAATAATAAAGCTTTTTTTATTAGACTTATCTGTAATATATAAAGATGATTTATGGGATATTATAATAAATTCTGATATAGATATTGGAATAAATAAAAAATTTTTAAATAAAAATTTATTTGATTTGATAATACTTTTTTTAGCGAGTAACGTAAATATAGAAAATTCACGTTTAAGCGATTTTTATAAATCTGCTTCATTTTCTTTATCTAATGTTATACATTTAGACAGTATAATAGAATTTTTAATAAACAATCCTTTTAGCAAAGTTATAGTTAATAATAATGGTAGTTATAAAAAACTCACTATATTAGAAGATGATTTATTAGTTATTCGCCCCATTAAAGAAAATAATAATTCGTTTATAGATATACCTGATGTTTTTGAATTTGGTAGACGACAGCTTTTTAATGATGTTGCAGTAATACCTTCTAAAAATATAATAAAATCTACAATAGACTCAGATGATATTTGGACAAATCAATTACATAATGATATAATAGCTGTTTCATCTTATAAAGATATTTATCATTTATTCGATAAATACCAAACAATATCACATGCAAATGTAATAGAAAGATTAATAATTAAAAATACAAATATCAATGATGATAATTTAAAAGAAGGCGAAGAACTATATATCAATCTGCTTCATGAATTGAAATATGTTTTTACATATAATGAATTATTATTAAATAATACAATTAAAATGATAATAGCGGCTAATATAAAAAAAGAACTTAATACTAAAATTGGAGCTTATATTGTTAATGATATATTAAAATTATATAATCCAGTGAAAAAAGAATGGGATACATTAAATGATAAAAGTTTAAATTTAAGAAAAAAATTAAATCCCTATAAACTAACAGGATCATTTGTTTCTACTGATAGTAACCAACAAAAAGCTTATTTTAAATTACGTCAAGAGTCAAAAAAAGAAGCAGATAAACGTAAAATAAAACGCGGTATAGTATGTTATTCAAAAAATAAAGAAGCTATCTTAGATTTAATAAATAATACAGATATAAAAACAAAAGTTAATAATAATATGTTACTAATGAATATATGCGATATAATAAAAGAAGAATTATTTAAAATGGAAATAAAAGCAAGAAAAGAAGATAGTAATATATACTATATAACTATACTTGATTGTAAGAATTAAATAAAAAAAAAATGTAATTTATATTTGTATTAACAATTTAAAAATATAGCCCCGCTGGACCTGCGACAAAATTATTTACGTTATTTGGATTAACAATACCTTTATATAATTTATCGTTATTAAAAATTACATCACCAACAAATAATTTATCATCATCTATTTTGCCCCGTAAAATCTGCGGAACATTAATATAATCACTAAAACCACCAACTAATTCTTTATCATATATTTTATCATCATATCTGTTTACTGGCGCCAAAAAATCTTTTGGCCCGCTACCAGCGCTATACCAAGCATTATCTAATATACTTACTGCATTACCAAGCCCTATATCTATATCGTCGAAATTATTATCATAATTTATACAATTGTTTTTATCTATTCCACTATTATTTTGTATATAATTTCTTATTTTTCTTATACCATTTTTCATTTTGTGTGTATATTCTTTATTAAATATAATTAACATTACTATAAATAAGAGAATTATTATTATAATATTCTTAAAATTATTATATAAATTATATCCTATATATAAAAGAGAGAAAAAAGCCACAATTTTAACCTCAACACAACAATCATCAAACATTTGTAATATTATTTAATATTTAAATTAATAAAAAAATACTAATAATATATCTGCTAATTTTTTATTATTAAAATTTAAATTATCGCAGCCAAGCAGAATAATATTAACTTATTTAATTTCAGCAAATAATAAATTTTTTACTTATAAGCCAAAAAATATTAAATATATATAAAGATATTTTTTTTATATAATATATTAAATTAAATATTTTTATAGTTTTAAATAATAATATATATAATATAAATTATATTATGAATGCAAATAACATAGCTTATTCCTGAATATTTACGACAAGGCAAAAAATATTATGCTGATAAAAAAGATATATATATAATAAACAATAAAATAAAAAACGAAGAATTAGTTTTTGATATAATATACGATAAAAATGACAATAGTAAATTTACTTTAAAGCCTGCTAAAGATAATATTAATAAAAAAGATAGAAATGACAATGATAATAAAAATATACTTATTGTACCTTTTTTAGATTTAATAACTTCTAATTTTGGTCTATCATCTGTAGCTATATTTGGTAAATCAAATACAGGTAAAACTTATTATATGAAATCATTATTAAGCGCTATAAATATAAAAAAATATTATGATTTAGGTATATATATAACTGGTACTCCTAATCAGTGTTTTAAAGAATTTGGTAATTTTTTTAATAGATTATTTGTTATTAGCGCCGATGAAGCAAATAATACATTTATAAAAAATCTGTCTAAAATACAAGAAAAAAGATTAGAAGTATATAACTTTATAAATAATGAAGAATTAATACATGAAGTATATAAAAAAGTAAGATTAATAATAATTAGAGCTTACTGCTTTAAATGCGATAATTATATTAAACTGCATAAAATTATAACGGAGTTTGACGAAAAACTATCTAATTATTACAATGAATTAAATAAAGACGAAAATTTAAGCTATGATATCGAGCGCTGTATAAAAAAGAAAATGATATTAATAATGAAAATTTTTCTTAAGCAGAAGATTATAATAAATACATTTAATAAATTTATAAATCTAAATAATTTAAACAAAACAGAAATGTTTGTCTTTAAAAATTTAGCTTTCTCACCATATATTATATTAGTACTAGATGATATAGGATCAAAACTTTCATCTGAAACTGGAGATTCTAGCAAATTTTCATCTTTACATGCTATTAATAGACATTATGGTATTTTAATATTATATTTAATACAAAGTACTACTTCTTTAACTGCTAAAATGCGTGAAGGTATGCAAATTAATATTTTCTCTAGCTCGGAAGTAGCTCTTTGGTATTCTAAATATTCGGATAATATTATGAGTAAAAAGCAGTTAGAATTCTTTAAAATATTATCTAAAGAGTATTTTTATCGTAATACTAATGACTATAGATTTCTAGTATTTATGAATCCTGGCGGCAAAGTCGCGCTAAAAGATCCTATAAGATATACAAACGCTATATCAGATGGTTATTTGCCGCTAATATCAGATAATATTAAAAAACGTATGATACAGTTAGATGCTAAGATAAAAGAAGTTGAAGCTGGTGCTAATGATAAAGAAAGAATAGAAATGATGTTTCAAGTAATGGAGCCGCCTAATATAAATGATAGTGAAAATAATGATAATAATAATGATAATAATGATAATGATTTTAATTAAATTTATCTATTACTGCTTCTAAACAATAAACAGAAAAAAAATATATATATATATATTTATTTATACATGCTTTTAAAAATAATATTTGTTTTATTTACATTATCTTTAAAATTAGCTAATATTAAATTTGTTATATATGTTAAACATAATAATTGATGAGTTAATATATATTTTAACTCTTTTTTTATAGAATTATATATTTCGCAAAATTTAGTATCATCTGTTAACTTTGGCAGATAATTATCATTAGTAATTTCTCTATAATTTATATATAGCATATAAACTTCATCATTTAATAAATTTCCTCCTAAAGGTTTATATATAACTGTTTCTTTAAACTTAGAGCTAATTTCTGTTAATAGTGTTAAAACAGAATTATTAGATATAGTATTATATACTTTTAATATAAAACAATCTCCTGGATTTATTATATTTTGCGCTATATACCATTCTTGTTTCATTAATTCATACATTGAATCATATCTAGCCATATACTTATTAAAATTATGAAAATTATATGAATCACTGCCGCCATCGCAAGATATAATTTTTAATTTATTATTTATATTTTTATTTAGAAATCCTTCTATAGTTTTATTAACTACATTAGTTTCAAATATATTACCTGATAGTCCTTCTTTATAACCAATCCATCTATCTGGATAATTCTTTAGCAGATTAAAAGAATCAATTATTAAAAAATTATCACCTTTGTAAGCGCTTTGAGCATACCATTCATAATTATTAAAAACATGTTGATATGCTAATATAGACGCTCCAGGTAATTCTGCTATAAATATAGCTAATTCTGGTATAAATCTATGAATTTCTTTTAAGTAGGAATAACATTCATATAATTTAATATACGCTTTAGTTATATAATTATCATTATCAATTTTTATTTTATTATTTTTTAATGTATTTATTATTTCTTTTTTGCGTTCTATTATTCTTTTGTTATGAGTTGTTAAAGCAGAATTATAATCTTTATCATTAATTTTAAATAATCTATTATGTATGTTAAATATATCTTTATTTATATCTTTTTCTGATTTAGACATTATTTTTTCTACAAATTTATGTATAAAATCAGGAAAAGTATTATAAGTAGATGATATCTCAGAAGATATCATTATTTCATCTGATATAAATTCACCACCTTTTAAAGACAAATTATCATTGTCTTTATTAGTGTAAAATTCATTATAATAATTATTATCATTATCATTATCATTATCATTATCATTATAGTCATTTTCATCACTACCTGAAGAAAAATTAAAATAATTATCACCGTAATACATATTAAAAACAAGTATTTTTTTAAATGTTCTAAATATTAAAATTTATTTTTTTTTTGCTAAATTTAGGGGCAAGTACATGTATCACATCTATTACATTCATGATGATCATGATGAGATCCACCATAATATCTATGATAAGTACTATTTACTTTTCCTCCTTTAGATTTTTTCGCTGATGATTTATTTTGATTACTCTTTGTTAAATTACTTTTAGCTGCGGAATTTTTAGCCAGCGAATTTTTAGCTGAAGACTTTTTAACTGCTCCACCATACTGCTGCTGCTGTTGTAGATCATCAGATAATAAATAATTCTGATTATTATATAAATCTGTATTATTTAAGTTAAGACAACTAAAAGTATTATTCAGCATTAATTGCTGCTGTGAAGTAGCATATTGTTGCTGATTTTGGTTATAATCTGTTAAGAAAATACTCTTGTTTGTAGTACTATACATTATTAGTGTATTTAAATAATACAAAAATAAATTTTTTTATATATTTTTTATTTGCGGCTTTAATGCAGAGAAAAAATTAGGTATTTTGTTGAAAAACAAAATAATAATAATTGCTAATGTTATTAAAATCATAATAATAATAATAATTTTAAAAAACTTATTAAAATCAATAAAAAAACACATATATTTATTATCCCACATTTTTTTAATTAAATCATTACTTTCGTTAGCCGAATAATATTTTTTATTTAAACTAATATTAACAGCATTGTGTAAATCATTTATTAAATTTTTTAAATCTTGTTTAGTATTTATATTATTTTCAATCAATATATTATCTAAATTAGCGGCAAAATTTTGCGCACAGACGCAATTTCTAGGTAGTATATATTTATATGATTTTATATTATCAAGCCAAGCTTTCTTAGTAGCGTAATCTAAAATATCTGGAGCGCTATCAGCAAGTAAATGTAAACTAATCCATACATGCGGACCATATACTTCAGCTGAATTATTATTATTTTTATTTAATAGGAACATTTTTATTTTTCTTATTTAAAATGGAACAAATAAAAAATGAAGTAGATAATAGAGAAATACTTAGATCTCATTTTATTGCAAATTATAAAAACAGTTTTGACTATATATTTAATAGATTGTACATAGATGATTATTATAAAAAACCAGCTTATACAGAATATATATTAAATAGTAGTACTAATACTAATGTTCCTAAATTTACAAAAAATACATATCCTCTCACTTTAAAGCAAACTGATATTCTATATAGCAATAAACCATACAGAGAAATAATAGCAGATATTAGACATAAAAAAAAGGCAGATTTTATTTGGGGGCGGTAATAAAAACAATATTATATTTTTAATCTAAATTTGAATAAAAATTATATTATAAACAATTAAAATATAATTATTTAAAATGGAACGAATAGAAAATGAAAATATCACTAATAATAGCGAAATTTCATTAGATGATATTTCAAAAAATAAAACTAATATTGAAGTTCCACTTACAAAACAAGATTCAGTGGAAAATGTTTCTATTTTAGAGGCAAAAGAAAATATTTCTGCTGATAATAATTTAATTAAATTAGTTGTAAATTCATCTACTGATGATTTAACTAATAATAAATCTGCAGCAAAAGAAAATATTTCTGCTGATAATAATTTAATTAAATTAGTTGTAAATTCATCTACTGATGATTTAACTAATAATAAATCTGCAGCAAAAGAAAATATTTCTGCTGATAATAATTTAATTAAATTAGTTGTAAATTCATCTACTGATGATTTAACTAATAATAAATCTGCAGCAAAAGAAAATATTTCTGCTGATAATAATTTAATTAAATTAGTTGTAAATTCATCTACTGATGATTTAACTAATAATAAATCTGCAGCAAAAGAAAATATTTCTGCTGATGATTTAACTAAAAATACATCTGAAGTAAAAAAAACTTTAGAGAAAGTATTTAGCTACAGACATACTACAACTTTAACTGATAATTACGATTTCTTTGTTAATAAATTAATGTATTATATGTCAGTATGTAATGATTTAATAAAAAATGAAGAAGAAAATATTAAACTTAATAAACGAGAATGTAATGAAAAAGATTTCTTATATTTTAAAGACAGATTTAATATTATACTATCTAAATTTTTCATTTATTATGTTTTAGATAGTAAATTTAGCTTTATTGATTTTATTGAATATATAGATGAATTCAGCGATAAATGGAATAAAAATATTTTAATGAATATATCTATTTTAAATAATCTAGATTTATATAAAATATATAATGCATATAAAGAATGTCTTAATAATAAAAAAGAAAATATTATAGCTAATATATCTGATATGCTTAAAAATACAAAAAAGATAATTTATAAATTATCTCCTATTTCCGCTAAAGAAGATATGATTTATGTTTTTAAAAATGAAAATTTAATTAAATATGATTACATATTAAAAAATGAAAATAATATGGGAAAGGATAATTATAATAAATATATTGAAACAAAAGATGATAAATTTATGAGCAGAAGATCATTAGAAAATTGTATCTTAGATTATATTTATAGTAGTACTGGTATTTTTAATAATAATGAAATTAATGATATTATTAGTTTTGAAACTAGTAAAAAAGATGGAGTTGAAGTTATTAAAACATTTAAAACTAAAGAAGATTTAATTTACTCGCTTATTAAATGTTGTACTTTAATTAGCAAGTATTTTGGAGAAAAAGAAGATAATAAATATTTTAATAGTAAATACTCTGATTTTTATATAAATTTAGATTATTTAATGTATAGAATTTCAGTTGATGTTGATTTTAATTTTATACATTATTTTATTTCAATGAATGGCATTGGAAAATCTAAATGGATTAAAGATTTATTCGGCGATAGAAGTTTTAAAACAAGAGTTACTAATATATTAGAAACAAAAAAATCAATTAATCCAAAAGTATATAAATCTTTTATTAAAGCTATTTCAGAATACGATTTTATTTTAGAAAGTATTAGACATTATAATTCACCAAATGAAACAAATAAAGAAATTGAAGAAAAAGAAAAGAAAAATTTTATTACAAGAGAACCAAATGGTAAAGCTGTTTATACAATAGATTTAGATAAAATAAATAAAATTGTAGAAAAATTTAAAGTAAAATTATCTGCTCGAGAGTATAATCATTTTAAAACATTTTTAGCTAATATGCAAGTACAAACTGATAAAAGTATTTCTATCAGATTTTTAAATGAGTGTGTTAAAAATATATATATGATTGTAATTGATAATTACTTTAATGAAAATAAAAAATAATATATAAAATATATATAAATAATTTACTTAAATTTTATTTTTTTTGTTTCTAGCTAAAATGACTTTGCAGTATATACCAAAGTTAAGCAAAATAGTAGTAGATATTAATGACTACAGAGAAATTTCTATTAAATCTAATAATTATTTTATAGTAATTGATAGCAGAGAAAAAAAACTAATTTATGCTGCTAGTATTTTACTAAGTAAAAATACAGATAAAATATTAAATTTTATAACAGCTCAATTAATATATGGAGATATACATTTATGTTATATAGACGATTCAGGAGTTATTACTATAGTTGCGATAATAGAACGTAAAACGTCTAAAGATTTTACTTCAAGCATAAAAGATAAAAGACTAAATAATATTAAATTATTATCGGATTACTGCAGTATTAATAATATTATTCCGTTTTTACTTTTAGAGGGTGTAAATAAATTATATCCAAAAGCGCCAAAATGGGAAGATAAAAATTTAATATGCAAAACTTATACAAATAAAATAAATGATATGTCTATAAGAATGTCTTTATTACAATTAGTTGTCAAATATAACATTAAACTTTTACTGTCTAGTTCACAATTCGACTCTATTATACAACTTTCCGCATTGTTTAAATACTTAGTCGCTACTACTAATAGTTTAGCAAAAAATAATAATAAAGAAATATTTAACATATATAGCAAAAAAAAAGAAATATCTATGATATCAGAATTAGAAACTACAAATATTTATGAAAATTTTAAAATATGGCGGGTAAAACAAAATAAAAAAGCTATAAATAATATATTTAACTGCTTTGAACGCGGCAAAAATAATATTAATAATAATTTTTTTATTACTTTATTGTCATTCAATGATGAAGGTATTATGTTAAATTACACTAACGATTGTTGTAATTTAATTAATTATTATATAATTAATTATAACCATTATATTGATAATAAGCTGTTTTTTCGAGAACAATTAATAGATGGTTATTATAATATTATATTTTACTCTAATATTAATAATAAACTAAATATAAAAAAAACCACTATAAATAATTTCTGCTTAACTTTAGCTAATAATATTTATGAAGTATATGCTATTAATAGTGAAAATTTTTATAATACTAGTATCTTTTCATATAATAATAATTTAAATATTTATAATGATTTAATTAAATTAGTTATTATAGATAAATTAGGTATAGCAGCTTTAATTAATATTGATATATTATACTCTGCAAGTAATAGCGAAAATAAAAATATAAATAATATAAAGAATATAACAGCAGATTTAATTTATCAGCAGTATTTAAATAAAGAATTTATACTTGATCCATTTAATACAATATATATTAATAATGATATTATATACTGTATTTTTAGCGCGGATTTTATAGTTAGTGATTTTTTTAGTATATTATATTATTTTCTTATAAAAACAAAACTAATTAAAGATTATAATAATATAGACGAATGTAGATTAGTATTAAATAAAAAACATTCTATTAACTGCATTTATAATAATAATATAAATATAACATGTATTTGCGAGTTAATTATAAATTTATCTGTATTAATATTTAACAATAATAGAGATAAAATAAATTTTCTGCTAAACAGTATAAATAATAATAATATAAATATAGTTAATCATAATGTTTTTTGCGGAGTAATAATTAATAAATGCTTATGCGGTCAAGAATAAATATATTACTACTCTTCTTCTTTAGATAAACCTGCTAAAAATCTCCCATTTTCGTAATCTTCTGGTTCATCTTTTCTAAAATCTAAATCTTCATTATCTTCTTCATTTATTAAATTATCTTTATTTTCTTCTTCTTCGATAAATTCATTTGAAGAATCTTCTAAATTAGCAGAAGTATTATTATTATCTTCATCGTCATTATTGAATAGATTATTATTATATTTGTCGTTATTTGACAGCTTTTTATTATATACTTTTGTATATTTAATATAATTATTATAAATAACTTTAATGGTATAAATTAAAATTTTAAGATTTAATTTTGATATAACAAAAGCAAAAATATTATATATAACGCCTTTTAAATACATTATAAAGAAATTCATATCTTGAAATATATTATTATCATTACTTGCTAATATTATATTATTAAAATTACATATTTCATTTTTTTCTATTATTATATCTTTTATAATTTTCCGCTTTGATTCATCTTCATTATTATAAAAACTATTTTTTATTATATTTAATATTTCTTTCTCATCATCATCATCTGTTAAAGTGTTTTTATTTAATATTCTACTTAAAATTCTAATTAAATATAGAATAACAGAAATAAGATAATTATCATCGTTAATTATTTTATCAAACATAGATTTAATATTTTTATTTTCATTTAATATTTTTTCTAGCAGTTTAGAGTTTGTATTATTTTTTAATATAATATCACGTACTATATTTTTTTTCTCAATATAGTATTTTTGATTTAAATCATTATTTGTATTTGTTTGTTTTATTATAGCCATTACTTGTTTATCTAATTTATCTTTATATTTATTATAGTAGTTAACAGCAGTAGTAGAATTAATGTCCCAATTACTGATATAGCCGCATGCTGAACATTCTATATTATTTGATGAATAAGTATGAGATATATTAACAGGGCAGAATTTTTTTATTTTTGCTAAAAATTGTTTAACTTTTATAATATTTATTATTTTATCTAAGTTAGTAGAGTATTTTTCTATATTTTTATAGTCCCAGCCGCAAACACTGCATTTAATAATACCATTATTATCTCGTTTAAAATCATGTTTATCGCCGTTTAAATCATATAATATATATAAAGGCGGTTTAATATTATTTTTATATTTATTAGAATTTATCACATTATAATCGAAATAATAATAATCTTTATTAATAAGAATAAAATCTTTTTGATAGTTTTTTGGGTATATATTTATTATATTATATACATCTTTATTTGTTATCATGCTGTTGAAAAATAAATCTCCATCTATTTTTGCATCATAATCTAAAGCAACAAAAATTCTTTTATCTGGAATTAAATAATTCCACTTTATATTTAATCCTATTCTATTATTTTGTCTTAATTTATTAGTTTTGCTGTTTTTAATGTAATTTAATATAATACCTATATTAGAATGAATATTAGTTATAGCTTCATTATATATTTGCGAGTATTCTACAGCATGTGTGTTTTTATTAAGAGATATAAATTGATTGTACATGTTAGTAAGTATATCATATATATTACCAGTTATATCTAGCAGTATTATAAAGCCTCCTTTAGTAGTTTTTAATTTTTTGCTAAGTATATTAATAAAAGCAGCGCAGTATATCATAGCGAAAATATTTAATACGTCATTTTTCATTTCATTAGATAATATATTATTTTTTAAATAATTTTGCAAATTAGTTTGTGTTATTTGATATATGCAGGGTATACACATATCAATAACATCTTTTTTGGTTAAAATAGTTTCATTTGTAGTTATAGATGGTAGTCTAATATATATATTAATATATTTATATATTAATTTATATAATTTATCATCTGCCATTTCTTTATATATATAGTCGTCTAAAGAGTAATATTCCATAGATTGCATACTATCATAATCAAATAATTCTGATTTACATATTTTACATACAGCTGTTTTTTGTTTTCTGTTATATATAATATAATTACTAATAGCGTTTTTTTTATTAAATTCGCTATCATCTATCATTTTAAGTAGTATTATATTATGAGGACATATCATGTTTTCACCGCATGAATTGCATATTATCATTTGCTCGCGATTATACATATTATCATAATAATCTTCTAATTTCTTTGCATTTTTCTTTATATTAAATTTAGAAGTTTTATTTGAATACATTATATTATAAATTAATAATTTATGCGGGCAGGAAATTTCTATAGATGATGTTTGGTCGATTTTTGTAAATTTTTCTAAATAATCATTTATTTTTTGCTTTATAGATTCGCTAAAATTAGTATCATCATATATATTTAAATAATATTCATTTAATATGTTTTTAATTATATCAATATTATTAGAGTTTTTATATTCTTTTTTTCTTGATTCCGCGACGCTTTTGATATCGTCATAATTCATTACAATATCAAAATATTTGCCCTCCATTAAAGAATTTATATCTGAGTTAATACCAATTTTATAATTTTTTATTTTATGCATTGAATTAATAATATTAATTATTGTTTTTGTTATTCCTATTTCATTTAATTTAATATTATATTCTTCATTTGCAGAAATATTTATAATTTTAATATTTTTATCAGCGAATTGCTTTAAATTTTTCACTATTTCTTTATTATTTTCATTTCTAATAAGAATATGTCTTAATTCTTCATATTCTTTATCATTTTCATTGCAGACATCTTTAAAGTTAACTATAATATACTTTGAACCAAATTTAATATTTTTAATCTGTGTATACTTTCTATTATCATCAAGTATTATACCATAACCATCTCTTAATGGAAATGATGCTTCTTCTTTAAATTTAAAGCAGGGTATTAAAGATGTTTCATTTATATTAACACAAGTATTATAAAATTCCGCTAACTCAGATTTAATATCGCCAAATACATCTACTAAACGAGAGTATATGTCTGCTATATTTTTTATATTTTTATATTTTAAATAATATGGTTGTATAGTTTTATGATTTAAATTATTTATAGAAGTAGATATACTAGTATTTACTGTTATTACAAAATCTTCTTCTTCCATTTTTTTTTTATTTAATGCAAAGAAGAATATATATGATATAAATTTATTACTATTAAAAAAATAAAAAAAAATATACGTTAAAAAAAAATTCTTTTAAATTTAAAAATATTAATTGTTTAAATAAATATTTAGCACTTCTATTGATTTTTCTCCATAGTCGTCATAAATTCTACATATAAATTCATTTATCATTCTTCTATAATCTATTATCAATTTCAAGGCAGAATTATTATCTATTATAATAGGTATATCTGTATTTTCTGTGTGTTTTTTATCTATAGTATATATATCAAATATATCTACATAATAATAATAATTACCAGAATTATTTTTAGCAGCGATTTTGCTATATTCTTTTAGTTTATTAGTAATAATACTTAACAGATTTACTTTTATTTTATTATCAGTAGCGGCGTTTTTTGATTCTATATAATCTTTATCTTCTATCATTAGAGAATTTAGTTCTTTTATATTAATTTCCTCATAATTATTAGTATTTATATAAAGTAATTATATATATCTGTATTAGCAGATAAAGTATTTAATTATATAACAAATATATAATTAAATACTTTATCTGCTAATACAGATATATATAATTAAATACTTAACAGTTATAATAAATATATATAATTAAATATTTAGCAGTTATAACAAATATATAATTAAATACTTTATCTGCTAATACAGATATATATAATTAAATACTTAACAGTTATAATAAATATATATAATTAAATATTTAGCAGTTATAACTAATATATAATTAAATATTTAGCAGTTATAACAAATATATAATTAAATACTTTATCTGCTAATACAGATATATATAATTAAATACTTAACAGTTATAATAAATATATATAATTAAATATTTAGCAGTTATAACTAATATATAATTAAATATTTAGCAGTTATAACAAATATATAATTAAATACTTTATCTGCTAATACAGATATATATAATTAATTACTTAAACAGTTATAATAAATATATATAATTAAATATTTAGCGGATATAATAAATATATAATTAATTACTTAGCGGCTATAACAAATATATAATTAAATATTTAGCAGTTAATATAAATATATAATTAAATATTTAGCGGCTATAATAAATATATAATTAATTACTTAGCGGCTATAACAAATATATAATTAAATATTTAGCAGTTAATATAAATATATAATTAAATATTTAGCAGTTATAACAAATATATATAATTAAATATATAATTAAATATTTAGCATTTATAACAAATATATATAATTAAATATATAATTAAATATTTAGCAGTTATAACAAATATATATAATTAAATATATAATTAAATATTTAGCCGTTATAACAAATATATATAATTAAATATTTAGCAGTTATAACAAATGTATAATTAAATACTTTATCTACTAATACAGATATATATAATTAATTACTTAACAATTATAATAAATATATATAATTAAATATTTAGCAGTTATAACAAATATATAATTAAATATTTAGCAGCTATAACAAATATATAATTAATTATTTAGCAGTTATAACAAATGTATAATTAAATACTTTATCTGCTAATACAAATATATATAATTAATTATTTAGCAGTTATAATAAATATATATAATTAATTATTTAGCAATTAAACAAATATATAATTAAATTATTTTAGCGGCTAATAACAAATATATATATATAAATTATTTTAGCGGTTAAATAATAAACATATAATTAAACAAATATATAATTAAATTATTTTAGCGGCTAATAACAAATATATATATATATAAATTATTTTAGCGGTTAAATAATAAACATATAATTAAATATTTTATCTGCTAAGAACAGATATATAAATTAAATTATCTTATTTGCTAAAATTATTCGGCAGTAAAAAAAATAACAAATATAAAATAATTAAATTATTTACAGTTAAATTAATTATTTTGCCGGCTAAATAACAAATATATAATTAGATTATTTTTGTTTACTAAAAATAAATATATAATATATTAATAGTAATTTGTTGTTTAGTGAACAAGAAATTAAATATTTATACTGCTAATAGTTAATATAATTAAATATTTTTATTGAATAATAAGTTAAATATAAATAATGAGTAAATATATTAATATTTTTTTATTGAATTAAATACATAATATAGATATTAAATTATTAATTAAGTTATATTAATAAATATATTTAGTATGTATATTTTTTTTTGTAAATTACATTTGTGCAACTTAAAATTACATTTGTGCGAATTAAATTACATTTGTACAACTTAAAATTACATTTGTGTAAATTAAATTACATTTGTGCTAATTAAAATTACATTTATGCAAATTAAAATTACATTTGTGTAAATTATGTGCAACTTAAAATTACATTTGTGCAACTTAAAATTACATTTGTGCAACTTAAAATTACATTTGTGCAAATTAAATTACATTTGTGCAACTTAAAATTACATTTGTGCAACTTAAAATTACATTTGTGCAACTTAAAATTACATTTGTGCAAATTAAATTACATTTGTGCAACTTAAAATTACATTTGTGTAAATTAAATTACATTTGTGCAAATTAAAATTACATTTGTGTAAACTATGTGCAACTTAAAATTACATTTGTGCAACTTAAAATTACATTTGTGTAAATTAAATTACATTTGTGCAAATTAAAATTACATTTGTGTAAATTATGTGCAACTTAAAATTACATTTGTGTAAATTAAATTACATTTGTGCAACTTAAAATTACATTTGTGTAAATTAAATTACATTTGTGCAAATTAAAATTACATTTGTGTAAATTATGTGCAACTTAAAATTACATTTGTGCAACTTAAAATTACATTTGTGCAACTTAAAATTACATTTGTGTAAATTAAATTACATTTGTGCAACTTAAAATTACATTTGTGTAAATTAAATTACATTTGTGCAAATTAAAATTACATTTGTGTAAATTATGTGCAACTTAAAATCACATTTGTGTAAATTAAATTACATTTGTGCAAATTAAAATTACATTTGTGTAAATTATGTGCAACTTAAAATTACATTTGTGCAAATTAAATTACATTTGTGCAACTTAAAATTACATTTGTGCAAATTAAATTACATTTGTGCAACTTAAAATTACATTTGTGCAAATTAAATTACATTTGTGCAACTTAAAATTACATTTGTGTAAATTAAATTACATTTGTGCAAATTAAAATTACATTTGTGTAAATTATGTGCAACTTAAAATTACATTTGTGCAAATTAAATTACATTTGTGCAAATTAAAATTACATTTGTGTAAATTATGTGCAACTTAAAATTACATTTGTGCAAATTAAATTACATTTGTGCAACTTAAAATTACATTTGTGCAAATTAAAATTACATTTGTGTAAATTATGTGCAACTTAAAATTACATTTGTGCAAATTAAATTACATTTGTGCAAATTAAAATTACATTTGTGTAAGTTATGTGCAACTTAAAATTACATTTGTGCAAATTAAATTACATTTGTGCAACTTAAAATTACATTTGTGTAAATTAAATTACATTTGTGCAACTTAAAATTACATTTGTGTAAATTAAATTACATTTGTGCAAATTAAAATTACATTTGTGTAAATTATGTGCAACTTAAAATTACATTTGTGTAAATTAAATTACATTTGTGCAAATTAAAATTACATTTGTGTAAATTATGTGCAACTTAAAATTACATTTGTGCAAATTAAATTACATTTGTGCAACTTAAAATTACATTTGTGCAAATTAAATTACATTTGTGCAACTTAAAATTACATTTGTGTAAATTAAATTACATTTGTGCAAATTAAAATTACATTTGTGTAAATTATGTGCAACTTAAAATTACATTTGTGCAAATTAAATTACATTTGTGCAACTTAAAATTACATTTGTGTAAATTAAATTACATTTGTGCAACTTAAAATTACATTTGTGTAAATTAAATTACATTTGTGCAAATTAAAATTACATTTGTGTAAATTATGTGCAACTTAAAATTACATTTGTGCAAATTAAATTACATTTGTGCAACTTAAAATTACATTTGTGTAAATTAAATTACATTTGTGCAACTTAAAATTACATTTGTGTAAATTAAATTACATTTGTGCAAATTAAAATTACATTTGTGTAAATTATGTGCAACTTAAAATTACATTTGTGCAAATTAAATTACATTTGTGCAACTTAAAATTACATTTGTGTAAATTAAATTACATTTGTGCAACTTAAAATTACATTTGTGTAAATTAAATTACATTTGTGCAACTTAAAATTACATTTGTGTAAATTAAATTACATTTGTGCAGAAAAATACAAAAATGTAATTTAATTTACATAAATGTTAAAAAAATTTACATACAAACAAAAAAAATATAAATACCATACTAAATATATAATTAATTATATATTTAAGAAATAAATACTTTTTTATTTAATCTGCTAAATGGCGGCAGTATAGAAATGGAAATAGATGAAATTCCAGCCGGAATGCCTATGTTAGTGTTTGAAAAAAAAATGTATGTATTACAAGGCAGAAAAAAAATAAAAAAACATATAGAAGATATTAACACTGGTGAAGTAAAAGTTATTGAAACATATGAACGTAAAATAAGAGGTATTGCTACTAGGAGAAAAGGTAAAACATATATAGAGAAACTTTTTATAAATAAAGCAGTAGAAAATTTAATGGTGTTTAATATTAGCATTGATGTTAGAAAAGTTATATATGATTTGATAAAAGAAATTTATAATATGGATATTGATATTTCGCATGTTAAACAAAGTGTATCTTACCGTCCAAATAAAGATAATAAAATGGTTATTTCTTTTGTTAATAGAATGAAAATGATGCATGATTCAGATATAGAAAATAATATATATATTATACCTATACCTAATGAAAGGTTCGAAGTAGCAGCAACTGAACAAGGGAGCAGAAAAATAACTCTTAATATGAACTCTAAACAAATACAAAAAGGCGATAAAATAGAATATATACATGTTATTAAGCATTTTAATTTAGCTATAGATAAAAATCATTATATATTAGATGTTATCTGTAAAGCTGCCGCGCAATTTCTAAAATATATGCATTATTATACTGATAATAATATAGTAGATAGATCAGTTATAATACGTAGTATTAGTAAAGATATAACATCTGAATTAAATATAAATCTTGAAACGCCTAAATTAAGTAGCCAAGAAAAAAAAATGCTATTAAGCGCGTTAACAACTGAAATAATAGATAAAATACATAATGAAGATTTTATAGATTTAAAAGTTATTCTGCTTAGAAAAGAATTCCCAATTAAACAAGATATATTAGTATTACATAGCATATATGATTTAAATTTTGCGCCAAATTTCTTTTATAAATCAGATTTATATATAGATTTAAAAAGTAAAACAACGGATGAATTACAAGAATTGCTAGATGGCTGCACTGCGACATCAGCGCGTGCTATATATAAAGAATTTGTAAATTTGTTAGCTCAATTGCATTATACTATGGAATATATGTTAAATCATTCACTGCATATAAATAATTGGAATGTTGTAAAAACAATAAATTATATAAATTTCATTTCCGATGATAAAAAATTTATTAAACTAAAAAACAAAATACAAGTAGAATTAAATAAGCTTGATGTAATTGAAGGACTAAAAAAAATATATATATTAAAAGAAATAATAAATAGCAGATTAAAATAATAATTAGTTTTCGTTTAAATGATATGCGTATAAGGCTAAAGTATCTACATCTTTATAAGACTGTCTATTTTTTTCTATTTCTATTTTTATTTGCTTTAAATTAATATTTTTTATATAAAACATTTCATTAGTAATATCTAATGAATTATTTAAATCCCACGCTGAAATTAATATTAATTTTTTATTTAATTCTTTTATCTGATTTTTTAATTTAGATTTACTTTTAATATTATTTATAATAGAAATTGGATTAAATAAATTTCCAACTCTTTCACCTCTAATAGTTAATAACTTATCTATAGCTGTTTTCATTTTATTAAAATCATCAATTGAACCACTTTTAGCTTGCCTGTTTATTTTTACAATTATTAATAAACTTATTATTTTATAGAAATATATCCATATTATATTTCTGTGATTATTTTTATTATTTGGGTTAGTGTCTAATAATCTATTATTGTTGTTATCATTATATAATAAATAAAATTTCGGTAATGTTTTACATCTATACATGCTAATTTGAATAGATTCTACGAAATTTGTCAATTTAGGAATAAATTCTGTAGGTTGCGGTACTGATATATCATAAGTAAACTTTTTTAAAATATTATATTTTAAACATTCTATTATATAGTCGCATTTACTATTATCTAAATCATTAAAATCGCTATTTTCAAAAGTAATAATGCTTTTGAAACTATAATACATAAAAGATATTAAATCATATTCTAAAGACCTTATTTCGAATTTAGTTTTCATATCATATTCTATATTATAATAATAAAGTATTGTTTTTTTGAATAATAGCAAAGGACAAACAGAAGTAAAATATTTATTGCAGAAATCATATTCATTAGAAAAAGTTAAATCTGTTACTTGTAAGTCTTTTAATATTTCTTCTGTTCTCATAATACTATCTTTAATATGTTTAGCCATATTTTTATGCTCGTATCCATGCTCATCTTCGTAATTACAATTTATATTTGTTATTATTTTGCTATTGCCTCCAAAAGTCATATATATAATATATATTTGATTTTTTTCAACTAATATATATTTCAAAAAAAAAATATAAATAATATTGATTTTTACTTTGTATAGTAAAATAGTAATGAGTAATAATTTAACTGTATATAATAGCTGTAAATCTATAGATAATATTTATTTTTGGCCTATACATGGAAGTAAATTATGGTTTGATATGCATTTGATTACTATAGGTGGCAGTCATGTGGATGCTTTTTTAAATAAATCAAAGTACAAAACAAAAGAAGAATTATTTTTAGAAAAAATAGGCTTAATAGTAAGAAAACAAAATGAAGCTTGCGCGTGGGGAATATTAATGGAAAAATTCTCGCAAAATTATTTACAAATAATATATGGCAGAGAAGTATTTATCCCTGGCACATTATTTTCTTTTCCGCTAACATATAGCGCTGATGGAATAATGTTTGTTAATAGCGGCGCCTCTAATCAAGAAAATTATTTAATTGAAGTTAAAACACCTTATTATAGGCGAATAACAAAAAATAAAAAATATATTCCTAAAGGATATCTTATGCAAATAAATCAAGGTTTATATATGATGCAAAATATAGTTAAAAAAGCAATATATTTAGAGGCTTTTTACGCGCCATGTTTAGCCGTATATAATAATAAGTTTATACTAAATTACAATTCACTACCTTGTATTAAAAAATATAAAAATATAAATAACCCATTAGCTATAGGATTTTTAACTATAACAACTAAAACAGATGATTTGTATATAAAATTAATAAATGATATGGCTGAAAAAACAAACACTAATATGTTAGATATGAGTTGTTTGCAGAAAAATGCTTTAGGTGAAATGAATATAATAATCTGCGAAAATTTAAATAATATAAATTTAAAACATGATATATATGTTTTTTCGAAAAATAATTACGATACTAATATAGAATACGCTATTAATATGTATAATAACTGGCATGAATTAAATAAAAACAATTTACGATTATGTGTTTTATTATATAGCGTATTTATAGACGATACATTAGAAGGAAACAATGAATCAGTTATTAGTTATTTAGATGATGCTAAGAATTTCTGCTTAGAAGCAATAGAATATAGAAAATTAGATATAGAAGAAAGAAAAAAAAAATATTATAATGATTTATAAATACTGGCGCTATAATAATACAAAAATTTCCTCGCTTAGTAGCGCAAGTATAATATATAAGAAAAAAAATATTATAACTATTTATAGTAAAAAATTTTTGACAGGTAAAAAATGTTATAATTATTTATAAAATACCATTACTATCATTAGATGAAGAATTATATAAATTATAATTTATTTCCGCGCTAAGTATTGAAGAATTGTTACCATTACCAGATGCTTTTGATGTTCTTTTTATATATACATTTTCACAAATTAAATTTAAATATATCATTTCTCTGCCTATATTTGTATAACATGTAGGTATAGATATTATATTTTTTCTACATTCATCATTCTTAGGATAAATATCTAAAATTGTGTCTACATCTTTATTAATAATATATTCATACGTAGAATCATTAGTATACATATTAACTCCACTAAATCCAAAAAAATACATATAACATAATGGATATATTTTTGGCTTAGAATTTTCTTGTTTATTCATTTCTTGTATTTTTTTATTCATAGAATTACCTAATATTTTTCCGTTAGAACGTATAACGTCTGTTACAAGATATATAATATCTAATTTATATTTAGCGCAATTATTTTTAAATTTAACTAGTTTTTCTTTTCTTGTTTTTTCATTTTTAATAGAATCATTTATAATAAAAAAAGCTATATTTTCATCACCTCTAATACTATGTTTACCATTAGCAAGTATTAAATAAGTATCTAGATTATCATTTAATTCTTGATTTGTGTTTAGCAATGTATAAGATTTCCATGCTTTTTCTTCTTTTATCATTTTAATTATATTTTCACTTATTTTGGTAATACTTATAAGTATTTTTTCACTCATTTTATTTTATTTAAAATATTTAAAAAAAATTCAAACAGATAAAAAAATTTGCTTATTTTTTTTTCTTTAATAAACTATAATTATAGTATTGATAAATTTTCAATGTTATTTCCACAATTTTCTAATAGAACAAATTATTTAATAATATTAGTATCTATTATATTTATAATAATTATTATTTTTAATATATTTAACATGCGAAATGATATAATGAATATAGAACGCAGTATAGTGCGCGAAGGCGCTGCTTTATTACATAAAGCAGGAGATGTAGAAAAAAGTATATTTGGTTATGGTAATGAACATAAATATCATCGAAATACCGCAGAAGCAGCAAGAAAATTTTCTCACGGTGCGACTTTTAATAATAATGATCGAGGAACAGATAATAATATATTAAATACTACTAGAGATGAAAAAAATGATATTTATATAAAGAATGGTATTACTTCTAATTTAAATAAGAAATATGATATAATGTTGCCTTTATCAGAGCAACATTCAACATACTCTGGCGGGCTAAATAATGGTAATTATTTAGGCGCTTCTACTGATAATTACGGCACTGTAGCTGGTATACATAATCAAATCTCCGAACAAACAAATGTACAATTATTTAAACTTAATAACAATTAAAATTTAAGAATCATAAATATTTTTTTATATTAATATAAACAAGCTATAATACTTTTAAGTTAAGCTTATAATGATTGATTTTTTTAATAATATTAGCGCCTATATAAATATAGTATATATTATAATTTTACTTCTTATACTAGTTTTTATTATAATTATACTAATAATGTTACGCCGCAATAGAGCTCTTAAGGCAAAAATTAAAGATTATGATAATTCTGAGCGTAATAATAAATTATTAGCAGAAATAATAAGCAATCATCAAGCGCTAGATATTAACAGCGCTTTTAACAGAGCAGCAGATAATAGAAATTTATCTAATCCTTCTTATAATAATATTTTGTTTAATACTGCAGCTACGTCTTCAAATAGCAATAATATTCAGGATGATATGTCTCAATTTTATGATGTTAGCAAAGATTTAAGTAATTCTGCTAACGATAATGATTTAATAACAAAAAAAAACCGCGGCGTGAAAAACAGAAATAGAAAAAAGATGATTTCACCTGAAGATTTTGTTGTGACTAATATTCCTTCTGAACATACTTCGGATACTAAGCTGCTTAATAGTGGTATAATTAGAGGTTATGAATAAAATTAAATTTAATAGATTTTTTTACGATATCTAAAGTCTATACAATAAATGTTTAAATCGCTGAATTTTTTGTATGATAATATATTTAAAATTATAATAGCTTTAGCAGTATTAATAATAATAATAGTAATAATTTATCATTTCGTGCTAATAAGCAGAGAAATAAATTATAATTCAAAACATAAACATAATCTTCATCATGAAGAAGAAAAAATTCATTATGATGCTAATCCTATAACTGGTAACGTAGGAGGTATTAGTGATTTTGCGCATAGATTACCTGATGCTCATTATGATTTAAGAACTCATATTCAACACGCTGGTGGCAGTGAAATAACATCTGATCATAATAAAATTCATTCTTATCATAAGTCAAAAATAAAAAGACAAGTAACTGAGGGTGATAATAGTTTTAGTAATGATGAAAGTAATTTATGGGAAGATAGCAGTCCTTTTTCATCGCTGGGTGAAATAGCGCAGTTTAAAGTTCCTTACTCAATAGGAGCAAATAATGTAAATGCTTTAAATGATTTAATGAAAATAATGGAGGCAAAAAATAATATTAGCACATCAGCGATGTACGAACAAGATATGTTAAATTTAAACGATGATGATAATTCTTATAATACTTTGCGCAACAGAAAACCTTATTACAATATAATAAAGCCAGATATAGAGCTTTTTAATAATATTAATCGCCGTCGAAATTAGATTTATTTATAGATATATCAGTTATTTTTTTAAGAACTTGTAATATAATTCTTGGATCTTCTCTATTAAAAATAAAAAACTCATTATTTTCTTTCATATTATTTAATGTTCTTATACAACAAGAAGTTATTTCTGTTGATTCATTTGCATTTATTGTAGAAGTGATATCAATATCTGATGATTTATCTATACAATAAGAACTAAAATGCGAAAATATTGTTGTGTTATTATTTATTTTTTTTCTATCAAAACAAGTAACAAATAATGTTATTATATAGACGTTATTCTTTAATTCTCTTTTAATTGTTATTTTATTTAGTATTTTTTTTTCTAATATACTACATGATAATTGCGTTTCTTCTTCAAATTCACGCAAAGCAGTTTTAATATAGCCGTATTTTTCTAAACTTTCTTCTTTATTTATTCTGCCTTTAGGAAAAGACAGATAAGATTTACAAATACGTTTATTATTTATAATATCAAGAATTGTATATCTATTGATTTTATTATTTAAAATAGCTTCATACAAATCTACAAAATTTTTTTCTATATTTGTTTTAAAAGATGTATTAGTTATATACTTATTTACATTAACATTAACACCCCAAATTATTTTAGTTAAATTTAAACAGTAATTACTCCAATCTTTTAAATTGTCAAAATTAAAGAATATATTTAGTAATTTTTTTTCTAAATTGCTAATAACTTTTCCTAGTGTTCTGCTTATATAAACATAAACATCTTTAGGATTTTTGTATAAAGCTTTATCATTAAGAAATTTTTTAAAATTATATGATGTTTTTTCCTCTATATATATTAAATGTATATCATCACTGTGTTTATTTCCTTTAAGAAATTCACTGTAATCATCACTATCTACAGCAATTATACCAAAAGAATTATAAAATTTTTTTATTAAACAAGAATTATTTTTGTTCATTTTTAACAAAAAATACGATTAATTTGTAATCATTATTAATTAAAAATATAAATATCAAAAAAAAGAATATGTTATATATTTTTATATTATAATATTATTTTATTTTATATATGCACTGAATAGTATGATATTTTTGGATCATATGATGAATCTATAACGCAGTTTAATTTAGAGCATCCATCAAATTCATCTGCATTGTTATTTATTTCTTCTATTTCAATATTTGATTTATCAGGTGTGATAGGCAGAAGATATGCATTTGCATTATCATATTCAAGTTTTATATTTATATAACGACCAGCTTCTAACGAGTTGAAACGTAAAATAATACTATTAACATTAATAGTAGAATATTGCACGTTATTACTATCATTAATAATATCATTCACTCCAACAAATTGACTGTTATTATTATTATATATATTATTAATTGCATCTTTTTCTTCGATTGGAGTTAATGATAAATAAAGTTCTTGCAGATAATCAGCAATTTCACCAACATTATCTCTATTAAATATATTATTTAAACATAATGTTTTTAGCAGAATATTATCACTTTGATAGTTTAATATTTCGCTATTGTTTTTGCATAAGAATATAGATATTATTAAATTATCATTTGATCGTTGTATAGTGAATTTAGATTGATATAAATCATAGAACATTATATTAGAGTCAATATTATTAAATTCACTATTATTTCCAGCTTTTCTAACGCAAAATGGTATACTAGTATAAATGACACCTCCAGTTTTTGTAGATAATAATCTACATGATATAATTCTATAGATATCCTCACTTAGAGCGATGTTTTCATCTATTAACATATCATCATAACATCTATTGCGTAATGTACTTAATCTATCTGACATTTCAATATTTAAGCCCGCTACACTAATTTCTTTCTGATTTTTATCAAAATATATTTCATTTTTTATATCAATATGAGTATTAACATGTTCTGTTAATTTACCGATACATATACCAAATCCTGCTCCATTAACACCTTCTACAGAAATAGACCAATCATTATTATTTTTATTTATTTTTAATATTCTTTTGTATCTTAAATTCATTCTACCTATAATTCTTGGTGTATTAGCATGAACAGTATTTAAACATTCTTTTAATACTTCAGAGTTAAAATCATTATATCTATTTGAATTATTAATATCTATAATTTTTATTATATTATCATCCATCATAATATCGCTCATAAACATGCAATTGTCTTCTTGATAAATAACATCTTGATTTATAATATTATTATTAAAGTCGCCTCCATACATATTATTAAATTGAATATTCTGATTAAAATTATTAGCGGCTGCAATTGGTGGTATAATATTACCATAACTATCAACACTTGGATAGCCGACATTTAATGAGTTATCAGGATCATGAAATATTGCAGTGTTTCTAGCAGATATAGTTTTAATAATATCACAATCTAAATAATTATTTCTAAATTCTGATGCTGTACTTGATGTTTTATTATTATACATATTAGTAGTTTTCAATCCGCTAGAATCATTCTTAACTTTACCAGTATCATCATATAATACATTACATAAAAGAGATGTAAAATTATTTTTATTGTTATAAGCTCTAAGAGTATTTTTATTATATAAACTACTACAATTCACATATAAGACAGGATGATTTTGTCTTGTTTCTGTATTCCATTTAAAGGAATGTTTAGATGACATTAAATCAAATCTATTTTGCGATGAATTAAGTATAGGCATGCCTCCTCTATTTCTATTTTTAGAATAATCTTTAGTGTATAAAATTTCTGTTGATGGAGTTAAATCATAACTACCGTCTGATAAACTAGTTAAAATAGATACTGATGTTAATATATTAAAATTAATATCAGTTGTATACACTGCTAATGGAACTTTATTACAATCAGAATAAACTTGCGTTGTAGAAATATCATTAATTTCATTATATATTTTTTGTACGTTAATATCTGTTACTAAAGTTTCAACTATATCATTATAATAATTAATAGGAATGTGTATACAAGAAATATTTTCATGAGTTTTATCTTCATTTAATTTAGACACATTAACAACAAGTAAATTATCGATTAAGCAGACATATACATTATTATGTCCTGCTTTTAAATCTATTTTAAATACATTATTATAATCTATTAAACCTGTTTCGTCGATTATTGGATATATTTGCTGTGATGTATATGGACCTTTGTTAATATTAGTAGCATATGGCATTTTATTAGTAAATTTGCTAGGATAAATTAAATTAACAGATAATATAGGATTAAATGAAACAGCTATAGTACATATATTATAGTCGATTAATTTAGAATTAACACCATAACAACCTGTTTGATTAGTACTATTAAAGCCTCGCAGTAAAAACATAGTTTCTTCTAATTTAGAATAAGTAAACAATCTATTTATATTAAATGAAAACGAAAAATTCATATAATCATTTTTTAATTTTTTATCTAATGAATTATCTTTTTCTATTGGTATAAAGAAATAATGCCTTCTATCACTTTCAGCATTGCTTCTAACGTTAAACGCTGAAGTTGTTTTTGTTGGGGAATTTCGAGCTTGTATTATTAAACATTCATTTCTTATAGATTTTTCACAACATTCATAAAAAACATTACTACTAATAGCGAATTTTTTAAACGCATTATTTTTCTTACTAGCGGAATTTTTAATAAAAACAGGAGTAAATATTTTACTGTTTGAAAAATCCGATACAAGTTGAGTATTAGACATTAACAATAAAGGTTTAACTGCTTGATTTAAATTATTATTAGCAGGTATAGAAATAATATATGAATTTCTAGTAAGAGAATTTTTTAAATTAGATGGGTAAAAATGATTAGGAAATATTCTATCTATAAAAGGTATATGATTTCGTATTTCATTTAATTTAGCGTGTTTTACTTCATGCATTGCTTTATATAATAAGAAATCATCATTATTATTAACATCAAGATCAATATAATCAATAATACTGTCGCTATATAGCATAATAGGAACATGAGTATTAATATAATGATATAATTTGTAATACCATATAATAATATATTCTATAAATAAATCTGTATTTTTTATAGAATTATTATATATTTCGTTTTCTATAGTAATATTACTAATTAATTCATTTTTTTTCTCCTCCATATTCATATGATCTAAAACACCCGAATCACCATTAATATCACTGGATGTATGAATTACGCAGCAGTTATAAGAATAGCCATTTTTACATAATTTTCTAATACTGTTTATAATTAATTCTTCACTATCAATGTTAATATCAGCTACATAAAATAAAGGATTTCTAACGTTTTTATATTTTTCCATGAAAAATTTGCTAATTTCAAATATACCTGTAATTAACATAGTAGTTTCATTTAAAATTTTAAATAATGGAATTGTTATTGTTTTTTCTATTAATTCCATTTTTTCATCTGAATGTTTATTTATAAGTAAAACATATAAATCATTAACATAACCTAAACTGTATGTTAATTTTCTTTCAGTTAAAAAATATTTATCACTTTCTGATACTTCTAAAATAATAGTAGGTAGTTTAGTATCTACGTCGAATATAATACCTTTAAAAATAAAATCTATTTGAATTCCACCTGCAATACTAACACCAATTGAAAATGGTATTGTTTGCATATTATTATTATTATTAATTATATAATTATTATCTATAGTTTTAATACCAATAGCTAATGGAATGCATTTATCATTAATATTTAAATGAATTAAAGAATTTAATGATATTAATGTTGTATAATTATATACTTCTCTGTTTGAACTTAATTTAAGTGTATCTTTTTTATACAAAAAACCATAATAATTATAATTAGTATCATTAACTACATTATTAAAACAATGATCTTGTTGTTGTGATGATGAATAAATTTCGCTGTTTATACTATATCTATTCATATTTCAAACTGTATTTTTTATTAAAAATATATTTTCATTTTAATAAAAAAAATCAAATTTAAATTATAACTTACTATAAAATTTTATTTATATTAAGTCATAATTTGCTTATGACAATCTATACAAGTATATACAGTAAAAAAAGGTTCATCAACTCGTCTTAGCATTTTTTCTTCTATTGTTTGCTTTCCACCGCAATTAGGACATTTACTTTCAGTTGCAGTATTAACAATTTTTTCCTCTAATTTAATTGGATTTAATAATATATCCATTTGCCGCCATTCATCTGGAGAATATTTTAATTTAGAAATATCATATTTTTTTTTTAAAAAATCTATATTATAAGCGCTCCAAACATTAACTAACATTTTATTTTGTTTATTTTTATCTGGATATTTATTAGAAATATTATTATAAAGATTATCAATTATATTATTAATAGCTGCTGTAGGTTTTTGATCTACAAATTTATTTTTTATATCTGCTAAATAATAATTATTTTCATGAAATAAATCAAACATAATTTTTTTAAATTCCATTATTAAATTTTAATTAATAAAATTTAATTCAAATTATAATAATAAAAACAATGATTGTTATTTTTACTGATTCAAGCTATTATAGTTTACGTTTAAAATCTACTTCATGTATGTATATACATAATATAACAGCTAATACTGAAAATGATTTAGTGAAAATAATAACATTCGAATTTAGTAGTTTTAATTCATTTCACGCCGAATTAATAGGCGCTATTAATGTTTTACATTATATTAATGAGCAAAATTATAATAATGATATATTAGTTTTATATTTAGATAATTCAGCTTGCTTAATAATATTAAATACTTTAAATTCTAGCGACAATGAAAAAAAAGCTCAAATTAATTATAGGCAGAAAAATAAATATAGTGCCGAAAATCAAACTATAACTCAATTATTAAATAATTTATCAGCGAAAAATATAAAAATAATTTTAAAACACTCTAAAGCTCACTCTGTTTCGTCTACTTTATTATTATCTAATATAAAAATACATTATAGCAAAAATAGCTTAATTAAAGATAAATTAAATGAACTTAGGAGAAATATAAACTTATATTATAATAATATTTTATTTAAAAATAACGCTGAATTATTATTAGCTAATTTTTACTCTGCTTGTAATGACAAAAGTTCTAGAGAAATATTATATTTTACAGCTTATTATAATAACCGAATTTTATTTAATCATATAGTAGACAGAATAGCTTATAATAATTCGCTTATATATACAACATAAATAAATTGATTTTTTTATAGTAAACAAATATGTCTAATTGTACATTATTAGAAGCCGGTAAACTAATACGGCATGGTGAAGTAGATTTGACTAAACAAAAAAAATTAATACCTATTAACTATATAATAGACTTTATTAAAAATATATTTTTAGATAATTCTATAGATAGATATTTACCTTTTATGTTTTTAAAAGCTTCTACAGGAACAGGTAAAACTACTGATTTTCCTGCTTATTTAAAAAAACATTTCGGTAATATAAGAATAGTTGTAACAGAACCTAGAATTGTTACAGTTGAAGGTTCCGCTAAATATGTATCTAAAGTTTTATTCAATGAAGAAAATGTCGGCAATACAGTAGGATATAGTACAGGTATATCAAAAGTACAACCAAGAGATGCTAATAGTAATTTATTATATATGACGCATACAACATTATATCAAATGTTTCTTTCTGATAATATTGATACAGCTTTACCATATGATATAATAATAATAGATGAAGTTCATGAAATGGACCAAACACAAATAATGCTGCTGCTAAAAATGATAAAAGATTTTATTTATGATAATCATATTCTTAATAATAATATTTCTGCTAAATGCTTGGTAATATTTCAAACTGCCACTATAGATGAAATTAATTTTTGCCGTTGGCTATGTAGCGATATTATAGAATTAAATCCTAAATATAATTTTAATAATCATATTATAGAAGTCAAAGGAAAAAATCTTATAGTAGACTCTATTAAATTAGCCGGCAATATTAGCAATGGTTTAAAAAGCATGGTAGATATTCTTAATAAACATGTATTTCCTGCTAATTTAAACTGTTTAGCGTTTGTAACAGATCAGAATATAATTAATACTATAAAGCAATATGTTTTAACAAGCAAACAGAATTATTCATGCTATTCATTAAGTAAAGTAGAACTTGATAAAAATCCAGATTTAATTAGCAGAATAAACATGGGAAATAAGCCTTATTTAATATTTACTACATCAATAGCGCAAACAGGTATAACAATACCTGATTTAGATATTGTTATAAATGATAATACTATAAAACAATCTATATATTTACCAGTTTTTAATATTAATATTTCTACAGAAATTATAACAACAACTGATACTGATCAGCAACGAAAAGGTCGCGTTGGTCGCACAAAAAACGGTCAGTATGTAAGTATGCTAAACTTGCCTACAGATGATAATACTGATATATACCCACCTGCTTTAACATTCACTAATGATTTATCAATGATATTAGATTGGATTATATATTTAAACAATAAAAAAATGAATACAAACTATATAGATTTATATTCTGCTTGGCCGCGAAATATGATAAATAATGGTATATATAGATTACTATCATTAGGTTTAATAAATAACAAATTAGAAGTTACTAATTTTGGGCGATATATAAAAATGGCAAAGAAAGAAATATACAATATAGACATTGAAGCATTTGTTATACTGTTTATGTCGCAGCAAATATCACCTACTATAGATTCTATAGATATTATATTTGCTTTATGTTTAGCTAATAACGCTGTAATTTTGCAAAAATTATATACTAAAGGCAATGATGGAATTGATTGGGATAAACTTTATAATATTTTTCTACCTGGAATTAAAAGATATAATATATCTAACTCATTTATAGATTTTTGCTTAATTAGGCGCTATTTAGAAAAACTTATTTTTGATGATGAAAACGTTGTTATTAAAGCAAGTACTGAGAAACTTATTGATTTACTTATGAGTTCTCATATGACTAAAATGTCTATAATATATAATAATGCTTTAGTAGATGATTCTAAAAAAACAGAATTAACACCGCTAAATTGCGTTGAATATGGTAATATTGTTGCTAAATTAATATATAATTTAATGCCTAATAATGTTATTACTTTTGATACAAATCTTGGTAAATTTGCGCAAAATTTTAAAAGTGTAATAAAAGGCGGAAATTTAATGAAAAATAGAGATTTAGAGTTTTATGGTGTTTTTCCGAAAAATACTGATACTATAGTTTATTATAAAATGCAGCTAGACTACAAAGAAACAATAAAAGATACTGGTAACAATATAACAGCAAAAAGACAAATAATAATGCCTATGTTGTTGAGATAAATATAAATATAAATATTAATACGTTATTTTTTTTTTATTAATATTAAAGACTATAGTTGTATATATACATTGTCTCTTATATATATTAATGGGCTCAGCTTCATCATCAAGTGTTGATTCACAAGGTATAACAACAGATATAGCAGATTCTATACAAGAAGTTTTAAATCAAGATACTAACACACAACGTATAGATCAAGAGTTAAATATTAAAAATGTAAAAAATGCTATTATAGAAAATGTAAATATGGAGGCGAAAGCAGAAATGATATTTAAAAATTTACATAAACTTAATTATAGTGAAACATTTTTTAATGATGTTAGTTCTGCGGCGGCCTCTAAAATAACAGATAAATTAGGAGGAATAGGCGCTAATATAAGTTTTAACTCTGTAAAAAATTTAGTAAAAAATGAAATAAGTAACAAACAAATATATAGAAATACTCAAAAATTTCTAGAGAGTCAAGATATTACAAATATTATAAATCTTATTGATACTCAGAATATTATATTAAAAAATATTAATTTAACTGCTAGATTAAAAAGTCTTAAAAATTCTATTATTAGTGATTTAGATGGAGCAAACGTAGGGCAAAAAGTAATAAGCAGCTTAGATATAACTAACTCTATGGAAAATAAAGGCGCTTTATCTTTTCTTGATACTTTCGCGACTTCAATTCAAAATGTAGTAATTGTTTTTATTGTAGGCATAATTGTTCTTTTTCTTGCCATATTTCTGTCATAGTGAAATATAATTTATTTATTTTTAATATTTGTATTTTTTTTATTACAAAATAATAAAATTATTATTATGGATGAATCAATATTAATACAGAAAAAAATAAATGATTTAAAGAATTTTTCTCCTTCTGAGCAGTTAAATAAAGAAGATGAAGAAAAATTATTAGACGTTTGTGAGAAATTTAATGAGTCATGGAAATATAGCGGTATATATAGGCGAGTATTCGAAGATGAAAAAAAATTTTTAACTAATGCTTGTAGCTGTATTCATAGCGATAATATATTGCCGCAGTTCTTAAATAAAGAATGTAGAAATAGAGGTTTAAAGCCGCAAAATATGCATGCTAATAATCTTGTAATATGTAACTCGAATAACAATGTACAGAATTCAGATAATGTTATTGAAAGTGGAAATAATATGATTGCTTGCAATTTTACAAATTCTAATATATCGCCTGAAGCTTTTATATATGCCGCTAAAGAAAGCTCATTTTATTTAGCGCCTAGTTGGCTATTTACGATAATGATATTTATTTTTGCTATACTTATTGTTATAATAATATCACCTGAAGCTAAAAACGCCGTAATACTAGCTAAAGATTTTATTTTAAACATCTTAAAACCAAGCTCGAAATAATAGCATATATACAAAATGAGCGAAGAAGTTTCTTTAGTAGATATAATAAAACATAATAATATTCTTCGTAGTCTTTTTATTAAATTAACATCTTTTATACTGCCGCGTAATTTAGCTGAGAGACAGAATTATGATTATGATAATCCAACAGAATATACTGCTTTAGACTTTATAGAAGATTATTGTAGGTTTCTTAGCGAAGATTATCTCCGCAGTACAATAGAACATATATACACTGATAATATAGCTTCTAGTTCTACATTCCCGCAAAACATAGAAAAAGAATATAAAACAAGAATAGAATATTTGCTAGATAATAAAAATCTTTTAATTCAGCTCTTTAAGCAGAAATTAAATGAATATCCTGGCATTATGGTGCAATATATATTTAAACAGCCAAAAATAGAATACTATTGCGGGCTTTTAAACTCTGATAGTAATATTATATCTGCTAAATCATATAATAATTTTAAAGAAGATATAACATCTATACAAGATAAAAATCAATTAAATAATAAATACATTTTAATTGATATGTTAACTAAATCTTTTTCAAAGGCGGCTATATTACATAATTCAACAATTAAAACAATAGCTCTTACAATATTTCCTTCTGCAACTGATTATATTTTTACTATTATTAAGATTTTATTTATATTACTAGTAATAATATTCTTTGTTATTATAATAATATCTTTTTTTAATTAATTTAAAAGAAATTAATATTATAAATTTTTTTGATAAATGGATAAAAAAAGCGATGAAGATTTTTATATTATAGAAAAATGCAAAAAAGATAAATTGAAATTAAAATTTACAAATAATAGCTTTTTTGCTGGAGGGGAAAATAATAATACAGCGGCTTCAAATATAAATAATTCTAGCGGAAAAAAAATAAAAATATATATTTAGTAGAAAAAAATAATATTGTTTAAATAATATATTTAAATAATAATATTGATTATTTTAAATATATATTAAAAGAAATGGACGATTTAGCAGACGAAAATATTAGCGAAGAAGAATTAGATACAGATGATATAATAGAAGATGATAATTATATTCAGATAAATAAAAGTATCGGTAATATTAAAGGCATATTAATAAGAAAAGAAAAAAGAACATTACCTTTTTTAAACAGCTACGAAAAAACAAGATTGATAAACGATGAAGCAAATTTAATAGAAACTAGTGGTTATATACCTATAGATAGCAGCCAAATAAAAAATTACGGTTCAACGAATTCACTTAAAATCGCTAAACAAGCATATATTTTAGGTAAACTAACAAATTTTACTGTAGTTAGATATGTTGGTTGTATTTATATAAATGATGATAAATATATAATCTGCGAATTTATTAATCCTTCGTATAATAATAAATAATATATATAAATAAATATATACAATTTTTATTTTATACTATTTATTTTATTAGAGAAATTTTTACTATCTAATACACATTTTTCGAAAAATTTACTTTCTTCTTCTGAAGGTAAGCTAAATGATATTTGTGATTTTTCTGATGAATGTTTATAATTATCATCATATTTATTACTTTTAATTAAAAATCCACTTGATGCCAAAAGATAAGTTATTATACTATTTTTACCATAATTAGAATTATAATATTTATCTATTCTTTGTTTTAATTCCAATTCTTTATTATTATTTTTATTATCGCTATTATCGATTATTTTCTGAGTATCCAATTCTTTATTATCGGTTTTATTATCGTTATTATCAATTATTTTTTGAGTATCCAATTCTTTATTATCGTTTTTATTATTGCTATTATCGATTATTTTTCGAGTATCAATATTTAATATTATTTTTTTTTCTAATTTATAATTTTTATAATCGCTATTATGCAAATTTTTTATATTATCATCATTTTCTATAAGTTTTAATATATTACTACAATTAGTACATAGTTTATTATTTTCTGTTTGAAAGCAAAATAATCCTTCTTTATTTAAATTTAGACAATATATATTTTTTTTTTCAAAACTAATAAGAGACATTTTTTTTTATATAAATAATTAAATAATCAAATATGCAAATATATATATAAATATATTTAAATAAATTTGATGATTTATTATATTTATAAATGTAATTTAAACAAATGGAGAAAAAAAATAATAACGATAATACTTATTCTGTACTTAGTCTTGATTCTGTAAAAAATCTTGCATCAAAAATAGAAATAACAGAAATAAAAAAAAAATCATTTCCTGAGCAGAATATAAATCCTATGAAAAATAATATTTTACTTTTTAGATTAAAAGACTGCACTCATTACATACATGCTATTTTAAAAGATATTATTCATCAGTTTATATATAAATCATGTTTAATTTTTGATCCTTCTTTAGTATTATTATCTACACCACCTAAAGTTCGTGATAATAATTTAAATTATATAGAACTTTGTATTCAAGTATCTAATATACCTTTATGTATTCCTGATAATTTAGATATAGATCTCAGCGAACTAAATTTTTATATTAATGTTTATAATAAATCTAACACAGAAACAATATTACTTATGAGCGATGATATAATATTAAAAAACAAAGAAAAAAAATATGAGCGGTATAAAGATATAATACCTAAAGGAATTGTATTACATAGAATGCTTCATAATACTGCTATTGTAATAAATGAAATTAAAATACATACTATAAGAATGGGTGATACTAATAAAATAAATAAAACTTTAATTAATTCTGATAATACAATATATTATTATACCTCTTGTTTTAATAAAGCAATATATGGTAATTCATATACATGTTTATTTAATAAAACAAAAAAATTTAGCGAAATAAACCAAATAAATGATAAAGAACATTTTGATCATATAGTCACATTAACTACATTTGGTCCATATCAGCCTAAACAAATATTAATAGAAAGTATTAAATATTTTAAAGATTATATAAACTCTATGGAAATTTCCTGTCAAGAAGAAAAAATAAATTATAATTATAGTAAATATGATTTAATACAATGTAATGTGATAGAAGATTTTGTAAAGAATATGTTTGTAACTTTTATGCGTGATAACTATAATACATTAGTGTTATTTAGTAAAGAAAATCCTAATGAGTTTAAAATTTGCGCAGATGTTAATGTAGAAAAAATTAATGCAGATATTTTAAAAAATATTATACTTAATAATCTTATTTTGCCGCTAGAAAAAGAAATAAATAATAAATTAACTTATTTTAAAGAAAATTTATTTGACACTTCCAATAATAAACTGCAGATAGATCATTTTAAGCAGTATAAAGAATATGGTAAAAATGATTTTTAGATTTTTAACTATATATTAAAGAATAAATGGATATTAGGTGGTGGTTAATAAAAACATTTATGTTTATTGTAGTAATTGTTTTTATACATTTTATAAATAAAAATTATATATATCTTGAAAATGACTATATATCTGCTATAGTAGAAAGTGTTTTATCTACTATTGTGATAGATTATATTTATTTTGGCGGCTGATGTTGATAAGCTTCAAAGTTTGTTAGCGAAATATGCACTTTATTCTCATAATTTAAAATATGTGTTACTATCATTTTTTCTAGCGAATTTTTTGATATATATCTAGCGAAATATTTTTTATTGTAATGATATTTAATAATATTCAACGCTGTTTTATCTAGCAAATATTCATATTCTTTATTATTTATATATAGTTTTTTTGTTATATTTTTGTTTTTAGCGGTATTTTTATCATTTAAATCATTTAATACTACAATATCATCTTTTATTATCTTTTTTATTTCTGCTTTTCTTTCAGATAAAGTCATTGATTCAAACAAAGAAAAAGCATATTTCATATCAAAATTAAATACAATATTTTCTAACGCAGCGCTATTTAATTTTTTTATCTTTTCTAGTTCAATTATAATAGCTGTATCTTCTTGATTATCACATATTAATATTATTTTCTGCAGTATATTATTTTTATCTTTTTCATTTATAATTTTATCTATATTTGATCTTATTTTATTATCTCTATATTTATTTTTTATGTTTTTTGATACAATATACTCAAATTTATCTTCTAAAAATAATATATTAGATAAACTATCTACATTTTCGTTCTTTGTTTTAATATCATATGTTAGAATTTTTTTTATGTTATCTAATGTTTTATAATTTATTTTTTGCTCTAACGAATCATATATATTGTCGCTATTATAGGTGCCTTTAAAAAACCAAATTAAATTAGTAGATAAATATAGTCCAAATCTATCTTTTTTATTAGCAGATGATGACACCCAATTAGTTGGTATTATTTTAAATTTATCATTTTTCTGTTTTTTATTAAACTCCTCTATAAATTTTATCATAGTATTTATAGTAGGTAACTCATTTTCAGTTGGAATAGCATAAATCTTATTAAACATTGGCTCGAATTTATACAACACAACAGGAAAATAAAATCCGATATTTACACCAAAGCAAAAACAGTTACTATCAACATATATATTTTTAATAATATAACCCATATTGTGTAGCATTAAAGCAGTTATATAATTGCTTTGTATTGATGCATTTACATCTGGTTCATTCATTATTTTATTAAAATGTGTTATTATTTTATCATCAGCGTTAAATACTTTTTGCAGAAATATAGAACCTTTTCTAACATCTTTTCCTGAGTAAAATACTAAGCCTGCTTGTTTTTTCTCATTTAACTCGTTTTGCTTTTTAATTAATATTATAACATATTTATTATTTAAACTATTATTCATTAAATTAACATAAGATTCAATATCATGAAATGTTACATCTGGTGGTATTATATATATTACATTAATGTTATGTGTTATTCTAAATATTTTTAATATTATTTGTTTAGGTAATATACCATTTTTTATTAAATACATAGATGCTTCTTTATTGTTGTCTATTATAAGATCAGCTAAATTATCTAATATATTATATATATTTTTTTCATTTTTTGTATTTGACAAAGTTTCAGCAAACATAATATTTATACTTATATCAGGAATTTTTCTTATTTTTTCTTTTGCTTCTTCGAAATATTCTCTGTGGTTTATTATACCAAGCGCTGTTGCTATACAGTAATATTCTTTAACATCTAAACCATGTAATAATGTTTCTACAGCAAGAACTCTGAAAACATTAGGATATGCAAATTTATTTAACTTTGTAGCTATTGTCTCTGGTAATTTATATATTCGTCCAGTTTCGAAGATTTTATTATAATTTATTATATGTTTTACATTTGGCGCCTTAAATAGATTTTTTATTTGTTTAGCCTCGGCAAGTGACATAAATCCTGTTTCTAAGCATTTATCTAATATCATTTTTTTTGCTCCTGTGTCTGATGGAGTTTTTTGGCAGCAGCCTTGACATCTGTTTTCAGGATGCTTGCCAATTATAGGCAGAAAATAAGGATATTTCTTAGGGCATAAATAATAAAGTATTTCACCAGTTGTATGGTTGAAATATTTTTGAGCATTTTTTAAATCTTTGGCGCCGGTTTTCTTTAGTTCATTAAATTCTAATTCAGTTAAAATTTCAGGTTGATGAGCTTGTTGACATCTCTTTGAATACGGCACAATATTTTTATTATTTTTGCTATTATATGAATATAAAACCGGATCAGTGTATTTTAGTATTGAAAGTTTATTAGTAGTATTAATAGTATTTTTTACTTTGCTTTTATACGGCGATTTTAAAAAAGAATTTTTAATATATTTTATGAATAATATAATGTTATTATAATTGTCATAACTAATATTATTAATATCTATTACTGCTTCTAATCCTTTTGTTATTATTTTACAATATGTTATTTGTAGTTGCTCTATAAAAGATTTATAAGAAGAATTGATAAATAGAATAAAACCATTTTTTAATTCGTTTTTATTTATATAATTTTCTAATATATTATTATCTATATTACCCGTTTTAATACTCATAATAAGTATATTTTTAAGAGTATTTAACGTATTAGAGTGTGAATAATTATTATTATCTATATTAACTATATCTGATTTTGATATAACATTATTTAAATAATTATTAAAATCAGAGAAATCATACCGTGATATTTCTTCTTTGTTTATTATATATTTTAAACTAATTTTTTTTATATATAAATTATATAATTTATTATCCCATGCATGTATAATAGGGTATAATATATCTTTTATTTCTTTATTTAGTCCGCTAAAAAAAGTATTTATAATTTTAATTAAATTTTTTTTAAAATCTTCAATAGATGGTATATTTTTATTTTCTTGATAGCGAAATGTAAAAGTTATTTTTTCTCCATGGTCAATTTTTAGCAGAATATAACAATTATCAATAAGTATAAATATTGATATTCCTAAAGTTGAATAGTCAGCATCGCTAAACATATATATAAGATTGTTAAGTAATGCTATATTATTATTTCTTATTTCTAATATTGTATTATTATTACTTAACATCATTAAACAATAAAATGCTAATATATATGAATTTTTGCTATTATTATTAATATCTATATTTAGATTTTTACATAGCAAATCTAAATCTATTGAGTCGTAAATAACACCAGAAAGCATTTTAACTTCAGTATTTATATTTTTTATATTAATTACACTTATATCTTTATCGTAGTTTTTATTATTTTTGTTATAATCTATATAGTCGCTATAAATAGCGTCTTTAGATGAAGTTATATACATTATATTTTCTATATTGAAATTTTTTATATTGAAATTTTTGCTCCAATTTATATATAATTCTTTACTCATAAAAGGCCAGTATTTGATTATATATGCATCATATATAGTTTCAGCGTCTATATTCATTTTTAGTAATATAGATTTTATATCATTTATATCTACTATATAATAATGATCTATATCTGCCGCTGGTAAGCTTACAGATGTAGGTATTATTCTGAAGTCATTACTAATAAGAGTTTTATCTATTTTAACATAAATATTTTTATTACCTAACTCCATCTCAGTTTTTTCTAATTCAATCATACGTTTTATTTCTGCTTTTTTTTCATCTTCGTTGATTTTTTCATCTTCTGTTATATCAAATTCTAAATCATTATCAAATATATTATCTTCGTTTTCATCATTATCATTAAGATTACTTATATTAAAATTTGCTCCGCCGATTTGAGATATTGATATTGAGTTTCTAACATCTACTATATGCGGATAAAAAGCAGATAAAGTGCTTTTTCTTTTGTTTAAATTATAAGTTGTTTTATAAACACCTGTTGAATCAAACCAATATAGATGTTGAAATGGTATTAATATACCTAATTTAATTTGTATTTGACCTTGTAATTCTAAAATATTAGAATTATCACGCATAATAATTTTATGTACTTCTATTACATTCAGCGGCTGAAAATCAGGAATTATTTTTTTTAATTCTTTTATTTTATTATTTTTAATTAAATCATTAATTGTATTAAATGTATTATCGTCATCGACTAATATATATCTTTTAATTATTTTATTAGATATAATATCATGTTTGTCTAATATATAATGCATTTCTTTAATAAAAAAATAAATAATTAATAATTTTGTAAGAATAAAACTATTAAAAGACTTTTTATTAATTGTTATTTAAGGTGATATAAAAAAAGATATACAGTAATAATATATTACATTAAAAGAGCAATCATTATTAGTATAAATACTAACAAATCATAAAATGTAATTTAAAATTATTACTGTATATCATAAAACATAACTTAAAATCAAATATTATGTTTTTTTACGAATACTTTAAAACAAACAAAATAACTATTTATATATATATATTTACATTAATACATAGAGTTTTATTAAAATTTATTAATATGTAAACTAATATCAGTAATTGTTAATGCGTAGAGTGTGTCAATGATTTTATCAATATTTTTATTTTTTTTAATAATTGCTTGACAGTTATCAAATAAATTTTTTATTAATTTATTAATAATATCATCATTGTTAGCAAAATATTTATTAAATATATCATAAAATCCGTTAGTATATAAAATATTTAATTTTATATAATGTTTAGTACAAATATAGTATTCATTGATAAGATATTTTAAAAAATTACTATTATAATTAATTATTTCAGCGCGAATTTCATCAGAAGAATTAGAATTTTTTATTATTATAAGATATTTACTATAATTATCAAAGAAAAATTTTAATATAAACTTAATAGATTCATCAGAACCTGGAAAGAAATTGCTAAATATATTGCTGAATTCAAAAATTTCATTATTATCTTGTTTCATGAAATAATTAGAATTATTTTTATGCTTTGTTATTAATACTTCAAGAAGATCTTTATTATAAGGAAAGAGTTTACCAAATATATTATGAAATTCATGAATATCATTATTGAGATTAAATGTTGTAACATGGCGATAAATTGCATTACGTAAATCTGAATCTTCCATTTTTTTTTTAATTTCATTAATTAATATTAATATATCAATATTAATATAATAAAATTAACTAAAAATTATTATTAAATAATATAAAGTAAAATTTGAAAACATAAATAAGATAAAATTCATTAATATTTACTCACCGCTAAACAAATATTATTATATAAGATAGCAGAATAAATACTTACTTTTTAGCCGCTAAATAATACAAAAAAATAAATATAAGTTTATTTATTTTGTTTTAAAATATTTTTTTTTAAAGGTGATAAGAATAAGTTATTAATAAATCTTTATTTGTTTGAGTAGTTGATTTATATAAATGAATTATTTTATTAATTCTAAGTAATTTTCTTAAAAATTGTTTTATTTCTTTATTAACTTTAAATTTTTCATCAATTATCCATGCTTTAAATCGAGTTAATATATTATTAATTAAATTTTGATCATTTTTATTGAGTAATTCAAATTCTATTAGAGATGTAACATTTTTATTATTATTTATTATTGCAGTTATTTCTACTTTTATTTTTTTTACATCAAAATTTAAATAATTTGGATGGAGATATTTTAGCGCAATATTAATACTAATACTATTGAAAAACTTATTTTCTTTTATAATATTTTTTAATTCTGTTTTTATACAAGATATTAATTCAATATAAGCTAAATCTATATTATTATCATATTCTTTTTCAGTTATTATATTTTTTTTTAATGTCAATTTAAATGGGAATTTAAAATCTTATTAACTTTAAAATTTAAATAGCAATTCATTTTTAATTTATTAATTTAATAAGTATTTAATTCAAATCGGTAAATAGATAAAATAAAATATAATATATAAAATACTAAATCATCCAAACATTAATTATAAAATTAATTTTTCTCTAATATATATTTTATACAAAATTAAGTAAAAAATACTATTGTTATAATATATTATATTTTAACTATAACTGCAATAATAAAAAATATATATATTTTTTTCGCAATAAAGATTTTAAATTATTATTATAAATAACTAACAAATAATTATTTATATATTTAAATATTTTCTTGATTAATAAATAATTTAATCTTAGCGTTCTTATATAAAAAAAAAATAAATAATATAATAATAATATATTAAATTAAGTTATTATCAGAAATAAATAGGCGTATAAATAATATATTAAAAAATAATTAATCCGCTTAATAGCAGAAATAAATATTTTAAGTAAGTAAACTTTATTAGACGCGCTAAAATAAATATTTTTACAATTTTATTCTATTTATAATCGAAATAGCTTTATTTTTTCTATTTATATTAGTAACTGTATTATTTTCTCTGCTTATATCATTTGTTAAATTATCTACTGCATTTGTCGCGGCATTTACAACTACATTTCGCGTTACTTCGTTACTATTATTATATCTTAATATAAATTCAGTGAAATATCCTAACATAATAGATAGATATATTTTTAAATTATTGTTTTCTATTAACTGAAATAAATCCGAGCATTTATTAGTTATTTCTCCTTTAAATACAGTATTAATAACTTGCATAGTAGATGATTGATTAGAAGAAATATTACCAAAAACTATAGTATCAATATAATCTATTAAAGTTGTTACTGAAGTTGTTGAAGCATAAAAACAAACAGTATCTGCTAATGTTTTTCTGAGATATTCATAAGCTTGACTTAATTGATTTAAATCTAAATATATTAAATTCTGCGAAATTTTATTTATTTCTTCTAATTGATAATTAAGTATATGATCTTTAAGCAGATTAAGAGTTTTAATATAATTAGTTGCTTCTCTGAATTTAACTAAAGATTTATTAGACATATCATGTTGATTTAATTGTAGTGAGTAATTATTAACCCGTGAATTATATTTAATTCCTTCAGGGGTATCGATTTCGCCTCCAATCATTTGCGAAAAATTATTATAATCTTTAGTGAAAATTTTCATTGAATTACGAGTAGCAGCAACAGGTAAAGACATATTATTATTATTGCTATAATCATCATAAATATCTTCTTCATCATCATAAATATTACTGCTATTATCATTAGCAACTGCCGCAGTAGAGTATGTTTTATTGATTTCATTATTATTATTTACATAATTTATATATTCTCTGTTGTAACCTAGTTCTGAGTTCATTAACTGACTAATATTAATATCACTACTATTATTATCCATACTTCTATTTTAATAACATAAAAAACATATATATTTGTTTTTTTCTATATTATAAACTAACGATTTGTTTTTACATTTCGTTAAAATTTGATTTATTTAAATTATTAAAAATAAATAAATAATGTATAATAATATGCAATATATTAGTAATAACAGTAGTAACAACAGTAATAATTATCCATATAATACTATTATTCAGCAACAATATAATCCATATAATAATCAAAATCAAAATATTCAACAATATAATAATAACGCCGCTAATAACATTATTAATCCACAGCAACATATACAAGAAATTTCTTCCAATTCTAATAAATTTAATTTATTAAATACTAATAATGGTATTAATATTCAGCAGCAGCAACAAAGATCAAGAATGAATAATTTAAATAATAATAATTTTTCTATTCATTCTTCTAATAATAATCCGCCGCGATTTAATATTAATTCTAATCCTAATATTAGCGGTAATTCTAATAATAATTATTTAATGAAACATCAAAATAATTTTGTAGAAATATCTAAACTTAATCTGCAAAACACTAGTAATAATAGTAGTTTTAGTAGTAGTTTTGATAGATTTGGAAGAAATATAGCAAGTTGTAATTATAATTCTAATAATGTAGATACAACATATAATAGCAATAATAGCAATAATAGCAATAATAATAATAAAGATGATGAACTTAAAAAATTAATTACTACCAGATTTCAAGAAATGGCGCCAAATTTAATTAATGAAGTAATTCATACTATTAAAAATGGAACTGATAGTGAAAATAGTAATAATGAAAAAGATAATATATTTAATAAAATTACAGAAAAAACAATTAAAGCCACAAATAATTTAATTAATGAAAGTAATAATGTTGCACAAGATAAACAAGAATTACAGCAAAATACTAAATCTAAATTTACAGAATTTAGTATTATGCCGAATAAGCAAGCATATACTAATAATGTTAATAATACTAATAATAATAAATTTAATTTTGCTAAATATTAATAGAATTAATAATTTTATTATATATATTACATAAATGTATTATATATTTTTTTTGTTACAAATATTAATAAATTTAATATAGTTAAATAATATTAATTTTTAGCTTTATTATTTAAATTATATAAATTAATTAGTTATTTTCTTTTTGCGGCGTTAAATTAGCAGAAAAAAATATTTTATTTAAATTTAATTATTTTTTTTTATATTTTACTGCTGCGCGCTAAATTAGCGAAAAATATTTATATTTTTGCTAAACTTTTAACTAATCTAAAATACTATTTATAATTTATCTATAAATTCTTCGCAGATTTTATATTCGACTATATTTTTTTTATTTTTGCAAATGTTACAAAGTTTATTATATTTTTTATAACTACATTTACCTTTTCTACATTTAAATGAAAAAGAGTTTATACTATAAAATTCTTCTAATGAATATTTTATATATTGTTTTCTAATTAATTTATCAATTAAAGTTTCTAATTTAATTGAATAATTAAAATTTTTATCTTTTTTCTGTAATTCTGATGATATTTTATTTTTTCCTAAAATTATACAATTTAATATTTTGTCTTCATTTGTTTGATATAATTTAATAGTTTTTCCTAAATCGTATAGTTCATTATTTATATTAAATATTAATAAGCCCATTTCATTTACATTATTATAATTTATTTCATTGTATATATTATTATCATTTTCTTGATGTATTCTAATAGTTTTTTTATTAGAATAATCATCGGCATAAAGTATTGAATAACCATCTTCATAACAATCGTATACACTCTCACATTTTTCTATTTTACTGTATGTATATATTAATAAATCATTATTATTAAATTGATCTATAATATCTTTTTTGATATCTAAGAAATTTATATTATCTTTAAATGCTAATTCTGTTATTTCTTTTGTATTATACTTAATTATTTCTGAATCTATATTAATAATTTCTTGATCTTTAGAAGACGTATCATAATAACTAAAATATGTGTAATTTTTTTTAGTTTTTTTAAAACCAACACAAATATATATATATTTTTTAATATTACCTTGATCTTTATAAAGTATTTTACCTAATATATTATTACTATAAAATTCTAAATTATTTAAAGAGAAATCTAAAAAACACTTTATAATTTTCATTGTTAAAAATTTTAAATATTTAATATTTATTATCAAATAGATAAATATCTAATTTAGCAGAAAAAATTTATTTATTTTTACTTTTGCTAAATTAACAGATATATTAAATTTAATTATTACAAGTTTTTTTTGTATATATTACAAAAATTATTATATTTCTATCAAAGTATTTAGTTTTATTATTTTAAAAATCTTTTAATAAATCTTTAATTAAATTTACTAATATAATAAAATAATAAAATTTTTATATAATTCTTAAAATTATAAGTTCTTATTTTTTTTTTGTATTTTTATTATATTATTAACTAATTTATTTTTTATAGCAGAAAATAATACATTTTATATAAATTAATTTATTATTAACTTATTTATAAATTTAACTATTTATTTTAATTTCTGTTTTATTTCTACTAAAAATATGTTGATTATATTTTGAAATATTTTTTTTATAAAGAAATGGATAAATCAGTAACAGAATTACTAAAAACTATAATAGAAACAAAACAAAATAATATAACTATATTAAATAAAGAATTTACTAAAAAAAATATAATAAAAAATTTAAAAATTTTTATTAATATATTTCCATTAGATGCTTTATTGATGCGTATGTTTAACAACAAATATACAGAAAATTTAAATAAAATTAAAAGTTATGCTATTATAGATTGTTCAGAAGATGATACTTCTATTATTCTGCCTTTAAATAAAATGAATGTTATATCTGAAAACTATACAAATATAGATATAAATGGCGAGTTTATAAGAGGAGTAAATTTAAAAAACGGAATGTTAACTATAAATAATAATACTGGTAAACAACTATTTTCAACTATAGTTGATATAAATTTATATGATAATGAAACTTATATAAAAATAATTATAAATAATATTATATATAATTTAAATAAAGATATTAAAGAAGCAGTAAATACTGAATTATGTTATATGAAAATCACTGAATTTCTACAATATATATTACTTTTTTCAGATAGTAATCTTGAAAAAACTTTTACAACTATAAACAGCAAAACAGAAAATCTTAGTACTAGATTTATAGACAGTAAAGAAAATTTTGAATTAATGTCAACAAATATGGAAAATAATATAGCAATTTATATGGATAAATACAAAAAAGATATACTAACTTTAATAGATAATATTAGATATAATTTAGATATAAATAATATAACCGCTAATTATATAAAAAATGAATTAACTAATTATACTTTATCTAAAGCAAATATTAATTATAACAATAAATTAAATTTTATTCAGGTTAGATCTTTATTAAATTTTTCTGCATATATTTTCTCTAAATTAAAAAAAAAAGAAGATATAAACCAAATATTTAGTTCAACGCAATACAAAGCTTATATAAAATTTAGTATTCTAAATCAATCTGAAATTATTTTGAATAAATATAACTTGTTAAAAAAATAATTTTAATTACTCTATAAAATGCCTTTTGATCTTCAATATAAACATCAAATAGAAGAAATATATAAATATTTACTCAATATAAATGATTCAGTTCCTATTTTTATATGGAATTCATCTAATAATCAGAAAAAAAATAGACTCCAAAATATAATTCAATCTATTAGTTCAAATGAAAATAATACAATTTTTATTGATATATTTAAAAATGGAATAATAAAGTTTAAATCATTAACAAATAATGTTATTTCTGATTTAACTTCTGATAAATGTTATATATATAATGAAATTAAAATAACAATGAATAATTATTATATAAATAATAATTTTTTTGGAGATAATACAGATAAAATTTCTATTATTATTGAAAGTATATATAACAATTCATTTATTAATAATAATATTAAAACTGGCACATGTTGGTTTGTTTTAAGTACAGTTAATACTAAATTTAATACATTAACGCCAGTGTTAAAAGCAAATACAATGAATATGGTTTGTATTAATGATGAAAATAATATAAATAATATTAAAATACATAATGATATTTATACTATAGTATTAAGTTGCGAAAATGAAAATAATACATGGCTATTAAATGAAATAAAATTATTATCTAATAATAGCGAAATTAATAATAAATATGATGCTTATAATGAAAATTCGGCAGTTATTATTGTTATGAATTTAGAAATATGGAATTACATTAGATCATCAATGAAAAATCATTTTGGAAACAGTAATAGTAGCACTCCAAGTAATGGAATAATATTTTCATTTCTGCTTCCAAATTCTAATAGTATAAATAAAAATGTTTATTTAGCGGTGTATAAAAATATAAATAAAGAAATATACAAAAAAGATATTGATTTTTCATCAAATATTGATTTAGTCTATTCAGTAAAAGATTTAGAAAAAGAAAATACATCTTTTTCTGTTTTTTTTAACAATGAAGCATATAATTCAGTTATGTCAAAACTAATACAACATAAAAATAATAATCCAGATAGAATAGAGTTTTTATTTAAAAAAAACATTGGCGAATATTTTAATATAATTTCGCTAACTAATAATAAAAATTTAAAATATGTATTGGAATTTTCCCAAGAAGCAGAAAAAATATCTATATATACTATAGATAATAATAATTTATACAGAGAAAAAATTAAACAAACTAAATCATTTATAATAAATAGAAATAAATAATATATTTTATGTATTATTAAATTTTTTTTTGCATATAGTTAATATTATTTTGGCGGATATTTTATATATTTTTCGCTCGATTTCTTCTAGTTGATTTATTATACTGCGCTCAAAATAATATATATCTTCACTAGCAGCTGTTATTTTACATGTTTTTTTACCTGGTGTTATATTAGTTATAGTATAAATATATTTCATTGTTTTTAATTCGGCTGGAGGCTTTAAACAAGCTATTTCATAGGCGCGTTCTAATACATTTATTATTTTTAGCGACTTAATATAAAAAATAAATACATCTTCTTCTGTTATTATTTTTTTGCTTTTGATTGAATTATTATAAGATGTTTCTAAATTTTTACAGCCTTCTCTTATTTTAAAAAATTCTCTAACTCTATTAACTTTTGTTATATAACTATTTAAAATAACATTATAGTTTAAATCTTCTACTTTTACGCTAGTATAAAATAAATCATCTTTTTTTATTATAACCATTTTATCTTTCTTTAATATTATAATAATAATATTTATTTTTTGCTTTATTTAATATATTAAATAATATCAAAGCAAAAAAAATAAATATTATTTATACTTTATAAATAGATTAAATGAATGGAAAATTTTAATCATATTAGTTATGTTAATAAACTTATTAAAAACAGCAAAATAGATTTAAAGAATGATATGTTTGATGATACACCTTATATTGGATCTAAAAAGGTAGATTTATCTGAATATTTTTCACGAAATAGTCATATTAATGAGCATAATGGCAAAATATTTAAAAATCATAATTTGTATTTTGATAAAGATATGTTAGATGATGCAGAAAAATTACAGATGATAGATTATATTATACCAGAACTTGTTAGGCCGCAAGATAATGGTACTGTTTCATATAGTTTTGTTGGTGAAGAGCTTTTAGATGTTTTACCTGATATTGATTATATGGATGCACTTTGCAGAAATAATGAAGAAGTTAAAGCTCATAGATCAAAACCTCGAGTTGCCCCACAGATTCATAATGATAGTAGCCACGCAATAGTTGAGAATACTGGCGGCGGTAATTTTAGTTTATATAGTGTTTTCAATACCTTTATAGATAAAGCAAAAGATTTTAATAAATATTTAAATGAACTTATTTATTCTGGGGTCGAATTTGCAGAAAAAAATAATGATATAAAACCATATGATTATATAAATATACAAAATGATATAAACGTCAGAGATGAAATATTTAACTTACCTGCCGTTAATAATAATATAATTATTAATTCTAGCGAAAAAGATAATAATTATCAAGAAGATTTATTAACAAAAAATATAAATAATCTATATAATAATAATTATATATATAGAAATGTTTCTAATGTAGCGGCTAATATAAATAATAATTCACATAATAATATAGTTCATTCTAGCGACTTATATAATAACGCAAATAAAAATAATTTATATAATAATTGCAATAATAATACACATTTTTCGCCGCGTAATTTAGCCGCTATACATAATTCGCGCTATAACAGCGCCGAAATGCACCGCGGAAATGATAGAAATTTTGCTAATAATGTAGAGAGTGTGATGAAAATAAATTATAATGATTCTAATGGTTTAGGTGAATACTCGTTAAAAAACTATGATAAATTCAATGATAATATTTTGGAAAACAGATTAATTAATAAACATACAGGTAATAATTATCATTTAGATGGACTAAAAAATGAAAACGATTTTTTATATAATCATAGAAAATATAATAATATTTACGTTGATAATAATAACTATATAAATAATAATATAAATAAAGGTAATAAATATCCAGCAGATTTTAATAATTACAGCGAAGAAATGCATCTAAGAAATGAAAATACAAATAGAGCTCATAATACTAATTATAATTTAAAAAATTCCGTTAATAATAATTATAATAAATTACAACAAACAGAAGAATATAGCGTCTATCAGCCGAAAATTGTAGATAAACATGGTTATAGAGATTATAATTGGTATATTTAATAAAATTTTTCTGCTTGGTAGTCGGCTAAGCAGAAAAAATATATATTTACTGTTTATATTTTAAGTTAAACTTAGTGAAAATTTGAATTAATAAATTGTTAATAAAATTATTTAATAATTGTAAGAATATATATATGAATTCTAATATTACCAATTTTACATTTCCTGCTCAAAATCAAACACAATTTGACAACAATGAAAATTATAATAATATTGATTCCAATTCAACTTTAATTCCTGTAACAAGAACTTTAATAACAACTGCAGATAGTAAAGGTGGGCTTAAAACTAAACAAGCTAATATTTCATTTTTAGATAATGATTTAGCTAAATCATTATCAGATTTAATTAAAAACTATAATAAACTTAATCCTCATGATTCTAATAATATTAAAAATAATTGTAGAATTTTTGAAGGACCTAGTAATATTGGTAATGAAATTGTAAATCATGCAAGTAATATTGAGCAGCAGATTAATAGTAATGATATTATGTCATATATTTTAAATAATTTAAATGAAACTCATTTAAATAAAATTAATAAAATAATTAATAATAATAATAATGTTATTAATAAATTTACACAAAATAATAATCCTTTTAATAATAACAGATATAATAATAATAATATAAAAAAATTTGGTAATATTTTCCCACAGCAGCAACAGTTAGATATGAATATGATGATGCAAAATCCTATTTATGGATATAATAACAACAGAATGATGTTTAATCAAAATAATATGCAGCAACAACAAATGCCGCCTTATAATAATTTATTAACTAATCCATTACTTATGCAATCACCACAACATCAATTATTAGGAAATAATAATATTTTCCAGCATAATATGCAGCAACAATATCCACAACAATATCCTAATTATAATAATTATTTAAAACAAAATCTATTTGGACCTACTAATATGCAGCCAAATATATTTAATTCTATGTATAATCATCCTAATCAATTTCAGCAGCAACAATACCCGCTATTTATGCAAAATAATAATATAAAGCCAGCTATTTTTGATCCATATAATCAATATAGTGGTTATCCATATAATATGTATAAAAATGGAAGTTTAATACTTGGTTAATAATAATAATATAAAAAAAAATAATATTTTTTTTTGCTAGAAAAGATTTTTTTTCTACATTAATTTATTTAAACTATTATATAGCACGATTGATGGATTATTTTCATCTGTTGGTATACAGTTTATAATATTATATATAGATTTAAGCATATTTGGCTCATTTGAAAAACTTTTATTATTAGCAGTACTTGCTAGTAAAAATTCTATCATTGTTTTTAAACCTAATAACATTTTAATCTTATTATCTTCTGATATTCCTAGCCCGAATCTGCCGCTATTGTCTGTAGTTAGATCACCAACAATATCTGTTATTATTTCAGATGAGTTTAGACCATTAGATAAATAATTTATAAAATAGTCATGAAAATTGCTGGCAACAAAATATGTTGTATTTTTTATAGTGCCTGCAAATGCATTAACTGCATCTTTTTTAGATGGATGAGTATTTTTATCATTTTGTATAATTTCATTAATATTTTCCACGAAACCGCTAAGATTAGCTATCATTTCGTTTACATTGATAGGTATAAAAACTGAATACTGTAAAATTTTTTTAAGATTGTATAATATAATATAGTTATTAAATATAAAATTAAAATATGTATTTTTTTCTGCTTCTGTAGTTATTGGGTAACTATAAGCTATTTCATCTATTAATAATTTAGCATCGATATTTGTACCAATTATTGGAAAAGTATCAATTTCTTTTCTATCTAAACACTCGATTATGTTATTAAAAATATCAATCATTGAAACTAAATTTTCTTTTATATTAATAGTATAATATAGAGAATAATATTTATTACTATACATGTAATTAGAAAAATTAGATTTTAAAATACTTATCCAAATTTTTTTATACTCACTACCTATATTTTCATTATTTATATTAGCGTCTATATTTATGTCAGCTGCAGTTTTAATAAGTATAAATAATTCGTTTATATAATTTGTTATATATATTTTAAAATCGCTAACTTGCAATAAAGCACTAGTAACATTAGCATTATTTAAAATAGACCAGTTAGTTAAATATTCAATGCAGTTGTTTATACTACTATTAAAATCTTCAATGCAGTTATATATATGCGCTTGGATAGAATTATAATAGTTTTTCATTATAATAGATGTATTATAATCAAATGAAGTATCTGGATTTAATGTTATATTTTGTAATTCATTATTTAACTGTTTTAAATGATTATTCATTTCTGCTCCCTTTGACGCCATAAAACTTTTAATATGTACCTTATTAGCATTTCTGTAAGACATATCTTCTATTATTAATATTAATATGTATATTTTATACTGCTAAAAAATAATTATTTACTTATATATATATTTGATTTTCATATTATAAAAATAAAATTAACAGAAAAAAATGAGTTGCAATGAAGATCCTGATCGTGAATATTATCCTCCAATTTCACCATATATTTTTGGTAATTTAAATAAAACTTTTATAAACGAAAATGATGAATTAACAGCAGGTTTAGTATTTATCCCTCGCGTAAAATACATAAAAATGTCAAGTAATTTTAAATATTTTTATAAAATAATAGGAATGTATGATCATTATAATAATTGTAGCAAATATGATGAAATAAAATTAATAGAAGAATGTAAAAGAACTATGATTGAATTTTTAAAATTGTTTACTATTTATATTGTTCCTATAAATATTAAAAAACCTGCTCAAGAAAAAAATGAAAATTTATTTATAGTTGGTTCTGATGAATATTTCGATAAATTTAGTAATAATAAACAACTTAATATTAAAACATTTTGCAAACTTAATGAATTTTTTAAAACTATTGATTTAGAAGTATCAATATTTAAATTAAAAATTTCTAATAAAACTTTTGACGTATATACAAATAAGCAATTTACAGGTATTTTTAGTGAAATCTATTATAATAATAATGATATTTCTTCTAAATTTATAGAAGATAATAAAAACCCCGAACTTTATACTCTTTTAGGTAGAAAAGATAACATTATTTCCTACTATAATATGATTACTAATAAAACCGAAGAAATAAACACAAATATAATTATTAGTACAAATGATTATTATCAAGATTTAACGTTTTTACGTCAATCAATACTTGGTAATATAAATATTGATACTCATAAAACATATCATTTTATTCAAAAACAGTTAATATCGCAAATAGGTAATATTACAATGAATAAACATTTATATCCAGATATTATAATTAGTATTATAAATAATGCAGATTCAACTAAAATAAAAGAAATAATAAAAAAACTTCGTATTTATAGCGAACTAGATAAAATTATAAACTGGTATCTTAAATCATTATTAGGTAAGTTTTCTAATTAAAATTAAAAATAATTATTAAACAAAAAAAAATATTATATAATAAAATTTAATATTTTTTTGTTAATATTTATTTTTAATTTTAATTTTTCTAAAAATAAACAGAAAAAATAAATATTTATTTTTTATTTTATTTTATTTTATTTTATTTTATTTTATTTTATTTGTTTAAAAGTATTTCTAATATGTGCTACAATATCTTTAACTTTATTTAAAAAATCTTTTTCTATTTCAATTACTTCAAGATAATCCACATTATCTATAACCATTCTAAATAAAATTCCATAAATTTCTTTATAATGTATTAATCTTTTATATAATTCTAATAATTCATCGCTAATAAAATTAGATATTGAATCATCATTATAATCAGTAGTAATAATTGAATCTAATATAAAGGATAAATTATTATTACATCCAAATAAAGAATTATAATAATTTTCTGAACTTATATCTATTTTGTTATAAATTATATCGTTATTTTTATTTCTAATTATTAACTTATATTCATTTTCACCTAATATAGTATATATATCTTTTTCTTTTTCTGTTTTAATAATATATTTTGAAAGTATAGATTCTTGTTTATTAAACTCTTTTTGTAATTTTTCTGTTAAGTCTTTGCTACATAAATTTTTAATATATTTTTGATCAAATTCTAAATAGTATATTGGTACTTTTAAACCTAATTTACAAAAGATTTTGTTTAGATTATAAAAAGCTACAATATTACTGAATTGATTTTTTTTAAATTCTTCTATATATTCTTTATCGGCGCAAGAAATACTATTTTTTGGATTTTCTGTATCAAAAACTTTAACTACTATAATATGTATAGTAAAATATTTTAAAAAAACGTTTAAGTTATTTTTAAGTTCTTCTTCTGGATTAAAATTTGTTTTTTTGCTATTATTTTTATAATAACTATGTAAGGCTAATATTTTATAAAATAATTCATATTTTTCAGGAATAATTTCAACAGATTTTTTCTTAGGTATCAAAACTAATGCGCTAATAAGATATTTATCTTTTTCAGTCTGATTATATACTTCATGTATATAAGCTTTAATACTGTTAGGGTACGGAAGAAGATATTTAGATTTATTAGACATTTTTTTTTTTAATTTTAATTTCGCTCAATTAATATATTTTAATTTTAATATTAATAAAATCAAATAAATAAATAATAGCAAAAAATAAATATAAAAAAAAATATATAATATTATTTATTAACATTATTCATTATCTTCTTTATAATCATTATCAGGTTTTAATAATTCTTCTTTAACTAAGTTAACAGCTTCAGTTAAAGGATTTTTCTTATCTTTAATTATTTTTTGTAAATCCAATAATAAATCTATATTTTCATGTTTATCAATTATAGTTTTATTTGTTTTATATATATTTTCATGTAATGCTTTAATTACATTAAATTTATTATTTCTAGTATTATCTTCCATAATGCTCCTCAAATCTTGAATAATACGTAATACAGTTTTTTCATCATTATTCATTATGATACTATCTACTAAACTATATATATCTGCTATAGTAATTTCTCTATCAGTCAAAGGTTCATTTCCTGGCATTAAACAGTTATGTAGTTTAAGTAATTTTTCTTTAGTCAGATTTTTATTAAGAGTTTCATTAAAAGTATCAATATAATTTAATAGTTTTTGTTTTAATTTTTCATTTTTCTTTATATATTCAGACGAAACATAGGGAAAGACATTTTCGAGCAGATAAGTAGAAGATTTTAATGGTTTAATTGAATCTGATATTTGTGTGTTTAAAATTCTACTTAGGCATTTTTTTCTTTTATCTAGACTATTTTCATCTGTGTATGGAATTTTTACAATACAATTAATAAAATTAATTATATCTTCTTCTGTTAAATCTTCAGAATAGAAGTAAATATATTCAAGTATTCCAGATAAATGATTAATATAAGTAATTAATGTTTTATATATTAATTTAGAAATCATTGTAATACATGGCATATATATTTCTGCTAAACCTTTATTACATTTTTTATTTAACTCCATTACTGCATTTTCTATTGGTATAATATTTTCACGATATTTAATTAGCGATTTTTGTTTATCGGCATTATAGCTTTGTTTCCAAAAATCACGAACTAATTCATTTATTTTTAACTGCAATTCAGGTGGTGAAAGTATATTAATTACTTCTTTGCAGTTTTCTGTTACACTCATAAGAGCGCCAGATGGAGTAGCTATAGCATTTATATTTTCAAGCAGTGAATATAATATAGCACTAATATCACGTATTTTATAGCTACTATCTAAGCAAGCAATAGATACTTTATTAGATTCGCCTACAATAAAAGGTATATTAGTTAAAATTCTAGTCGCGATAATTGGATCTATAGGGCCGATTTCAGGCGTCCATAGTTCAGATATTATATCTGCTCGTTTAATATAATCTTCAGTTCTGCAGATTAAAGTTTTAATTCTAATCATAATATTGCTTAATTTTTTGTTAGCTTCATTTTCTTTTTCCGATGATTCATTATTACTTTTAATTTTTAAGTATACATCTAAATCATTTAACATAATTTCTACTTCAGCTATTTTATCTTTCATTCCTTTAAATTCAACCTGAGCGGTTTTTACTTCAAAATTATTATTATGAGTAGTTAAATAAGGATTATTAGATAGCTCGTTAAAACCTTCTATCAGTTTTTTAATTCCTTCTACGCAGTTATTATAATTTCTATGATCTATATCTGTTATAAGTCCATTTCTGCTAGTTGAAATAAGAATATCAGTATATTCTAATATTTTATTAACTGCTCGCTTACATTCTTTAAGAATATAGTCGATATTAATTTCACGTTCAATTTCAGCGTAATTTAATATAATATTACTTTTAGCTTCATTTTCAGCGCGAGTTTTATCATCTAAAATATCATAATTAAATTCAATAAATTTTTTAGATAAAATTTCACCAATATTTAATTGTTTTTCGCCGTTATCATAAAGAACATTATCACTATAATTAAAATTATTTTTAATAGCGAAATTAGTAGCAATTGGTACAACAAAAGATTGAATTCCATTATTATTAAAGTATTTACTAATAACTGTAGCTCTATTTCGCGCGTCAACATCATCAGCTCGTCTATATTTAGAATACATATGAGCGCTTAAAACACATAAATAATCAGAATGAATAGGAGCAGTAAAACTAGTAATAGTAGTTAGTCTATTTTGATTTTTAGCTTTAAATTCATTTAAACCTTTTAGCTGCGGCTTAAAATTCGCCAACATAGCAATAGGATTAGATAAAACTTTCTTATCTTTACTGTCTTTAGTTATACAGCCAACATTTTTATATACTTCGTTCAACATACTAGCCGCATCATTTATATATTCAGACATTTCTTTATCAGAAGCAAATTTTTTTGTAAGTTCAGTATCGTGCTTTGTATCAGGAACAGGAAATGCAAATATTTCTCCAATAAATTTTTTTACTGCATTTATTTCTGTTTTTTTCATAAAATCATTTTTTGCTTTAATTTCTAGCTGGTTAAACATATATAAAATAATTTCTTGTGTTGCTCTTAATCTTACAGCTTCATTTACTGTGCTTTTATTATACATAACAGCATAACCAGATTGACAGTCTGGATCTTTAATTTCATCTGTTTTAGATTCAGGAATAGTAATAGTATTAGTAAATTTTGCGTTAATTATTTCTTTATTACTATCTAATAACTTTTTATATAAAACTTCAGGCATAATTGGATCTTCATCTGGCGAATAACTGCTAACTGAAATATATTCAGGTGTATCAGATAAAAAGTAATTAGAATTATAAGAAGAGCTAAAATAATTATTTATAGAATCTAAGCTAATATAATTAACTAAAGTTTTAATATCTTTTCCTTCATTTATTACAAATATAGTATTTTTTTCAGCTAAAGTACTATTTTTATTAGATTTTTTATTGCTAGGATTTTGAGCAATATAGTCAATTATTTTAATTATGTTAAGATTATTTACTTTATCATCTTCTACTACTATTTTTTTATTAGCATTAGCATTAAAACATTTATTTTGTATTTTATTTTGCGATACACCTAATATATCATGAACTTGAGAAGCGATATTAATTCTTTCTTCTTTAGTAACATTAGGATTAACAGCTATTTGTAAATGAAGATCTTCATTATTAGTATTTTCATTATTAATTTCTCTAATTTCATTAATTTTATTTTTAAATTTTTCCAGAATTAATTTTTCTTTGTCTTTAGTTAATAAAGATAAATTAGATAATTGCGGTGCTAATTTATTATCATAAGCAATATTTCCTATTTTTTTTGCTTTATAATTTTCTTGTTTAGACATAATTTAAATTAAATAATAAGTTTATATTTTAAAGATAATTCAAATTTAGCCGCAAATATAGCATTGTTGAGAAATAATTAATATTTTATTTAGATAACTAAATCTTCGCTGAGAAAAAAATATATTTAGTAAATTAATTTTAGCTAATTAAATTTTAGTACTAAAAAATTATATTTATATTATATTTACTAAAATCATTTTACTTTTTAGTTTAAGTTAAAAAGAAAATAAATATGTTTATCATTTTGATTTATCTTTCAATATTGTTAAATAAAAGTAAAGTATTCCATAGATTTTACTTCAGTTAAGTTAAAATGTATCAGAATTATAATATTGATAATAATAATAATGAAATTTCTTTAACAAAAGATTTAGTTATAACTGATATAAATTCAGGAGAATTTTGTCGTGATAATTATGATCAATATACAAGTAATGGAACTATTATAGCATATATACCAAAAAAAATATATTCTAATTCTTATAATGATTATAGTAAAAATAAAAAATTATTATTTGAATCAAATATCAAATCCATACTTAAACTTGATATAAATAAATTTAATTATAGAGAATTATTTATAATATATTTACATCATATAAATAAAACATTTGAAATAAGTATGACAGATAAAGTAGATTATTATATATATTATAATGATGATAATTCTGTTATGTGTCGAAAATACTTCACTTGTAATAATGAATTATTATTAACAGATGATAATAGATGCAAATATATAGAATTATTTACAATATCAAACAAAATATTTGAAAAAATTAAGACGCCACAAATAATTTATAATTTACAATATAGTCAATATAATAATACATTTATAAATAATAATTATTTTTGCGAATATATTTATAATAACTTAGAAAATATTTTAGAAAATACAAAGAAAAAAATAATTGTAACTGTAGGAGAACACAAAATTTTACCAAAAATAAAAAATTGGTTAGAAGAAGATAAAACTGACTACTCAAAAGATGAAAAAATTTCTATAAACATTTTATATGATATAAAAAATTTTATGGGATTACATTTATTAAAAGATAAAGAATATATATCTATATTAAAACTATCATCTGAAGAAATAAAAAAAATAAATGATTTTATAGAATATATTAATAAAGCTGCAGATGAATTTGTATGTTAAATTTTAATTTTAATTATTATAATATATAAAATAAAAAAAAATAATTATATTAATTATTTTTTTTTATTTAAATTATTTAAAATAATTATATATACATATATATATTTAATTTAATTCTATATAAGATCTAATAACTTTTTACATTTTAAAAAATAATCTATATTCATATTTTCTAAAGAAGATTTTTCTTCTAATAATTTATATAATTTTTTTTTATTAATTAATATATCAGTTAATGTTTTTAATTCACAATAACAACTACATGAATTAGTACGACCATCTGCAATTACTGGAACTATTCCAGTTTCTCCTAATGTGATATATTTTAAACATCTATCAGCAGAAAACAATTCAATAGTTAATCCTAATTCATATAGTTTATTATTTATTTTATGTATTAATGTATTTATATGGTTTTGATTAATAATATACCTATTATTATTATTTTTCTTTTTTGTTTCTTTTTCTAAATATAAGTAAAATCTTTTATTAAATTTATATATAATATTTTTTTGAATAACATTTAAAACTTTATTATCATCGCAAGAATTTATAGATACTAAATTTATTATTGTATCTAAGTTATCTTTATTAATTATTTCTGAATTATTTATAAATATAGAATCATCTTTATTAATAGTGCCAATATAAAGTTTTAATCGACTATATTCTTTAATATTATTATTATCATCTAATATATCAAATAAAGCAGTTCCTATACATAAATCTCCATCTTCATTATAAAAATTTTCATAATTGGAATAATCATAATATGTAATACTACTTATAATATTCATTTTTATTTATATTATTTTATTTAGTAAACATTTATAATTATAAATAATAAAATCAAACAAATAAACATATTTAAATAATATATATTTTTATTTTATTTATAATATAAAATTTTATATTTAAATAATTGTTTTTTTAAATTATTTATTAATTTAATCTATTTAGAATAAAATTAAAAAATAAGCAGATATAAATAAAATTAACAAAAAAATAATTATTTAATTATTTTTTTATTTATATTGTTATTAACGTTTAAATAATTATTTATATTTATATATATATATACGATTTAATTCTATAAAAGATCTAATAACTTTTTATATTTAAGAAAATCATTTATATTTATGTTTTCTGAAGAAGATTTTTCTTCTAATAATTTGTATAATTCTTTTTTATTAATTAATATATTAATTAATTTTTTTAAATCAAAATAACAATCACATTTATCAATAGTATAATTAGATCTTTGTGTATTTATTGGTTTTTCTCCTAAAGTTTTATATTTTAAAGATTTATCAGCGGAAAATAAGTCGATAGTTAATCCTAAATTATATAAATGATTATTTAATATATGTGTTAATATATCTATATCATTTTTATTTTTACTAATGTCATAATTATCACTTTGAGAAGATTTTTTCATTGTTGTTACATCTACATATAAGTAAAAATTTTTATTAAATTGATCTATAATATTTTTTCTAATTTTATTTAAATCTTTTTTATTATAATCTATAGATGCTAATCTTATTATTTCATCTAAGTTATTTTTGATTATTTCTGAATTTTTTTGAGATACAAAATTGTTTTCATTAAGAGTACCAATATAAAGATGTAAATAACACCAAGAGTAATAAGATTTATTATTATCTCTAGTAGTTAAATCAAAAAAACACTCTGATAAACATAAATTTTTACATTGAGAATTATCATTAATACTGATATTACTAATAATATTCATTTTTATTTATATTATTTAATTTAATAAACATTTATAATTATAAATAGAAAATTCAAACAAATAAACATATTTAAATAATATATATTTTTATTTTATTTATAATATAAAATTTTATATTTGAATAATTGTTTTTTCTAAATTATTTATTAATTTAATCTAGTTAGAATAAGATTAAAAAATAAATAGATTATAAATAAATTTAGCAAAAAATAATTAAATAATTATATTTATATATTAGCGATTAGCAGTAGCTGTTTATAATCTTTAAAATAAATTTTAATATTTTTTTCTTTTTGTATTCCTTACAATTTTTTTCTTTATTTTAATTACAATTCACGCTATAAAGATGTTTTATTAATTAATACTTTAATTAAAAATTCTAATAAAAAAGCAAATTTATATTGAGAAATTATTAATAGTAAATTTAAATAAATAAATAATATAATATTTAAAATTTAATTAGCAGAAAAAAAATATACATTTATAGCTATAAAATATTTTTATTTCTTTATAATACTTTGTATTTTAGTTCATAAAAAATGCTATATAATTATTCTTATTTGTATTTTTAAATTTATCTTCAGTAGAAAATATTTTCATATTATCTTGTTAGCAGAAAAAATAAATATTTATATTTTTCTGTTATAATATTGAAAAATTTTCTACTATAAAATGAATTATATACCTTCATATATTAATGACAGAATCAATAACGTAATTACTATAATAGAAGAATGTATTAATAAAAACGACGAAACACAATTTAGTGTTAATGATATTATTATGTTTATATCTAGTATGGCTTATTCTATAGACAAAAAAAATAACAAAATAGAAAATATATTAATGTATCATAACGAAGCGCTAAAATATATAAATGATAAAAAAATAAAAAAAGAAATAAAAAAAAATATATATAATTTTATAAATGAAATAAATACTTGTGATAAAATAAAAAATATAAAACGCCCTAAAAGACCTAAAATAGCTCATGTAATAACAAACAGAAAAAACTATTTCTCTAAATGGATAAATAAATTCGAAGTAAATACAACTGATATAACAAAAAAAGATTTAATTAATTACTGCAACTATGTTATTAAACCTTATTATGATATAATGAATATAGATTATAATTTAGTAACTTATACAAATTTAAAACGCGCTATTAAAGAAATATGTAAAAATGATAAAAGTAAACGTATAATATCTAATATATATGATTATACTACTCCATTATTAATGATTTTAAACGATAAACCTATTCCTTGTTTTACTAATGAAGAAAATAATATATTATCTTTTTACTTTGAAAAATTAGATACTGAATTTGAGACACTAGATTGTATTGCTTCTAACGAAAAATATTATCCATCTTTATTAAAATTTTTAATTAAAAGATATTTGTCGCATATTAAAACAGGTACTATATATAATATATATCCATATTTACCTGATCCATCTAGTGTTGAGCAAAAATCTATGTTTGATAAATTATTATCAAATACTAATATAATAGAAAAAAAAGAAAATAAATAAATATATATTATTATATTTTTTATTTTGATTTTATATTTAATATTGTTTAAAATAAAATGAGTAATAATTTAATATTATCAAATGAATTAATAACATCAATAAAAGATTACGATGATAATAAACAATTATTATATCTAAGTAAAAAATGCTGTGATGAAAAAAATGCTAAATTTACTATTGAAATAGTATATATACCGATAAAAATAAAAGAAAATAAACATCAAACAATAGATTATGATGAAAATAGAAAACTATTATTTAAATCAAATATCGAATATATATTAAAAAATATAAATAATATAGATGATTTTGATTATAATAATTTATTCGAAATATTTTTAAATCATTTAAATAAAAATTTTTATCTAAGTATTATTGATGTAATGTATAATTCTCCAATAAATATTTATAATAATAATATATCTTGTTCTTTAGAAAAAGATTTTACAATAACAGAAAATTTACTAACACGTGAAGATCAAGAAGATAAAAATATTAAATATATATTATCAATTATTACTATTAATAATTTATTTAAAAAAATTAATAAAACAAAAAAAAATATATATTTTTTAAATTTTAATTTAAATAATACTGATAAACATTGTGTTGAAAATTATAAAGAATTTAACAATTTTTTATTAGAGAATTTAGAAGATATAAAAGAAAAAACAATAAATAATGAAAAATTAGCAACAATTAAAAAAGATTATATTACAATAAGAATAAATGAATTATTAACTAAAATTTACAAAAATCCTATTTATTATTATTATCATCATTTATATAAAAAATTTGTAAATATTTTACATGATATTATAAAATTTATGGGATTAGATTTAATATCGAATAATAAATATTTATCTGAATTAAAATTATCAGAAATAGAAATTAATAAAATAAAAATATTTATAGAAAAATTAAAAAATAAAGCAGATAAATATATTATATTATCAATATTTAAAATTGAAAAATAAAGCAGATAAATATATTATATTATCAATATTTAAAATTAAAAAATAAAGCAGATAAATATATTATATTATCAATATTTAAAATTAAAAAATAAAGCAGATAAATATATTATATTATCAATATTTAAAATTAAAAAATAAAACAGATAAATATAAAGAAAAATATTTTTTAGGAAAAAAATAAACATTAATATTTATTTTTTTTTTATAATTATATATTTTATGCTATTAAATTTATTATTTTATGTAATAAATATTTATAATTTTTATATTTATCATACTCATTAATATTTAATATTAATTCTAAAATATAATATAATAAAGAATTTGTATTTATTTTAGCTGATAAAAAATCGTTATCAGTAATAATTTTATTATTATAATATTCTTTTTGTTCTTCAGTACCTATTTCTATAGAATCATAATTTTCAATATCTTCTAAATTGAAATTAATGTCTTGATTTCTCATTGCTAATAATAAATTATTCATTTCTTTAAAAGTTGTAGAATATATTTTAAATTTAAAATTATTATTACAAGCAAATACAGCTGCTTTAAACAAACAGTAATATAAATAAGTATTCTTTGTAGAATCTGCAGTAAAAATATTTTTAATATTTATATTTTTTTCTTTAATGTTTTTATTATTATTGACTATAATAAAATAATAATTATTTATTTTTTCTATAATTATTTTAGATAATAATTTTGCTAATTTTTGTAAATTATCAGTCATATTATTATTTATTTCATAACATTTTTTTATTGCTATTATATTATACATATGTAAAGGATAATCAATGTCAATATAAATATTATTTTCATTATTATTTATATTTTTTTTAGGAATAATATATAATTTATACTCACCAAGATTATTATCCGAATTTGTTTTATATAATAATTTAGATATTGAAACTGCATTAAAATAATCACTATATTTCATAACATTAATAAGTTTTTCAATTTCGCTAAATTCTATTTTATTATTCATTTTTTTTAAAAATATAATTAGTAAAATCAAATTAGATTTACTATCGGATATAAGTTTGCTTCAAGTTCATTTCTATTTTTTTTTACTTCATTATAATTTAAATTTAATATAGATATAATTATATAATATAATAAATAATTTATATTATCTTTAATATTATCTTTATGAATTTCATATATAATTTTATTATTATAATAGTCATTTTGTTCTTTAGTACCTAATTCAATACTATTAAATTTGTTAATATCATCTATATTATTTTCTTTATCACATTTGAATAGCTTTTCCATAGTTGCAAAATATATTTTTAATTTAAATTTATTACTATACGCTAACATTGCTAATTTATATAAACAATAATAAAAATAAGTGTTTTCTATAAATTTATGATTACTAAAATTTTTTTCAGTTATACTTTCAAATTCTAGATTATTTATATTTCCTCTATGCGTTATAACTATATAATAATCGTTTATTTTTTCTTTAAATAAATCGAATAAAAATTTTGATAAATTCAATTTATTATTATAGCAATTATTATTATATAATATATATTTAATTAAAACTTGATAATTATTTTTTGATTCTTCAATAATAGTATTAGGATCTTTATATTTTTCACTTTTATAACGATAACATAAATTACATTCTATTTCTTCTTCACTATATAAATTATTTACATCAATTAGATCAATATTCTTATTTTTTATAGATTTTAGATTTTGAAAAAGCCATAATATTCCTAGTGAAGTTTCAAATTTACCTTGTTTAAATGTTCCGTCATCAAAATTATAAGAAATAAGAATACTAGTAATATTTTTTATTTCTTTTTTTAATTTTTCTAAATCAGAATTTATAATTTTGTTTTCCATTTTTAAAGGAACTGTTTTTAAAAGTACTATATATACAAAATCAAAAAGATATTTATAATATTGATTTATATTTTGTTTTAAATCTTATCATTATTAAGATTTATTATAAAAAACAGTTAAAAAACATTTTTTAATAAAGAGCTGCAGTAAAAGTAAATATTTAGTTATTATTAGAAAAAATAATATTAGAATATTATTTTTTATTTGCTATTTATTTTACATATATATAATATTACATTAGTAAATTATAAATTTATATTTTTTTTCTATTAATTCTGTTAAATCTTGATATTTAAAATAGCTCTAAAAATATTTATTATATTAAATTATTGTTAAAAGATATTTTATTTAAATATTTATTATAATAATACTTTTGTTTTTTGACGCTAATTTTACTTAATTATATATTTATTAATATTTTCTATATTCATTTTCACTTATTTAATATAATTTAAATTTAAATTTATTATTATAACCAATTTTCGCCAAGTTAATCAAACAATAATATAAATATATAATTAGCAAAATCATTTAAATCTAGAATTAGTAGTAAATTATCAGTTAAATATATTATTATATAATAATAATTCATTTAATGATTTTGCTAATATTTTTCCAAACAGTGTAATAAAATTTATTTTAATATGTTATAAATATCTTATCTTAATGGAAAGATATATTATATATATAATAATAGCAGTAACTGTATTACTGTTAATAGTAATATTTTTATATATGAAAGGCGTAATATCATTTAGTAATATATTTAATAAAAATACTAATACTGTTAGCACCGCCTCTATTACTAGTAGTAATAAAAAAAGTAATAATAGTTTTGATTCTCAGTCTAAAATGATAATGAGCGCTGAAGATAAACTGCTAAATAACATAATTAATAATATGTAATATTTGTATTTCTTAATTAATATATTAATTGATAATTTGATTTTATTATTTTTTTTAAAATATTAAATAACTTATGGCAGAAAAAAAAAATAATATAATAAAATTTAAGATTAAAGACGAAATATTATTTAAACCTAAATATATATTTCATAATAATGATAGTAAAGATATAACATTAAATAATAGTAATATTAATGATTTTAGCGGCAATAGTTATTCTTCTACTAATGCTGTATTTAAATTTACAATAACAAATTATTGCGGCGAAAATATTATTAAAAATATCAGCAAGATAGAAAACTATATAGAAAATGATATTATAATAACAAAAACAGATGATATTAAACATTCAGATAATAATGCAATAGTATTTAAAATATTTGTACATAATAATAATAATGATTCTAATATAGCTCAGCTGCAAAGATATGAAGATATTCTGCTAGGAAATGTAAATATTCATGGATTTGAACATGTATTAAATATAGGCTTAATTAAGTTTATAAATCCAACTAATATATATAATAAACAAATATTTACTGCAATTTGTATGTCACCTTTGTATGAGCAAAGAAAAAATAATACTATTCTTAGCGAACAAAACACTAACAAATATACATTATTATTTAAATCTCCTATATTTAAATCTATAATAGATAAAGCATATAATTATAATAGTGTTATGTCAAATGGTATAATAAATAATAATATTTCTTCAGCTAATAACAATGAAAAATACATTATACATGGCGACGCTAAAACACCTAATATTATGTTTAACGGCGAAAAAGAAATACCATGTTTAATAGATTATGAATATTCTTTTACTGTTAATTATAATTTATCTTCTACAGTAGCTCCATGGAATATTTATATATTTACACAAAACGACTATATAACTTTTCCTGTTCATTTATTGGTTTTTTCCGCTGAAGATACTTCTCATATTATAAATAATCCAGTATTTTTTCTAGCTGTAAAAGATATATTAGCTATAAATTTATCTTATATCTATATAGCTATAAATAATAAAAAAGTACAACAAGCAGAAAAAAATAATCCTACTCAAGTAAAAAATAATTTGTTACTATTATACGAAATTTATGGCTGCTACGTAATGGGATATAAAAGTTTTGGTATAGAAAAATTATCTTTGATTTTTGGCAGCGAAGATGCAAAGATTATAGATAATTTTATAAATATAACTCTATATTACATCAAAAGAAATTTAATAGATAAAAAATTAATTAACTATGATGATCTTATTCAAACATATCGCGACATAACTAAAAGCTATGAAAATTTTACTATATTAAACTACAAAACAAAAGATAATTCTATAAATTATATACCTGCTGAAGAGAAAAATATATTAGCCTTCAGTATGACTATGTATGCTAATATGCTAGAATATATAAAAAAATCACGACTTGATAAAGATTTAAGTAAAATAACAACATTTAGTGTAATGTTTTCTTCTTTCATTGCTCGGTGTAAATATTATAAACTTTTTAATAGTAAAGATTTGCTAAAATTTATGAAGAATGAGAATAATTTTAATAAAATTGCAGATGATATTAAACGTTATATTACTAATGACATTAGTATATTTAATCCTAATAAAACAGATAATATAAAGCGAAATTTATATAATATTTATAATATAATATTAGATATGGATAAAAAAGGCAATATAATTTAATAAATTTAATAAATTTAAAATATATTTTTTTTCCATGGTGAAAAATGTATATAAATAATACAAGCATGTATACTTTTACTAGCAATTTATTTAATTTTATTAATGATGAGCCTGGTATAATTAGTAAAGAATTTGAGGGAGTAAAATTAAATAATAAATGCAGCAGTAATATGTTATCTTCTTACTGCATTTTTTATCTTCAACATGCTAGATTGACTACTTCTACTATTACTGTTAATCCTACATCTACTTTTATTGCGCCAAATTTACTTATACATTATATAAAAATAAATGATAATATTCCTATGATAGCTATCTCGCGGCTAAACTTAGTAACAGATAATGATTATAAAAAAACTTATTATTATAAATCTAACGATATAAGAACATTTGACGCTAATCTAGTTAATATAGAAATAGTAAAATCAGAATTTCCAATAGAAATAACATTAATGTCTGCAGATAATATATCAGATGAAACAGATATTTATTCATATGAATTTATAAATAGCCCGAATTTCAATCTACTTAATTCTAGCACGCCAAATAAAGACAAAAAAAATATAATTAATATTTATCATAATTTTTTATTTCAAGGATTGAAAAAATCTCCTATAATTTAAATATATAATCTATTTATTTATATTATAATAAATGTAAAGTTTTTAGCGGCGGATATGTGTTATTATTAATAATGTCGCATGAATTATTAGTAAACTTATTATCATATGTAGTAAATAAAAGCTTTATTAATTCTTGATTATCTATACTGAATTTAGCATTATTATGTATTGTATTAAAACACATATCATTATTTGTTATTTTTATTAAATTATCTAAAGTATTTTGAGTAGGTACAAGTTTAATATGAACTGCTCCAATGAAATTTTCTGGCTCGTTTTTATTTGCATCATTTGAATAAGATTTAGTTAAATATGCATTAATACTTCCGCTAAAATTAAATTTATTTGAGGTACTTTCAGTAGTATTATTATTAAATAGCTGTTGTGTTTTTTCTTGTTGCTGCTCCATAAAATATAAATGTATTGTTTAATTAAATAAAAAAAAAATAAAATTTATATCAATTAATAATACTATATATTTATTTTATTTATATTAATTTTATATTTTGCGGTGTTTTTTTAATGAATATAATATTAGAATTATTTTTTAAATTTTTTCTATGTTGTTTATTATTTAAAAGTTCAAATGTATTTATAGTTGGATGCATTAATTTAGTTTTTTCATAATTTGTCAATATAAAATGCCCGTCAACTTTATAAGGAACTTTAACTAAATTTTTCACAATATAAAAATTTTCGCTAAGATAATTAATAGAAGGAGAATATTTTATTACCACTTTCTTTATTTCTATATAATCATTAAAAATATTATTAATCATTATCTATCTATTAATAATAATTTTATTATAGTATATATATTATATTCAATTTTTTTTTCCTCTATTTGATTTGAATTTTGACCCCCACTAAACAGAAAAAATATATTAACGCCTAATATAATATGTTTTTGAATAAATATGTTTATTATGCTCATACTTATTATTATTCCATAGTCGCGGTGGATATATAGCGGCGTTATATTCATATCTTTTATGTTTTATATTCTCTTGTTTCATTATAACTCTCATTAGCAATATTATTATAATAAATATAGCCGCTACAAAGAAAAAAATTATATATTTATTTATATTTAAATCCATTTAATATAGGAAAATTATTTATATTTTTTGTTATAATCAACAAATAAACTTTCTCTTAACTTATAAATTATTGTATCTGATATTCTAGACCCTAGCCATATATCTAGCTGATTTGCGTTTTCGCTAAGTTCTGTAAGATGTACCGCTATACAATAAACACCACATTCTGTATTGCTTTTTTGGTGCGAGATATTATTTGTTATAAAAATAGGGGCCTCAGTATTTAATTCAGCGCTAATAGCGAGCATTTCTTTATACTGCTTTTTACACCAATTTAATATATTATCGCAAGCACTTAATCCATTACTGTCAAAGTATAATATTCTGTTTGGCCTAATTCTCATATTAATAACAACTGTAACCCAATGTTTACCACTTTCATTATAATTAGCAGTATTAAAAACTACACCTATTATAGATATATTTTTCTTTATAGCGTCGCGTAAACTAAAATCATTTAGAGTATCATTAGGACAATCCATATAATTCTGCGGCGATGTTTTTAACGGATAATAGTGTGGATACTGTATAGAAAATCTAAATAATATAGAATCTATTGTTATATTTGTTAGCCATTCTCTAGACGATCTTAAAGCAGGTAATTTATAGAAAAATTTCTCTACTTTTATTATCTGTTTATCGTCAAATTTCCGCGCATCTCTATTAAACGCCGCTGAAGTATGTAATAATTCACCTATAGTAGATTTACCATATATATTTAATACACTATTTATAATATCTTTTTTCTTTGATTCACTTATTAAATTAATATTATTAATATCATTATTATATAAGTTATTATTATATTTACTTGCTAATTTGCAGAATATATTGATAAGATCATCACTTGTTTTATATTTAGCAGTTATAATTTCTTCATTTTCGCTATTATCTTTAAACTCTTTAGCATCAATACCTAGTAATATTTTTATTAGTTTAATAGCATTATTATTATCCATAAACTTTAATGATATTTTTTCATCTGCGCATATTTTTTTTAACTCATCGTTTATATAAAATATATCAGGATCATACCCATATTCATGCCTATAATCATCTATTATTTTTAAAATAACCTGATTTATAGTTCTATTATCTTTACTGCCGCCTTTAATAATATCTTTATAGCAAATTTTGCGCAATCCTTTGATTATATCTCTTACAGTATACTTTTCATTAGCGGTTTTTAAATCATTATGTAAAGTTGTTAGTGTTTTATTAAATCTGTTTGATCCTTTTGATTTATATTCATCTTTTAGTTCAAATCCATAAGTATTAGCAGATAAATCATCCATTAATTCATTTAAAGCTTCCTTGAATGATATTAAATTTTGCTCCCATTTATCGTTTTTATTATATAAAATATCATCTATTTGTATATTTTTATTTACGCGACTATTATAAAATTTACATTCAGGCAGGAAAAATAATGCTAACATTATCTCTCTTTTGTTATTGAGAAAAACTTATAATATTTATTTATACTATTTAAAATTATATAAACACTATTTTAATGACAAATATTCTAGATTTAGAAGAGATAAATTTTTTTTATAATTACATAAACTTAAATTATTTATTTACTTTTCTAAATAAAATGAAAGTAGAATATTCAGGCACTTTAGCCTATAAAAAAACAACTAATGACAAGTCGCTAATATTATGCGATGTATTTATGTTTGGCGATGATTCATCATCAGTAAAATCAATTATATGTTTTCCAGCGCATGACGACGAAGAACATTTCAGATTTTTTTGGCACACACATCCTAATGCATCAGCGCTACCATCAAAAGAAGATATAAAAATATTCATTAATATAAATAAACATATGCAAAATATAAAAAGCAAAGAAAGAAATATAAAATACGCTTGTGTTGTATTTAGTGTAGAAAATATAAGTGTAACATATTTTGATGAAGATAATAATAGTATATTATTATTATATAAGTATAACAATAGTTTAAATAAATTAGAATTATATAGCGCGCATTGGGTGAAAAATTAATATATATATAATTTATATTAAATTTAATTAATTTTTTTTTATTTATTTAAATATTAACCACGTATAAAAAAATAATATATTAATATTAATATTTTTTTTTGCCAAGATTTTAATTTAGTATAAATAATATATTAATATTAATATTATTAATATTTTTTTTTAATTTAATTAATTTATTTAGTATTTTTTTAATTCTTCTGCAATAATTTCTTTAAATTGTTTGCTTAATAAAAGCGATCTAAGTTCTTTGAAATTATTATTACTATATTCTGCAAAAGAAAAAAATTTTTCTTTATATTCTGTTTTTTGCGGTGAAAAAATATCTAAAAATTTATATCTTAGATCATTAGATGTAGCAAACAAACAATCCAATATAGAATTTAAATTATTAAATGTTTTAGATATATATATTTGAAAAGATTCTAGAAATTTATAATAATTATTACTATTATCTGTATAGTAGTATTCATAGTATATAGTATATACTAATCTTATAAACAAAGTAATAAGATAATAATATGCTGCTACAAATTTACTCAATAAAGGTTTTATTTTATTATAAATTAATTTTTCAATTAAACAACTATCATTACAATTATTAAAAAAAGCTATATTTATACAATTTTGAAATTCTTTTATAATATTGCTCCACATAGTTGATAAATTATAATCACAATTTTTATTATTTCCGTTAAATTTATATAATTCAAATATTATAAATTTTACTTTATAATATCTAATTAAATCAAGTATTGATAAATATATACATCTATAACAATTATTATTAGCATTCTTTTCATAATCATTACAATTATAATTACAATTAGAATGCTTAAAATTTATATTTTTTATTAAATATCTTAAATCTAAACAATAACAAATTTCTGTAAAATCATTTTTTTTCATTTTATCTAATATATTCTTATATATAGTTTTCATATATTCAATATTTTCATTTCCACATTTAATATTTTTTTTAAATAGTTCTATTGTTTTTTCTATAATGTGTTCTTTTATTTGATAACATTCACATATAAGTTTTTTTTCATTTTCATCCCAATTAATATTATGTTTTACAAATTTACATAAATTTGTAATAATATTATTATTTCCATTTGTTTTTTTAATTAGTTCGATTAAGTCATTATAAGCTATTATAGACGATGATAAACTAAAATCATTTAATTTATTATAGTTTATTATAGTAGGATTTATAAAACAATAATCAGTTAATTCTAATTTTTTAAGTTCTTTTATATAATCTGTAATATTATTATCTTTATTCATTTTTTTGCTTAATAACTATATTTTTAATATAATTAATTAATAAATTTAAATAAATTAATATATATATATATTTTATTTATATTAAAATGACTGATAATAATGATAATTATAATAATAATGACTCTAAAGAGAAAGAAATATCAAAGAAAAAATTAATTTTAATAGAATCTAATGTTACTAATATGTTTACACGAATAAATGAAATAATAAACAGTATTAGAAGAGAACCAGGTTTAGATACAACTTTACTATTTCATCAATTTCTTCTTTATGAGTTTACTCGCAAGTATCAAATTAAAAATAGTAAAGGATTATTAGCTTATATGGAATGTGGTTCAGGTAAAACATTTACATATACACCTATGATAGCAAATGCCGCCGCTATAGGTAAAACTACATTCGCCTTAATACATAAAACTCAACATGAGTATGTTAAAAGAGTTTTAATGCAAATGATACCTAAATTTGGTAAAAAAGGAATACAAAATGTAGAAAATTATATGAATAAAAATGTTAAATTTATCTCATTATCTAAAAGCGACTCATATAAGCAAATGATGATTGAAAATGAAGAATCATTAAGTGATTTAGAAATTAGAATTAAACTAGAAAAAATTCTGACAGATAAAAATAATAGAAATATAAAGTATATAAACAATAAACTTTTTATTGTAGATGAATGCGATGCTTTATTTCATAAAACTGTTCATGGATCGATTTATGCTAACTTATTTTACGAATTTTTAAAAAAACTTAATGCAACTAATAGAATTTACTTTTTTACTGGCACACCTATAAAAAATGATCCTTTTGAGCTAAAATTTTTAAACACATTAGCTGTAGATACTGGCGGACGTTATAATCCTTTAATACCTGAAACATTTGAAGACTTTAAAGTTATTTTTACTAAAAATGACGGCAGTATAAATAATAAAGAACTTTTTATGCGGCGACTTTATGGACTTATATATTATACTCCATCAGAGGAAGAAACAGTAGATATACCAAATTTAGAAGGACCTGATATTGATTTATGCACTATGAGCGACAAAGAATTTTCTACTTATATGACATATAGAATGATTGAAATTCGCCAGAGCAGAGAAGATAAAGCACCTATAACTGATTCGCGCGAATTTACAGTTAAATATGGCAAAAAAGTTAACATTTCTGCTTCTAATGAAAGCTTTAATTTATGTATATCGGGTGTTAAAGAAAAATATAGTAAAACAATAGATTATGTAAAGGCTACAAAACGTATGGCTATAATATATATAACAAGGCACTCTATACTGCCAGAATTAATACGCGTATTAAATGAAAATAATATTAAATTTGGAGTATTAATAGGTGAAACAAAAATGGAAAAAAGAGAACAAATAATGAAAATAGCAAATTCTAGAGACAATATAAAATGCGATCTATTAAAAGTTGTTATAATAAGTACTGTAGGTGAAGTTGGTTATAATTTTATGAATGCTACTTTAGTTATTATGTTTTCACCGCCACAAACTAAAAGCTCCGAAATTCAGATATATAAAAGAGCTATTAGGCCAGGCTCATTAGCAGATATGCCTAAACAAGATAGAATAGTTAAAGTAGTTATTCTTGTATCAGCTATTCCTACAAATATTAGCGATGTTCAGTGGAATATATATATACTCAACTGTCCACGCCTAGAAGATGAAAAAAAGGGTACTCGTGAGTATCTAATGTATATTAGAAATATAAAAGATTTTAACATACACGAAACTTTCCTTACTGCTTTAAAAGAAGCTTCAATAAACTGCGACAATAAAAAATATAGCTGCTTTGGCTGCCAGTCAAATAATATGCCGCTATATACTGATGATATATTTCTCGACGTTGAGTCGCCATCTCCATGTATAGCCTATGAAAAGGTAAAGAAAAAAGGCTCTTCTATAATTGTTAAAATAGATAACATAGAGCGAAAATTCTTTTATACTACTGCTGAAAACGGCGAAATAAATATTTATGAGTATATGCCTTTATTAAATGTATCAATTTTAGTCGACAAAACAGATAAATATGAATTATACAATAAAGTTTTAAGCGAAATTAATAAAAATTGATATATTTTAGTATATAATAAAGAAATGACATCACTTAGCATCAATGACGAGTATTATACCTGCAAATTAATTGTTAACTTAATTACAGATATAGATTTTAAAACAAACAGTAAAGACTTTATAGAAAAAAAAATATATGATTTATTTTTAGATAAAATAATAAATAATAATGTATGTATTGATATATTAGAAATAACAGAAACAAATAGATCTTTATTACATGATGATGATATTATAACAAATGTTTCAATTAAATTTAAATATAAAGCTGCTAATTTTAATGTTAATAGTATAATATGTAATTTTAAATTAAATTCAGATATTAAAAACGATATAGGTATATGTAGTTTTAATAATATAACTGCTCGTGATAAAAATGATCAAATATATATGTATATAACAGGTATTCAAAAATTTAATAAAAAATATATAGAAAAATATAAAGAATGGGGAATAATATTAGAAAAATTAGCTGCTATAAAAGCAGATGATAAATTATATGGTATTATAGTTGATGTAAAAATAATGAATATACTTTTTTTAAATTTAATTATATCGCCGCTTTATTTTAAGCCGCTTTATATAAATACTAATAATTATGAGGAAATTAATATAAAAGAACTAAATTCTCTAATGATAGAAGATAAAGATTATATAGAATCAAAAAACGCCGCTACTGATAATAAAATAAAAGTAAATCTGTTAAGTATTATTACTAATAAACTAAAAGAATATAGCAAAATCGCTGCTAAAAATAATTCTGGTAATTATTATTATTATGTAGATATATTTGATATATATACTATAGATAAAAAACACACAGAAAATACAGATATACCTATTATAATAGATAATAATTCTGCCTTGAAATTGATAATAGATTATAGAAGAATGATAAATGAATTTATATGTAGAATTTATGACGACTATGGAGAAAAATCAATAGAAGTGCTAAATATTTATTTAAACAATTAATATTTTTAAATTTAAAAGAATTTTTTTTTAACGTATATTTTTTTTTATTTTTTTAATAGTAATAAATTTATATCATATATATTCTTCTTTGCATTAAATAAAAAAAAAATGGAAGAAGAAGATTTTGTAATAACAGTAAATACTAGTATATCTACTTCTATAAATAATTTAAATCATAAAACTATACAACCATATTATTTAAAATATAAAAATATAAAAAATATAGCAGACATATACTCTCGTTTAGTAGATGTATTTGGCGATATTAAATCTGAGTTAGCGGAATTTTATAATACTTGTGTTAATATAAATGAAACATCTTTAATACCCTGCTTTAAATTTAAAGAAGAAGCATCATTTCCATTAAGAGATGGTTATGGTATAATACTTGATGATAATAGAAAGTATACACAGATTAAAAATATTAAATTTGGTTCAAAGTATATTATAGTTAACTTTAAAGATGTCTGCAATGAAAATGATAAAGAATATGAAGAATTAAGACATATTCTTATTAGAAATGAAAATAATAAAGAAATAGTGAAAAATTTAAAGCAATTCGCTGATAAAAATATTAAAATTATAAATATTTCTGCAAATGAAGAATATAATATTAAATTAAATGAAATAGGAATAACAAAAACAATAATTAATATTATTAATTCAATGCATAAAATAAAAAATTATAAAATTGGTATTAACTCAGATATAAATTCTTTAATGGAGGGCAAATATTTTGATATTGTAATGAATTATGACGATATCAAAAGCGTCGCGGAATCAAGAAAAAAAGAATATAAAAACTCTAATAATATTGATATAATTAAAAACATATTAAATGAATATTATTTAAATATATATGATGATACTAATTTTAGCGAATCTATAAAGCAAAAAATAAATGATTATTTAGAAAAATTTACAAAAATCGACCAAACATCATCTATAGAAATTTCCTGCCCGCATAAATTATTAATTTATAATATAATGTATTCAAATAAAACTTCTAAATTTAATATAAAGAAAAATGCAAAGAAATTAGAAGATTATTATGATAATATGTATAATCGCGAGCAAATGATAATATGCAATTCATGCGGTGAAAACATGATATGTCCTCATAATATAATACTACTTAAAATGATAGATGATAGCGAATTTAATAAAAAAAACGCTATTAGTAATTATATTATATATAACAGAAAACAAAAAACAGCTGTATGTAAAATATGTAAATCAGAATTATTTGATTATGATAGTATGCAATCTATGGAATATTACTCTTTAGACGACTATATATATAAAGAAATGGCAGATGATAAATTATATAAATTAATATATAAATATATTAATATATATATTAGACTACCATCTATAACTACAAATGAAACTATTTTAACCAAAAAAGATGTTATTGATATGTGTATACCCTGCATATATCAAATAACACAAACTAATTTGCAAAATTATTTAAAAAATAATATATTATCTAATGAAATGAAAAATGACGTATTAAATATTTTCGCTATGATATACTGCGCTGCTTTTATTAATATACTTAGCAAAAAATTAAAAACTACTAAAGGAGGCTTTATAATACTGCTAGATATAACTGGTAATATATATGATATACTTACTAACATGTACAATCAATTTATATCTCTTAATAAAAACACACATGCTGTAGAATACTCGCAAATATATAATGAAGCTATAACTAATATTCATTCTAATATAGGTATTATATTAAATTACATTAAAAACAGCAAAACTAATAAATTAAGACAAAATAATAGAATAGGATTAAATATAAAGTGGAATTATTTAATTCCAGATAAAAGAATTTTTGTTGCTTTAGATTATGATGCAAAAATAGATGGAGATTTATTTTTCAACAGCATGATAACAAATAAAGATGTATATAATATAATAAATATATACCCAAAAAACTATCAAAAAGATTTTATTCTTATTAATAAAGATTATTATTATTTCGATTATAATGTGATAAATTCTAATAAATATAAAAATAATATTAAACCGCCTTTATATATATTATATGATTTAAACGGCGATAAACATGATTTTAAACGAGATAATAATGGTATTATTAAATGCAGTGTTTGCGGCTGGGACTATAAAAATATAGAAAAATACTCTACTAACTTAGATAAAATAATAAATATTATAAAAGTTAAACAATTTTTAGCAAAAATAAAAAAATTCTGCCCTGTTAATATATCTCATACTTATTCATCAAATAATATAGAATGTTCAGCATGCGGCTATATCAGTAATTGGGACATTAATTCTACTACTGCTGTTAACTACTATAATAAATATAAAGATAAATTAGATAAACAAGTAATGGCTATAATAAAACAAACAAATACAAATAATGATTTAAATCAAAAATACTATATTGAGAAAAAAAATATAGTACGTGATATTATATTAAAAAATAATACAAACTCTAAACTGCTAGAAAAAATATTAAATGAAAATAAAAATATTAAATCTATGTTTGATAAAATAATTAACGATGATAATTATCTTATTTCTGTTATTCTATATTTAATTAGAATTTTAAGTAGAATATTAAATAAAAACACTTTAACAGATGATGATGATGAGAAAGAAATATTAAATATAATAAAAAATAGTTTTTATAATAATGAAGATGAATCAAAGCGGAAAATTATAAAAGATATAATAATAGAAAAAAATGAAATATGTAATTTTAATAATATAATATTAGCAAGTAATGATAATAATATATTTCAAGATATGAATTTCTTTATAATGTATTTAAAAGGCGTTATATATAATATTTTTGCTTTTGTTATATCAAAATTAAATCTTAAAATTTTAATTTATACCATTAAAGTTATTTATAATAATTATATTAAATATACAAAAGTATATAATAAAAAGCTGTCAAATAACGACAAATATAATAATAATCTATTCAATAATGACGATGAAGATAATAATAATACTTCTGCTAATTTAGAAGATTCTTCAAATGAATTTATCGAAGAAGAAGAAAATAAAGATAATTTAATAAATGAAGAAGATAATGAAGATTTAGATTTTAGAAAAGATGAACCAGAAGATTACGAAAATGGGAGATTTTTAGCAGGTTTATCTAAAGAAGAAGAGTAGTAATATATTTATTCTTGACCGCATAAGCATTTATTAATTATTACTCCGCAAAAAACATTATGATTAACTATATTTATATTATTATTATTTATACTGTTTAGCAGAAAATTTATTTTATCTCTATTATTGTTAAATATTAATACAGATAAATTTATAATTAACTCGCAAATACATGTTATATTTATATTATTATTATAAATGCAGTTAATAGAATGTTTTTTATTTAATACTAATCTACATTCGTCTATATTATTATAATCTTTAATTAGTTTTGTTTTTATAAGAAAATAATATAATATACTAAAAAAATCACTAACTATAAAATCCGCGCTAAAAATACAGTATATAATATCATTATTAATATATATTGTATTAAATGGATCAAGTATAAATTCTTTATTTAAATACTGCTGATAAATTAAATCTGCTGTTATATTCTTTATATTATTTATATTTTTATTTTCGCTATTACTTGCAGAGTATAATATATCAATATTAATTAAAGCTGCTATACCTAATTTATCTATAATAACTAATTTAATTAAATCATTATAAATATTTAAATTATTATTATATGAAAAGATACTAGTATTATAAAAATTTTCACTATTAATAGCATATACTTCATAAATATTATTAGCTAAAGTTAAGCAGAAATTATTTATAGTGGTTTTTTTTATATTTAGTTTATTATTAATATTAGAGTAAAATATAATATTATAATAACCATCTATTAATTGTTCTCGAAAAAACAGCTTATTATCAATATAATGGTTATAATTAATTATATAATAATTAATTAAATTACAACAATCGTTAGTGTAATTTAACATAATACCTTCATCATTGAATGACAATAAAGTAATAAAAAAATTATTATTAATATTATTTTTGCCGCGTTCAAAGCAGTTAAATATATTATTTATAGCTTTTTTATTTTGTTTTACCCGCCATATTTTAAAATTTTCATAAATATTTGTAGTTTCTAATTCTGATATCATAGATATTTCTTTTTTTTTGCTATATATGTTAAATATTTCTTTATTATTATTTTTTGCTAAACTATTAGTAGTAGCGACTAAGTATTTAAACAATGCGGAAAGTTGTATAATAGAGTCGAATTGTGAACTAGACAGTAAAAGTTTAATGTTATATTTGACAACTAATTGTAATAAAGACATTCTTATAGACATATCATTTATTTTATTTGTATAAGTTTTGCATATTAAATTTTTATCTTCCCATTTTGGCGCTTTTGGATATAATTTATTTACACCCTCTAAAAGTAAAAACGGAATAATATTATTAATACTGCAGTAATCCGATAATAATTTAATATTATTTAGTCTTTTATCTTTTATGCTTGAAGTAAAATCTTTAGACGTTTTACGTTCTATTATCGCAACTATAGTAATAACTCCTGAATCGTCTATATAACATAAATGTATATCTCCATATATTAATTGAGCTGTTATAAAATTTAATATTTTATCTGTATTTTTACTTAGTAAAATACTAGCAGCATAAATTAGTTTTTTTTCTCTGCTATCAATTACTATAAAATAATTATTAGATTTAATAGAAATTTCTCTGTAGTCATTAATATCTACTACTATTTTGCTTAACTTTGGTATATACTGCAAAGTCATTTTAGCTAGAAACAAAAAAAATAAAATTTAAGTAAATTATTTATATATATTTTATATATTATTTTTTATTTTCATTAAAGTAATTATCAATTACAATCATATATATATTTTTAACACACTCATTTAAAAATCTGATAGAAATACTTTTATCAGTTTGTACTTGCATATTAGCTAAAAATGTTTTAAAATGATTATACTCTCGAGCAGATAATTTTACTTTAAATTTTTCTACAATTTTATTTATTTTATCTAAATCTATTGTATAAACAGCTTTACCATTTGGTTCTCTTGTAATAAAATTTTTCTTTTCTTTTTCTTCAATTTCTTTATTTGTTTCATTTGGTGAATTATAATGTCTAATACTTTCTAAAATAAAATCGTATTCTGAAATAGCTTTAATAAAAGATTTATATACTTTTGGATTAATTGATTTTTTTGTTTCTAATATATTAGTAACTCTTGTTTTAAAACTTCTATCGCCGAATAAATCTTTAATCCATTTAGATTTTCCAATGCCATTCATTGAAATAAAATAATGTATAAAATTAAAATCAACATCAACTAAAATTCTATACATTAAATAATCTAAATTTATATAAAAATCAGAGTATTTACTATTAAAATATTTATTATCTTCTTTTTCTCCAAAATACTTGCTAATTAAAGTACAACATTTAATAAGCGAGTAAATTAAATCTTCTTTAGTTTTAAATGTTTTAATAACTTCAACTCCATCTTTTTTACTAGTTTCAAAACTAATAATATCATTAATTTCATTATTATTAAAAATACCAGTACTACTATAAATATAATCTAAGATACAATTTTCTAATGATCTTCTGCTCATAAATTTATCATCTTTTGTTTCAATATATTTATTATAATTATCCTTTCCCATATTATTTTCATTTTTTAATATGTAATCATATTTAATTAAATTTTCATTTTTAAAAACATAAATCATATCTTCTTTAGCGGAAATAGGAGATAATTTATAAATTATCTTTTTTGTATTTTTAAGCATATCAGATATATTAGCTATAATATTTTCTTTTTTATTATTAAGACATTCTTTATATGCATTATATATTTTATATAAATCTAGATTATTTAAAATAGATATATTCATTAAAATATTTTTATTCCATTTATCGCTGAATTCATCTATATATTCAATAAAATCAATAAAGCTAAATTTACTATCTAAAACATAATAAATGAAAAATTTAGATAGTATAATATTAAATCTGTCTTTAAAATATAAGAAATCTTTTTCATTACATTCTCGTTTATTAAGTTTAATATTTTCTTCTTCATTTTTTATTAAATCATTACATACTGACATATAATACATTAATTTATTAACAAAGAAATCGTAATTATCAGTTAAAGTTGTAGTATGTCTGTAGCTAAATACTTTCTCTAAAGTTTTTTTTACTTCAGATGTATTTTTAGTTAAATCATCAGCAGAAATATTTTCTTTTGCTGCAGATTTATTATTAGTTAAATCATCAGTAGATGAATTTACAACTAATTTAATTAAATTATTATCAGCAGAAATATTTTCTTTTGCTGCAGATTTATTATTAGTTAAATCATCAGTAGATGAATTTACAACTAATTTAATTAAATTATTATCAGCAGAAATATTTTCTTTTGCTGCAGATTTATTATTAGTTAAATCATCAGTAGATGAATTTACAACTAATTTAATTAAATTATTATCAGCAGAAATATTTTCTTTTGCTGCAGATTTATTATTAGTTAAATCATCAGTAGATGAATTTACAACTAATTTAATTAAATTATTATCAGCAGAAATATTTTCTTTTGCTGCAGATTTATTATTAGTTAAATCATCAGTAGATGAATTTACAACTAATTTAATTAAATTATTATCAGCAGAAATATTTTCTTTTGCCTCTAAAATAGAAACATTTTCCACTGAATCTTGTTTTGTAAGTGGAACTTCAATATTAGTTTTATTTTTTGAAATATCATCTAATGAAATTTCGCTATTATTAGTGATATTTTCATTTTCTATTCGTTCCATTTTAAATAATTATATTTTAATTGTTTATAATATAATTTTTATTCAAATTTAGATTAAAAATATAATATTGTTTTTATTACCGCCCCCAAATAAAATCTGCCTTTTTTTTATGTCTAATATCTGCTATTATTTCTCTGTATGGTTTATTGCTATATAGAATATCAGTTTGCTTTAAAGTGAGAGGATATGTATTTTTTGTAAATTTAGGAACATTAGTATTAGTACTACTATTTAATATATATTCTGTATAAGCTGGTTTTTTATAATAATCATCTATGTACAATCTATTAAATATATAGTCAAAACTGTTTTTATAATTTGCAATAAAATGAGATCTAAGTATTTCTCTATTATCTACTTCATTTTTTATTTGTTCCATTTTAAATAAGAAAAATAAAAATGTTCCTATTAAATAAAAATAATAATAATTCAGCTGAAGTATATGGTCCGCATGTATGGATTAGTTTACATTTACTTGCTGATAGCGCTCCAGATATTTTAGATTACGCTACTAAGAAAGCTTGGCTTGATAATATAAAATCATATAAATATATACTACCTAGAAATTGCGTCTGTGCGCAAAATTTTGCCGCTAATTTAGATAATATATTGATTGAAAATAATATAAATACTAAACAAGATTTAAAAAATTTAATAAATGATTTACACAATGCTGTTAATATTAGTTTAAATAAAAAATATTATTCGGCTAACGAAAGTAATGATTTAATTAAAAAAATGTGGGATAATAAATATATGTGTTTTTTTATTGATTTTAATAAGTTTTTTAAAATTATTATTATTATTATGATTTTAATAACATTAGCAATTATTATTATTTTGTTTTTCAACAAAATACCTAATTTTTTCTCTGCATTAAAGCCGCAAATAAAAAATATATAAAAAAATTTATTTTTGTATTATTTAAATACACTAATAATGTATAGTACTACAAACAAGAGTATTTTCTTAACAGATTATAACCAAAATCAGCAACAATATGCTACTTCACAGCAGCAATTAATGCTGAATAATACTTTTAGTTGTCTTAACTTAAATAATACAGATTTATATAATAATCAGAATTATTTATTATCTGATGATCTACAACAGCAGCAGCAGTATGGTGGAGCAGTTAAAAAGTCTTCAGCTAAAAATTCGCTGGCTAAAAATTCCGCAGCTAAAAGTAATTTAACAAAGAGTAATCAAAATAAATCATCAGCGAAAAAATCTAAAGGAGGAAAAGTAAATAGTACTTATCATAGATATTATGGTGGATCTCATCATGATCATCATGAATGTAATAGATGTGATACATGTACTTGCCCCTAAATTTAGCAAAAAAAAAATAAATTTTAATATTTAGAACATTTAAAAAAATACTTGTTTTTAATATGTATTACGGTGATAATTATTTTAATTTTTCTTCAGGTAGTGATGAAAATGACTATAATGATAATGATAATGATAATGATAATGATAATAATTATTATAATGAATTTTACACTAATAAAGACAATGATAATTTGTCTTTAAAAGGTGGTGAATTTATATCAGATGAAATAATGATATCTTCTGAGATATCATCTACTTATAATACTTTTCCTGATTTTATACATAAATTTGTAGAAAAAATAATGTCTAAATCAGAAAAAGATATAAATAAAGATATATTTAACATACATAATAGATTATTTAAAATTAATGATAAAGATTATAATTCTGCTTTAACAACTCATAACAAAAGAATAATAGAACGCAAAAAAGAAATAATAAATACATTAAAAAATAATAAAATAAAAATTGATAATGATAATTATATAACTAAAGCGTATATTAAATTATATGAATGTTATTCCTACTTAAAAGAAATTCATAGATTTATACCAGAATTAGCTATATTTATAGCAGAATTACCTGGAGCGTCTATATTAGCATATCAACATGTTTTTAATAATTATGAATGGTATGCTCAAAGCGCTTACAAAGGTGATAATTTTTTAATAATTGATTCTTTTAATCTGCTAAAGAATTATCCAGATAGATGGATTGGTTATAAAGAAGGACTATCAGGTAATATATTTGAAACTAATGTAGTTAATAAAACTATAGAAGGATTTCTAAATAAAAATATAAATAATAAATTAAAAATTATATCTTGCGATGGCGGCAGTGATTCATATAATTTTCATAATTTTAATAAGTATATGGCTAGATATGATTCAATGTATGAATTAATGAAACAAGAATGGTATATAGCGCAAAATATAATAAATCCAGGAGATTGTTTTATATTAAAAGTATATAATACTATATCTAATAATTCTGTTTTAACACTATTAACAGAAATTAGCTCTAAGTTTAAAGAAACAGTTATATATAAACCTTTAGGAGGAAATTTATTAAATGATGAAGTTTATATGCTATATATAAATTATAGAGAAATTACTAATGATAATTATCTGCCAAAGTTAACAGATGATACTAAATTTTGCGAAATATATAATTCTATAAAAAAAGAGTTAAAATATATATTAACTCATCAATTATTATGTTTAACATATATAACAAATTTAATATTAGCTAATTTTAAAGATAATGTAAATAAAACAAATATTATTTTTAAAAGCATGTATAAATAAATATATATATATATATTTTTTTTCTGTTTATTGTTTAGAAGCAGTAATAGATAAATTTAATTAAAATCATTATCATTATTATCATTATTATTATCATTATTTTCACTATCATTTATATTAGGCGGCTCCATTACTTGAAACATCATTTCTATTCTTTCTTTATCATTAGCACCAGCTTCAACTTCTTTTATCTTAGCATCTAACTGTATCATACGTTTTTTAATATTATCTGATATTAGCGGCAAATAACCATCTGATATAGCGTTTGTATATCTTATAGGATCTTTTAGCGCGACTTTGCCGCCAGGATTCATAAATACTAGAAATCTATAGTCATTAGTATTACGATAAAAATACTCTTTAGATAATATTTTAAAGAATTCTAACTGCTTTTTACTCATAATATTATCCGAATATTTAGAATACCAAAGAGCTACTTCCGAGCTAGAGAAAATATTAATTTGCATACCTTCACGCATTTTAGCAGTTAAAGAAGTAGTACTTTGTATTAAATATAATATTAAAATACCATAATGTCTATTAATAGCATGTAAAGATGAAAATTTGCTAGAATCTCCAGTTTCAGATGAAAGTTTTGATCCTATATCATCTAGTACTAATATAATATATGGTGAGAAAGCTAAATTTTTAAAGACAAACATTTCTGTTTTGTTTAAATTATTTAGATTTATAAATTTATTAAATGTATTTATTATAATCTTCTGCTTAAGAAAAATTTTCATTATTAATATCATTTTCTTTTTTATACAGCGCTCGATATCATAGCTTAAATTTTCGTCTTTATTTAATTCATTGTAATAATTAGATAGTTTTTCGTCAAACTCCGTTATAATTTTATGCAGTTTAATATAATTATCGCATTTAAAGCAGTAAGCTCTAATTATTATTAATCTTACTTTTTTATATACTTCATGTATTAATTCTTCATTATTTATAAAGTTATATACTTCTAATCTTTTTTCTTGTATTTTAGACAGATTTTTTATAAATGTATTATTTGCTTCATCGGCGCTAATAACAAATAATCTATTAAAAAAATTACCAAATTCTTTAAAACACTGATTAGGAGTACCAGTTATATATATACCTAAATCATAATATTTTTTTATATTTATAGCGCTTAATAATGATTTCATATAATAAGTTTTACCTGTATTTGATTTACCAAATATAGCTACAGATGATAGACCAAAATTAGAAGTTATTAAATCTAAAAAAGGTACAATAAGTATATTTTTATTATCATTGTCATTTCTATCTTTTTTATTAATATTATCTTTAGCAGGCTTTAAAGTAAATTTACTATTGTCATTTTTATCGTATATTATATCAAAAACTAATTCTTCGTTTTTTATTTTATTGTTTATTATATATATATCTTTTTTATCAGCATAATATTTTTTGCCTTGTCGTAAATATTCAGGAATAAGCTATGTTATTTGCATTCATAATATAATTTATATTATATATATTATTATTTAAAACTATAAAAATATTTAATTTAATATATTATATAAAAAAAATATCTTTATATATATTTAATATTTTTTGGCTTATAAGTAAAAAATTTATTATTTGCTGAAATTAAATAAGTTAATATTATTCTGCTTGGCTGCGATAATTTAAATTTTAATAATAAAAAATTAGCAGATATATTATTAGTATTTTTTTATTAATTTAAATATTAAATAATATTACAAATGTTTGATGATTGTTGTGTTGAGGTTAAAATTGTGGCTTTTTTCTCTCTTTTATATATAGGATATAATTTATATAATAATTTTAAGAATATTATAATAATAATTCTCTTATTTATAGTAATGTTAATTATATTTAATAAAGAATATACACACAAAATGAAAAATGGTATAAGAAAAATAAGAAATTATATACAAAATAATAGTGGAATAGATAAAAACAATTGTATAAATTATGATAATAATTTCGACGATATAGATATAGGGCTTGGTAATGCAGTAAGTATATTAGATAATGCTTGGTATAGCGCTGGTAGCGGGCCAAAAGATTTTTTGGCGCCAGTAAACAGATATGATGATAAAATATATGATAAAGAATTAGTTGGTGGTTTTAGTGATTATATTAATGTTCCGCAGATTTTACGGGGCAAAATAGATGATGATAAATTATTTGTTGGTGATGTAATTTTTAATAACGATAAATTATATAAAGGTATTGTTAATCCAAATAACGTAAATAATTTTGTCGCAGGTCCAGCGGGGCTATATTTTTAAATTGTTAATACAAATATAAATTACATTTTTTTTTTATTTAATTCTTACAATCAAGTATAGTTATATAGTATATATTACTATCTTCTTTTCTTGCTTTTATTTCCATTTTAAATAATTCTTCTTTTATTATATCGCATATATTCATTAGTAACATATTATTATTAACTTTTGTTTTTATATCTGTATTATTTATTAAATCTAAGATAGCTTCTTTATTTTTTGAATAACATACTATACCGCGTTTTATTTTACGTTTATCTGCTTCTTTTTTTGACTCTTGACGTAATTTAAAATAAGCTTTTTGTTGGTTACTATCAGTAGAAACAAATGATCCTGTTAGTTTATAGGGATTTAATTTTTTTCTTAAATTTAAACTTTTATCATTTAATGTATCCCATTCTTTTTTCACTGGATTATATAATTTTAATATATCATTAACAATATAAGCTCCAATTTTAGTATTAAGTTCTTTTTTTATATTAGCCGCTATTATCATTTTAATTGTATTATTTAATAATAATTCATTATATGTAAAAACATATTTCAATTCATGAAGCAGATTGATATATAGTTCTTCGCCTTCTTTTAAATTATCATCATTGATATTTGTATTTTTAATTATTAATCTTTCTATTACATTTGCATGTGATATTGTTTGGTATTTATCGAATAAATGATAAATATCTTTATAAGATGAAACAGCTATTATATCATTATGTAATTGATTTGTCCAAATATCATCTGAGTCTATTGTAGATTTTATTATATTTTTAGAAGGTATTACTGCAACATCATTAAAAAGCTGTCGTCTACCAAATTCAAAAACATCAGGTATATCTATAAACGAATTATTATTTTCTTTAATGGGGCGAATAACTAATAAATCATCTTCTAATATAGTGAGTTTTTTATAACTACCATTATTATTAACTATAACTTTGCTAAAAGGATTGTTTATTAAAAATTCTATTATACTGTCTAAATGTATAACATTAGATAAAGAAAATGAAGCAGATTTATAAAAATCGCTTAAACGTGAATTTTCTATATTTACGTTACTCGCTAAAAAAAGTATTATCAAATCAAATAAATTTTTATTTAAAAATTTTTTATTTATTCCAATATCTATATCAGAATTTATTATAATATCCCATAAATCATCTTTATATATTACAGATAAGTCTAATAAAAAAAGCTTTATTATTTTTAACATAATATTAAACTCTCTAATTAATATTGTTTTATTTATATTAAAATACATATTATCCACTACAGAATTCATATCATTAACAGTGACTATAGCGTTTTTAATAGATGGTGATAAAAATTCGCTAGTAATTCTAACATCTGCTATTTTATCATATTTTATCATTTTTGGATCAGTGTAGATATTAGCTTCTATAGGAAAAATATCTTTATAAATAGCGGCAGTTATAGAAGAAGAATTTAATATATCTTCTATATAATTAATTTTATGTTTATCTTCTATCATGTTTTTCCACTTAATTACATCTGCTGTATTTTGATCTGGTAGAGTTGCTATTATATTAAACATATGTAAATGCTGCATTTCTTTGGGCAGTGAAATAAGAGCTGTAGCTCTAGCGCCACGACCTTGAGTCTGTAGCAAAGAATTAATAGAAGGATTATTACATAATGTTATTATATTTTGCACATTATTAAAATCAACACCAACTTCTATTAGACGAGATCCAATTAAAATTTTAATATATTTACCAAATTTATTAGGCGCTAACATATTAAATTCTTCTATTAATCTGCTAATAATCTTATGATTTACATAAGTATGAATATTAATAAAACGCGCTGGAAAGTACTCATGATTTAAATCGACGTGTTTATTTCTTGGTTTATCACATTCATAGCATCTAGTATTTTCTTTTTCTTTTTCATTTACATCAATAAAACCATTTTCACGCAAAATTGTTTCTATTAAATTAACACCTGGATATTCAATATTGCGGTGAAATATAATAATTTTACCACCGCCATATTTTTTAGCACATATCATATCTAATACATTAAGCATAGTATAATATTTAGAGCTAAAATTTTTTATATTTTTCTTCTCAAATATAGGTCCACTAAGCATTTTAAATTTTCGCTCAATATTAGGAGAATTTATACTACTAACATTATATTGATATTTTTTACTACCTACTAAATCATTTTCCGAATTTACTATTTTATCGTTATCGTCAAGTAGAATAATCTCATAAATACTATCATTATGTATAATATTACTGTTTTCTGTATTGAAAAACGATTCTTGCTCAAGAATTATTTTTTTCTGAATACCTGTTAAAGGTGCTTCTACAAAATTAAGTTCTTCTATATATTTTTCCTTTTTTTTATCTAGTGGATCAAAGTATCTTATAAGGCCGCCTTCATAAGATATATTAGGAAAAATAGATAAATCGATGTTTTTAATAGTATATATTCTTCCTTTAATTATATCTATTAATTTATCTTTATTCTTTTTAATAAAGTTATTATTTTCGTCAAAGAAATCTTCATGTCTAAAATGTTTTTTAGGGCAGAATAAATTAAGTACAGGTATAAGCTGAGTTTCTTTGCTCATAATAGGCGTACCATCAGTTGCTATCATTCTTACATTTTTTGCTTTATCTAATATATATTTTAATACAATACCGCGGCTATTTAGTCCTTCTTTGTTATGAGTAACATGTAATTCATCAGCTATTATGAGAGAATTGTCGAAGCTAGAGACAAAATCATGATTTATTTTTACAACATTTTCTCTATCTAAGTTATCAAGAAAAGTAACAACATCATCTTTATGATGTGAATTGTATATTTTTTCTATATCGTTGCATTTACCAATATAGAGAGTTTTATTTACTAGTTTTTGATATCCTATAAATATTATTTTAGACTTTCTATATGGAATTTCATCTGTTATTCTTTGTTTAACATTAGTAGTAATTTCTTTAGCGCGGTTTCTAAGAAATATAATTTCTTTATCTGTCAAAGATTCAGAAATAAGTTTATTTTTTATTGTGTTATATTCGTATTTTTCACCTTGTGTTATAAAGCCTAAATTAGTATTTTTAATAGCTTCATTTATAAAAATATGCGATTGAAAAGTTAATATAAATACTTTAGGACCTTCGTTTAAATTTGCTAAATTATTTTCACCATAAGTTTTAGAGAATTCACAAGCGACACTCATATCTATTAATGTTTTACCTATACCTGGTTCTCCTTTAATTAGTATAGCTTGTATATCTGTATCTGGTCTAAACAACTCTAAAAACATTTTTTGATACCATTGCAGTATATAAGAATCTTTAAGCTTTTTTTTAATAGATCTTACATCAATTGATTTATTATTAGTTGGTGTTTTTGTCTGCAGATAAGAATAAAATTCTTTTCTTTTAACAATAGAAACTTCGTAGTTTAAAAGATCGCTCATTTTAAAAACATAAAAATATACTAAAGAAATAAATTTGATTTAAATATTTAAATTTAAACATAATTAATATAATTATTAATAATATTAGTAAAAAATGAGCAATAAAAATAATAATTCATATTTTCCTAATAATAATAATATGTTTAGTAATAATAAATTTAATAGTATGTCAGCTAAAATGGCATATGAAAATAATTTTCCTAATAATCAGCAGCAACAAGAAAACTTATTATATAATAATAATAATAATAAATCTAATAATTTGCAGATAATGGAAGGAGTAGGAGGAATATTAAAAAATCCTGATATTAAAAATCATACACAATTACAATCACAATCTAATATTATTATTCCACAGCAAAATTATAATATTTTTAATAATAATAAACAAAAAAGTGTTACTTTTAGTGATGATAATATTAATAACAATGATAGTAGTATTATTGATATTAATTCTGAATCCTTAAATAATAATAATACTAAAACAAATAATAGTTTGCAATATATTAATAATAATATTAAATTTTCTGAATTTAGATACAATTTAGAATATTATATAAAATCATTTGCTATGAATAATGATAATTTACAATTAATATATTTAATATATAATGAATCTGATTTTAAAGATATATTTAAATTATCTAAACATTTCAGTAAATTATATACTAATAAAGATTTAGATTTACTATGTTATAATAATTTCTATAATAACATTGACTATAATAAAAATTATATTTTAACATTACCAATTAATACTGATAATATTTATAATAATGATAGTAATATAAATTATATTGAATGGGTAAAAATTACAACTGATATATTAATTAAAGAAAACAAAAAAAAATTAAATAATTTTACTTCTGCTGATAATATAAAAAATAAAAAACTTATATTTATTTGTTTTGAGAAGAAATCTTATTCTTCTTACTTAGCAGGAATAAAAATGGAAATACAATCTTCTATTAGTAAAAGTTTGACTAATTATTTAAAACCTGGTATTATTATTGATGCTTCAAATAATATAATAAATGATTTATATACAACTTATTTTAATGATATAATTATTATGAAAAAAGATAATACTAAATACAATACTTTAAATAAATATATCGAAGAAATGAATGATATTAATAATAATTCATATTCTTATGTGAATAGAATAATAGATACTATTTTTAGCGATGAAGAAAATCCTATAAATGTTTACTATAAATTAAATTATTCAGAAAATGAATTAGAAACTATAATTAAATATATGAAAGATTCTAAAACAATTCCAAAATATAATAGCACTAAAAATAAATTTTCAGAATTAACTATGGCTAAATTTTGTGTAGTTAATTGTATTATTGTAAATTTTTAAAAAAAAAATAAATTATTTAAACAAAAAAAAATATTTTTTTTGTTATTTATTTATTTGCCCCTAGATACTAGTTTTTTGCATAACAAATACTTTATGCAAACTTATAAATTCTTTATCTGATTTTTCTAATTTTAAAAAAGCATTAGGAGAATATGTATCAAATGTTGTTTCCTCTATAACATCATAATTATATTTATTTTTTAATTTTTTTGCTAATTCTTTAAAATCAACTAAATATTCTTCATTTAATATAGTTATATCAGATGAAAATGGATAAGTAACAAATAATTTCTGCCCTGTGCCTCCTTTAAATTTATTTTTATCTATATTTTTATCACAAACAAATTTATATTTTTCGCTGTTATTATCGTTAAATATAATATATTCATTTTTTTCATTTAATCTTTTTACTAAATCTCTTCCATCAATTGCAAGAAATATTATTATTGAATTATTACTTAAATTTTTTCCTATCATATCAGTATATACATCTAATGTATAATTATCAATAAACGCAAAATGTACAGCAAAGCTGCAGAAAAATACATTATAAGTATTTTTATTAGGTAGTAATTCAATATCTTCAGGATTTATAAATGATCCGTTTAATACTTTAAGTTTTGTTTTTGGCGGATTATAATTATTTTCTTTGAATTTATAAATTCTATCAAATAATTCCATTATAGCCGGTCCATCTATTTCAATCATTGTTATTTGATCTGGATATTTGCGGCACATTTCAAAGTATGTACTCCCTCGCCCTGAGCCGGCATCTAATATACAGTCTTTTTCTTTTATATACTTAGCTATAATTAATTTTCTTATAGATGAATTATAATATCTCATAGCTTCATATGTTTTATTTTTTTCACTTTTGAAAAATATTTTTATTAAGTCTGGATTTATAAGCATTTCTTTTGTTAAATTATACATTTGATTCATAAAAGATAAGAAAGCAGTTTTATAATAATTAGGTATTGTTTTATCATCTCTAATTCTAAGTAATTTCCAGCCTTCTTTATAATCATAGCCGCATTCTATTATTCGACCATGTAAAGCATTATTATATTTTTCATTAAGAATATGTGTATTAGGCATATCGCGCTTTATAACGGGTATTATAAAAGGCACTAAATATACATCAAATAAACTAATATTAATATTATTGTATTTATAAAAATAGTCGTAACATTCATCTAGCGAAAATTGAGTAACTTTATTTTTTTCTAGCAGTGATGCTAAAAGCATTTTTTTATTTGCTTCATCAGCAAAGCAGATAAAATCTACTGTATGATTTTCTTTCCATTTATATATTAGCGGATTTTCTACACCATTATCATTTTTAGAAAATATCATACCATCTATAGGATATGAATATTTATTATATATTACTTTTTTTATCATATCATAGCCGCCAATTTCATTTAAACTATATTTTTCTTTTATTTCTGTATTATTGTAAACTTTTTTAATTTCGTTAATATTATTGTCTATAATATCAGAAGCTATATTATATTTAGTATCATATATAAGTAGATTTTTATTATATAACATTTCACCTTCATATAAGTAATAATCTGCTAAATTTATATTATTATTGTTTAAACTAGTAATAGTGTGAATATTATTTATATTTTTACCATTTTGATATATAGTAAAATTTTTTTCGTTGAAGAAAAATACAAATTCTTTATTTGCGGGATTAACTAATATATATATATGTTCTCCATCTGCTTTAGGACTTATATAATATTTACTCATATTAGGTATTATGTCTCTTATATAATCAGTTATGCTTAAGTTAACTGGTTTATTAGATATTTTTTGTTTCTGTAAAGATGGTTTAGTATTATTCAGAATAGAGTGATAATTACTAGCAATATTAACATATAATAATTCATTTATAATAGGTTTTATTAAATTACTAAATTTAGATTTTAGATATTCTTGCATATTTTCTTTTCCGTTTGTCATAAATTCTACTTCAAGAACTGCATTAAATTTATTATTAGAAACAAGCAGAAATAATTGAAGATTAGAATTATCTATTATTTTTTTAATGTTTTTAATTATATCTATAGCAGTTAAATCTATTATATTTTTATTTATTACATTAAAATATAATGTTAAATAAATAGCGGCATTTTTAAAGGTATTATCTATAAATTCATGCCGTATACACAAATTAGTAAAAGACTTTCTATCATAGAGTTTTACTATTTTATCTGTATCTTTTTCACTGCATATTCTAGTTGTAGTAGTTATATCTAAAAATTTAAACGGATAAGAAATAGATATAACTCTTTTTTCGTATTGAATATTTAGCTTTTTTTCTTCATATATAGTTCTATTTACTAATTTAATTTTATCCGATTTATTGCAATTTTCTTTCATTAAGTAAGTTTTTTTATACTTGTAATTTTTATCATTATTTAAATAATCAAGCATAGTAAAATATTCAATTATCGATGGTAAAATAGTTTGTATTTCGTGCTCAATAACAACATCTAGGTTTTTTTTTTCGCTAGTGAATTTATTAGCATATCTATTAGACATTATTTACTTCTTTTAAATATTAAGATAAAAAATTAAAATTAATATTAAATTGACTTAATTTAAATTTAATTAAAAAGTAATAATAAAAATATTATTACGATTTAACTTGTGAAGAAAATTAAAAATAATGTTAGCTTATTATAATAATAATAGCGAATTAAACAAAGAAATTAGAAAAAACATTAAAAAAAATACAAAAGATTTATTAACTAGTAATTACATTTTTTCACTGCTATCAAAAAATGCCGATTTAAAAACATTAACAGAATTATACTATAATAAAAAACTAATATTTAGTTTAGCGTCTCAAAATAAAAATATTACTTATGAATTTACAGTAAAACATAAATCACCAGAATGGAATTACTACTATATAATAATAAAAGAAAATTTAGCCGCTTTAGAATTAATATTAAATAATCCTGAAATTGAAATAGTAAACTACGAAGTATTTTCTCTTAATATTAATATGACATTAAATTTTATAGAGAAACATGCATATCGTATACAATGGAACTCAGAAATTTTATTTTCTGTACTAAATTTATCTGATATAGATATATTAATAAACAAATATAAAATACCATTAAATAGATATTATCTCTCTAGAAATAAGCATATTACTATAAATTTCATACAAAAATACGGTAAATTAGAAGAATATGATTTTATTGAGATATCTAAAAACGCTTCTTTAGAGCAGCTAAAAATATTATATTATAATAATATGCTAGATTATAATGCTGCTTTACTAAATAAAAACATTACTAAAGATTTTATAAGTGAGTATAATATTAGCGACTGTATTGAGAATAATACTATAATAGAATTTGTAAAAAGAAACTAATTGAAAATTTGAATATAAATATCTGAATATAAAAAATATATAAACAAGATGTATAATAACGAAGAATTTAACGAAAGAATATTAAAAAAAGATATCAATTTAAATTTAGTTAGTTGCTCTAAAATTGAGAGTGAAAAAGATTTACTTATTAAAAATACATTAACTTTGTTATATAATTTTGCTAATGATACAATTACAAAAAATAAATTACTTAATACTACACTTAAAAATGCTATATTAATAGGTATATATAATAATAAAAATTTTTTAATGGGTAACAACTATATGAAACCTAACACAATAAATAATATTAATGTATTAATACCTTGCATTTTTTTGCTTGCCAAAGTTAAAGATTCTACTAGTAATAAACTTAATATTTATAATTATTACTGCATAAATTTTGATGATGTAGTTAATACTAATTTAGCAGATTATAAACTTCCTGATAACTATACTTCTTCCGATAATATAACATTTGAAATATTAGCTATTATATTTAACTGCTCATATAATATTAAAACTGATAAAAAAACAATAAGAAATTTTTCGCTTAGATTTAATTACACTCTAGATGTAAAAAAAATAAAAAATTTAGATGTAAAAATACATAAAAAAATAAACAAAGCAGAAAATGGAATGTTGAATTTTATTACAAAAAAAATAAATATTAAAGATGAAATAGCTATTATGAATCCAAAAGTTATTAAAAGCGGTACAAATCAAAACAAATATAGTGAATTAGAGAAAGTAGTTAATAATATGTTAACTAATGATAAAAATAAAAATCTCTATGTTGAAGAAAAAATAGATGGATGTAGATGTATAGCAGTAAAAGAAAATGATATTATAAAGTTATATAAAAAAGGTGGCGATGAAATTCAATCGCTAAATTTTATTAAAGATGAACTTAAAAAATTTTTAAGTTTTTATACATCTGATTGTATTGTTGATGGCGAAATTTTTGCAGATCATAATAATTATATACCACATGAATTAGTAGCAGGTATAATAAATTCTCATACTTCTGATGAAAAATATCATTTAAAATATTATATATTTGATATAATAGATAGTAATTATAATGATAAACAATACTGCGAAAGATTAGCAACACTTAATAATATGTTTATTAATTTTGCGCAACAAAATGATAATACAATGAAATATATAGTAAAAAATGAGCCTGAAATTGTAAAAAATTTTAATGATGTATTAGAGTATATAAATAATTTATATGAGAAACATAAAAAACGATATGAAGTAGCAATTAGTAAAAATGAATATACATCTTATTCAGATTCACCTGAAGGAATTATAATTAGATCTTCGAGCGGTATATATAGTAATAAAATGTCAGGAAAATATATTAGAAAGTTTAAATTTATAGAAGATGATGAATTTATATGCGTTGGAGTTGAATCTGATATAGATGGAAAAATAATATATAAATTTTCACTGTCTGGAGTATCTACAAATGATATATTTTCAGCTGTTATTAAAGCTTCTCATAGCGAATCTAAAAAATTATTAGAAGATTTTAAAAAAGGTATATACAACCCTATAGCTAAACCATTTAAAGTTAGATTCCGCGTTAGAAATAATAATAATATACCTAAAGAAGCTTTTGTATTGCAGGAATTTGATGAAAGATTATAAATTTAATATTGATCAAAGGTATATATAATATTTTTTATTTTACTTGGAATATATTTAATATTTTTTGGAGATTTTTTTAATGCTAATATAGCGAAAGAAATTGTTATATTTTTCTTTGGTATATATTTTATTTGATTACCATCGTATGTTAATGCTTTTAAACATAAATAAGATGTTCTATATTCTAGAGGAATATATTTTAATTTGTAACCTAAACTAACAGATATTAAATAAGTATCGTATTGAATTTTAATATGTTTAGGTAAACTATATAAAGCTTTATAATTTTTATTGGCTATAAAGTTTATTAAATTAATATCAAGAAAAATTGGATTAATATATTTAATATAAATATATAAATTATTATCTAGTAAATATTTTATAATCATCTTTGTTTTTAAATAATAACATATTTCGCGTATATATTTAGGATTATACATAATTAACAATAAATATAAATTATTATTTTTTATTAAAGCATAGTATTTATTAAGTAAATTAATATTTTTTTTCAAGAGATTAAATAACATATCATCTGTTAACATATCTTCTGGTATTAATTCTATATAATTTTTATTTATTTTAATAGCGGCTGCGCAGAAATTTTTTCCATATTTAATTATATTTTTTTTATTTACTGTTATTTTCTTTTTTTTAATTTTGCTATAATACATATTTTCAATTATTATATTAATAGTATTATTTGAGTTGTCAAAATTTTTTTCCCACATTTTATCTATATTTTCCATTTTAATATAAAGAGGTGCATTATTGTTATTTATATCTTGTTCGTATATATTATTATTATAATTATAGCAGTTGTGTTTAATGTCGCATAAAAAATTATGCTCGTCTAAGTTTGCTAAGATGCATTTGTCGCAAATTCTATGACTACAATCTAATTTTAAAAAATTATAGTTTAAATTTTCTAAATTGTTATTACATTTATCACATAATGTAAGTAAATTCATATTAATTAAGAATAATATTAAACAATAATATATTTAATATTTAAAATAGTTTAAATAAATTACAAAAAAAAATATTTTTTTGCTTTTAGCAGCAAAAAATATAATAATTAAATTATATTTTTTTTATTTTGTTTTATTTTTTAAGCACACTTTAAACAATAATTTCCCTTTGTAAGTATATAAGGACAAGCATTATTTATATAACATTTTTCACATTTTTTACCTGGTTTTAATATTTCTTTTAAATCATTTATTATTTTTTCTATTTTAATTGTTTTATCTTTATCATCTTTAAGATAAAATGATTCATTTTCATTACTATTTGAGCATATTTTAATTAATTTTTCATCATAATAATATGAAATAGTTATTTTATTATTATTAATATCAGACATTTTTTATTTATTATTATTTTAAATTATTAAAAGCAGAAATAAAATTTGCAAACATATTATTAAAAATATAAATATTTTTTGCTATTGTCAGACATTATTAATTTATTTAACTCCAGATTATTATAATATTCACAAACAAATATATGATTACTATTAATAATACCGCTTGAATTTATTTTATTATTTTTTACAACTTTATTAGATATACTGAAGTTTTTTTTGTTAATGAAAGATAATGTATAAACTTCATTTTCATTATAATAAAATTTATTATCGTATATAGTTTTAAGAGATATATTTTTATTATTTAAATCTAATGGAATATAATATTTTATTATATTATTATTTGTTACTTTTGCCATTTTTTTTTTATAAGTCTAAATAATTCAAATTAATTAATTGGTATAATTTATTATAAATTTTAAATTAATTTTAATAATAAAAATAATTAAATATTTAAGTTTATAATATGAGTAATATAAATAATTTTTATCTAAATAGAAAATTAAATGAGCGAGAAGTTTGGATAACCGCTAAAAATAACAATAATGAATTTATAACAAATAAATTAAGCAGTGATATTTTTAATAATAGTACAAATTTAAAATTAATAAATGGTATATGTTTTAGTCCAAATAATACTGTATCTGTTTTAGATGAAATTACTGCTAATAATAATATAGAATATTCATCAAATGACTTAATATCAATGAAAGTACATAGTTTATTTATGATTTTATTAAATAATATTAATGTAGTAGGATTTTGTTATAATGCGCCTTATATATATAATCAAGGACTTAAATATTTACTTCAATTAAATAAAATTCCGTTTACCTGCGATGAAAAAATAAAATTCTCTAAAGATAATAATGATAATATTAATAATTATCATAATATTGATTTTGTTATTAATAATACTCACGCCTTTTATATAAACTATTTAAGAGATAATTCAAATCTTCCTTTGGATAGTAAATTAAATGAAGCTAATGCATTAATAAAATTAAATTCTTATACTAAATTACATAATCTTGAAAGTTTTTCATGTGTTGATATTTATGACTATAATAATAAATGCGTAGTTGTTTTTAGAAATGGATTAAAAAAATATCTTTCTATAGAATTAACGCCAAAATTAAATTATATTAATATTGATAATAATGTTAAAAATATTATACATGTTTGTCGAGATATAGCTTTTCAAGCTATGTCTGAATTAGGATTTGTTTATTCAGCTGATCATTATCAGCAGTATATATTAGACACATTAAAAAAATCTAATAATAATATTCCTATTCAAATATTAAATAAATACCCTGTTTTATTTAACGACAATAATATTAATAAAATAGAATTAGGTAATATTGAAATTCCTATTATAATAAATGAAAGCTTAATATTAATAATTTTAGCTAAAAAACAAATTACAATGAAAAATTTGTTATATCTTAAACATTTATGTTTTACAACAGGTTTACCTGGAATTATAATAAATTTTGTTTCAAATGCCGGCAATGGAATTCAATTAATTGACTGTAATGAAAATACACTTATTATAACGTCGCCTTATTTAGAAAATTGTAAAAATGAGTATACTAATACTCCTTATATTAATCCTAAATCTTTTAAGAGAAATAAAAAATTTAAATCAAAAAGAAAAAATGAATAATTTGAGCAGTAAAAATATATAATAATAATTTAAATTATAATCTTATTTTTTTTTATTATTTTAAATCTATATTTATACTATATAAGATTTACATTGTATGTTTACATTATCAAAAACTTATAAAAATTCATTAGATTCAACTGATATATCAGTTATTGCGTCTAAAGAATATAATAAATTAGATTCATTAGTTGGAGTTAATTATATAAAAGCAAAAGAATTAATTATAGTAGATCCTAATAGCAATAATAATACACCTATTAAAATAAGCGCAGATGGTATATCTGGTATAAGTTTACCAACAGATGATAATACTAAACTGCCTTTAGAGGGCGGCGCAATGAAAGGTGAAATAGATTTTGGCGGCTATGAAGCGCTAAATTCTAAGGACCCAACAAGTAGTACAAGTTTAACTACTAAAAACTATGTTGATAACGCTATTATTGCAGCAGGTAGTAGTAGCTCGTTAAATATAAAATATATTACAAGCGATACTATATTAGAATCATTTACTAATAACTATATATTTGCAGCCGCTAATTTAAATTTACTGCTTCCTGCGGCGCCAAAACATAATGATTATTTAGAAATAATAGATGCTAATTATTCTTTTGTTAATAATATTGTTAATATCAGTGTTAATAATCCTAATCATTATATAAATAATAAAACTAATAATATTAGACTATCTAATACTCATTGTATTCATCGATTTCTATATAATGATAAAGAAGTAAAAAAAAACTGGATATATACTTTATCCTCTGATTCTTATAATAATTATAATATTTTTATAGACGCTAGTAATAATAATCCTGCTATTAATGGTAATATAATTAATTTAGAATTAGGATATAATTATTATATCAATTCAGTAGGTATGCAACCACAATTACAATTACCATTTATATATGGTATTAATGATAATAATATAAATTATATAAATATAACAGATATTAATAGCAGTTTTAAAGAAAGTCCTTGTGTTCTTCTCGCCGCTAAAAATAATTATATATATATACCAGGCGATGATAAAAATTTCTATAGCGAATATACTCTAAATAGAAATAATCAAGTAGTAGAAATTATTATAATTAACGATAATAGCTGGTTAATAGATGATAGCTCAAGTATACCTTTTAATTATTTACCTAAATCTGGAGGCAGTATGAATGGTAATATAGATATGAGTGATAATTCTATAGTTAAAGTTAATCGACTAAACAAAAAATTAAATGTAATAACTTCTACTTTAAAGAACGAAACTATTGTTTTAACTAAAGACAGCTCAGAATTAATTCATGTTCAAGACGTAAATGAAATTTTAAGAATATATTTACCCGATACAAAAACATTAACTATAGGACATACATTTACTATTACAACATCTGATTTAATTAATTCACCTAAATCAGTTATAATTTTTCCATATAATGCAGATATAGTTTCTACTATTACCGCAGTTAATAAAATAAGCAATGAAACAATAGATAATGCTATAGAATATATAAACGATAACGAAGAATCTAAATTACGATATTCAGGCGAAATTAAACTTAATGATCCTAAATATAATTGGTATAATAATAAAGCAAAAGTATCTAATTCTCCTGCAGACTTTAATTATTTTATTGATCAAGATACAAATTTAGTGGCAGGTTATAAATATCATGTCGATACAACCAATGGAAGTATTAATTGTACTCTACCAGAAACTCCAGTTAATGGTGACACTATAACTATTATAGATTTAAAAAATAAATTTAAATTAAATCCAGTGTTGCTAATTTGCGCGCCAGGTATTTCAATCGCAGAAGAAAATAAAAATAATTATATTGCTAACAATTGCGGTAATGTATTTGATCTAATTTATGATAGTGTTACTAAGATGTGGGTTATAACAAATACTATAATGAAAGGTGCTAGTTATTTAGCGGCTGGTGATACTGGTTTAGTTCCTGCTCCAGATATAACATCTTATAATGCTGTTCTAACTGGAGCGTCTAAATGGTCTAATATACCTATAACAAACTATAAAGAAATTAAGTTTGGTGATGTAGTAGATATAAAATACTCTATTCATTACGGAGTAGATACTACTAATGATGTTATTAGTGTTACTTTACCTGCCACTAGTACTGTTCCAGATTCAGCTTCTATACAGTTTACTGATATTAGCGGTAAATTCGATACTAATTCATTTACAGTATTAACTGATGTTAGTAGCGGCGACAATATAATAAATGGAGACAATATAGCGACTATTAAGAGTATTGTATTTAATATAAAAAATACTTCAGTGATTTTTACTAAAGTAAAAAATCTATGGTATCTTTTGCAGCTATCTTCTAATAATTATAATGATTTATTATCAAAATCAGGTGGAAATATGACTGGTGATATTAATATGATGCAAAATATAATTACTAATCTCCATGATCCTACTAATAGTACAGATGCTGCTACTAAAAATTATGTAGATACTTCTATTACAGCGGCTAAACTAAATAATGGTTCTACTAAATTAGCCGCAAACTTAGATATAAACTTATTTAAATTAGTAAATAACGCAGAACCTACTAATGCTTCTGATGCCGCTACTAAAAATTACGTAGATAACAGCTTAGCAGTAGTAAATAGTGCGAAATTAAATGTAGATGGTAGTAATAAAATGTTAGCTAATTTAGATGCAGGCGACTTTAAAGTTATTAATCTGCTTAACCCTAGTAACAGTAAAGATGCCGCCACTAAAGATTATGTAGACACATCTATAAATAATGCTAAATTAAATTTAGGTGGTAATATAACTCTAAATAGTGATCTGGATTGTAATAACTATAAACTTATTAATCTTAAAAATCCGACTGCAGCCTTAGATGCCGCCACTAAAGATTATGTAGACACTTCTGATGCTTTAAAACTTAGCATAAATGGAACTAATAAAATGCTATCAACATTAGATTTTAATACAAATAAAGGAATAAATTTGCTTGATCCAACAGCTGCTACAGATGCAGCTAATAAAAATTACGTAGACACTACTTTAACTGCTTTAAGTGAAAAAAAGTTAAATATAGATGGAACAAATAAAATGACATCTAATTTAGATTTAAATGGATATACTTGTGTTAATTTAGTTGAGCCTATTAATAATAAAGACGCTGTAACAAAAAATTACGTAGATACGGGTTTGTCAACTTTAAGTAATATAAAATTAGATGTGGATGGTTTTAATAAAATGCTAGGAAATTTAAATTTTAATGGATATACTGGTGTTAATTTAATAGATCCGGTTAATTCATCTGATATAGCAACAAAAAAATACACTGATAGTAGTTTAGCCTTACTATCCATAGCAAAATTAAATTTAGATGGAACTAGTAAAATGACAGGTAATTTAGATTTTAATTTAAATAAAGGTATTAATTTATCTGATCCAACCAATACTACAGATGCTGCTAATAAGAAATATGTAGATAATAATTTAACTGCTTTAAATTTAACAAAATTAAATTTAGATGGAACTAGTAAAATGACAGGTAATTTAGATTTTAATTTAAATAAAGGTATTAATCTTGCTAATCCTACTAACTCTACCGATGCTACTAATAAAAGTTATGTAGATAGTAATTTATCTGTTTTTAGCGCTGTTAAGTTAGATTTAAATGGAGCAAACAAAATGTTGGCTAATTTAGATTTTAATTCTAATAAAGGTATTAATTTATCTGATCCTACTGCTTTAACCGATGCCGCTAATAAAAAATACGTAGATACTAAACTTAGTTTAGATGGAACTAATAAAATGTTGGCTAATTTAGATTTTAATTCTAATAAAGGTATTAATTTATCTGATCCTACTGCTTTAACCGATGCCGCTAATAAAAAATACGTAGATACTAAACTTAGTTTAGATGGAACTAATAAAATGTTGGCTAATTTAGATTTTAATTCTAATAAAGGTATTAATTTATCTGATCCTACTGCTTTAACCGATGCCGCTAATAAAAAATACGTAGATACTAAACTTAGTTTAGATGGAACTAATAAAATGTTGGCTAATTTAGATTTTGGCAATAAAAGAGGAATTAATGTAAGTAATCCAATAGATTTAACAGATGTAGTTAATAAACAATATCTTGATATTATTCTAAATAGTATAACTAGTAGTAATGCTAAAAAAGTAAAGTATATTTCAGACAAAACATATCCTGGATATTGTTTTGGCTGCATAACAAGTGATGATAGTATTATGACGCATGGTAATTTTGGTGCTAATTTATATATGAATTCTACTATAGCAGATATAGCTCACCTTCCTTGCTATCATACAACAAATGGTGTAAAAACTGGATTATGGTGTGGTATACGCCAGACATATACTAGTTTGTATTGTTGGACAACTACTGGCGAAATTTGGTGCGGTGGTGCTAATACTTCTGGATCTTTGGCGCTTGGTGATACATTATTTAGATCTGTATTAACTAAATGCAATTCACCTACTTGGCCTTCCACTAACACTGTTGTAGATTTAATAGTATGTGGCGCAAATAGTATCAATCAGACAGTATATCTTTTAAATAATTTAGGTGAAGTATGGGGGGCTGGCGCTAATAATACAGGAGGATTAGCAACAAATGATACAGTAAATAGAAATACATGGACTATAATAACCGGCTTTACAGGTAAAGCAGTAAAAATAGCTGCTGTTAATAATAATACAGCGCAAGCGCTTTATATTATTACTGACGCTGATACTAGAAATTTATGGGTTTGTGGTTCAAATGCTAGCGGAAATTTAGGTGACGGTACAACAATAAATAGATTAGCTTTATTTAATATAAATGAAGATGTAAAGGATATAATAGCTTATGGTGTAGGATTAGGTCTTAGTATGGGAGCATCAATTTTAACAAAAAATGGTCAAATAAAAAGCTGTGGAGAGAATCATATTGGTCAGCTTGGTATAGGAATATTATCTCCTAGTGTAAACGTATTTACACAAGAAGCTTTACTTAAAAATAATTGGATTTCAATGGGAGGCAACTTAGATGCATCAAATGGTTATAGATGGGCTATAGATTCCACTGGCGGCTTCTACAGATGGGGCTATAATTTAAACTACTGCTTAGGAACTGGTGATACTGATACTTCGTCTAAGTCAACTCCTGTTATGCTTACAAATCTTCCATGGGGTTCAGCAAATATAGTAAAAGTAGAATCTGGTTATAGTTATGAAGCCACAATAACTATAGTTTTAACTGATGATGGTAATTTATGGCACTGTGGTCGATCTACTAACTATGAAAAAGGAAGTTATGATACAACACCTAACGCTATTTTTAAATTAATACCTAGACCTGCTAATGGAATTAAATGGATTAATTTTGTTATAGTAGGTGAAACAAATTTAACACATATACATGCTGTAACAGAAAACTATGATCTATACAATTGGGGCTATAAAGCATATGGTTCCTGCGCAGGGCAAGTATCAGGGTCTAGTGTATTTACACCAACATTAGTTATATTATAATAAATTCTAGAAAAAATAAATTTAATTATTTATAATATATATTTAAATGTAGTTAACTTAATATAACTGCATTTCATTTATATTGTTTATATAATATACAATGCTTCTATATAAACAATATTTAATATATATCTACAGATTATTAGCAGCAGTAAATTATCGTCGTGTAATTTACTGTTGACTAATAATCTTACTTAAATTCAGCGACACTCATATTATTTTTGTAGCTTATTTAACCGTATTTTTAAAAATTGCACATTGTATAACCTTTTTTATTAATTAATTATTAGATTTTGCACAGTATTAATTAACTTATTTACTCATTAAATTTTGCACAGTATTAATTAACTTATTTACTTATTAGATTTTATTATAGTATTAATTAACTTATTTACTCATTAGATTTTATTACAGTATTAATTAACTTATTTACTCATTAGATTTTATTACAGTATTAATTAACTTATTTACTTATTAGATTTTATTACAGTATTAATTAACTTATTTACTTATTAGATTTTATTACAGTATTAATTAACTTATTTACTGCTTTATTATTTAAAGCAAATTATTTGATACGTTTTAGTATCAACTTTATTTTAAAAATTAGATATTTTATTTAATTAAAAAATAAATATATTATTGTTAAATTATATTATTAAAACATATTATTAAAATATATTATTGTTAATTTATATTATTAAAAACATATTATTAAAATAAACTTTATATCTATGAATTTTTTTTCTAGAAAAAAATGTAAAAAATATTAAATATTATAATTTATTTATCTGTTAAAACTACTAATTAAATTATTTTTTTTCTTTATTATAATTTTAGCGCAAATATAAAATATTATTAATTTATTTTATCTATTAAAATAACACTAATTTAATTATTTTTTTTTGTTTAAATTTAAGTGAAAATATTTTTTAGCAAAAAAAAAATAATAATAATTAATATAAATTAATTACGTGATTCTATTTAACACTTATATTACGCTATATTTTATTAACTAATAAACATATTTCCAAATAAATTACTAGCTTTATCACTCTTTATATTTCATTATTATCTTTTATTTTTTATCTGTAATTATTCTTTTTATATGTCCACCAATTTATTATAATTAAATATAAATTGATGGAAGCATTAGTTTTATCCCGTAATGTGTTATTATAATTACATAATTATTTGTTTAATATATATGTAATTATTTTTAATTATAAAAATAAAATTCAAATTTATATAATTATTAATTTTAACAGTATAAATTTGATTATATAAATATTATATAAAAAAAAATAAATAATTAAATTATGTCATATACAAATGAAGAAGATATTAATATTACTGTATCTGATATTGATTTAGATGCTGAAAATTTAGTTGAAGATAATAATTTATTATTAATGCTATCTCCTCCTCCATCAGTTGCTCCTAATTCTCAAGAAGAAACAGAAGAAGAAACAGAAAAAAATTAAAAATAATTATGTTTCTTTTTCTTATAGTAAAAGTAAAACACAATAAATTATATATATAATAAATTTAAAACTAATACTAAGCTATTATTATTTTTTTTTCTATATA